>NW_006921638.1:7385324-7423702 GCF_000298275.1 Orycteropus afer afer | reverse complement strand
CCCAACCTTCCTTCCGAGGAGTGGCTAGTGGGTTTGAACCACCAGCCTTCTGGTTAGCAGTCAAGTGCTTTAGCCACTATGCTACCAGAGCTCCTTTAATTGCCCTAAAGCGCACCAAATAAACAAGTTAATTGATTCATCTAAAAAGCAAAACAAAAATACCATCATACTTTATTATGTATGTGTAATCTTCACGGGTATCACTCATGGCAAATGTCCTTTGCTTTTTAAAAGAAAGAATATTTCTGGTAATTGTCTTTATCTTTTTATTGGTTTATAGTCCCAACTCTTTAAGTCACAAAATCCTCGTGTCTGTGGGAAGAAAAATTCCATAATGTTTTTGCTACTTTGTGCTCTTCCCAAGATTGACTGTTTTCAGCACTGTGATAATGACCATAATGGACAAACTACTCCAAGATTGTTAGACTAGTTCCTCCTTTGCTATTGGTTGCTTGTGTGGATTTCTGAGCTCATTTACTTTTCTGGACCTTGGTTACCTTTTCTATAACTTAAGAGCCTGACCAAGATCACCCTACTTCCCATATTAAACAATCCATGTCTATATGTTCTGTGAGTTCTAGTTACACACATGAATGACAAAGTGTTCAACTCTTCATGAAGTGTGGATGCTTAAGAGTCATGCATCTAATATTAATTATAAGAGAATTTGTCACAGATATCATAGTCATTGAGAAGTGGTCAAAGTTTGTATGTTTGTGGTGGGGCTATATACACATATGCACATTTACATATATATCCCTCTCCCCCTAACAGATTTCCCATGATGTTGGCAGTGGATTACAGTATCACTAGTTAGAAAGTCATTTGAGTGTATATCTTCAAGTGTTCAAGGCCTAGCAACTAAACAGACTTCAGAAAGTCATCTATCTCCATGCTTTTAGAAAGTTTGATGACCAAACTATCATGGAAAGATTTGTGTTGTCAAATAACAATTCATCCACAACATATTTACTGAGCACCTACTGTGTGCCACCCTCTATGCAAGGAGCAATGCCCACAAAGAAATAAGGATGAGGAAGAGGAAAATTCCTTAGGAAAGGGGGCCAGGGATAGGACACCTTACTGAGTTCATCCTCCAAAATTCTGGTGTTTGTAAGTGCAGTGACTTTTTAGATGCTGACCCTGCAAAGGATAAAAAAAAAAAAAAAAGCACAAGAATGTCTTTTGCAAATTTTTGGTTACAGGAGTGTGTGATAGTGGATGGGTGTTTCAAAGTATGTGGGACCCCATGATATTTTTCTAGAAAACAGAAGGTGGTAAAATGTCACTTAAATACAAGGCATTAAGTAAATTGCTGTCTTAGGACTCAGAAGGGAAACATCAATTAAAGAAGAAACCTAGATAAAGCAAAAGTCATAATAAGTATTGAAGCCAAAACACAAAGCAATTAGACCCTGAAAAAATGTTATTTCATAACTCTGGTGTGTCTTCGATAGCAGGAGAGAATTCATGAAGGCTCAAGGCCCCTGGTTTTCTTCTATTCTTTTCTTTCCCATCCTATTACCCACAAAACACGTGTCCCACCTCTTCCCGCCCACACCTTCCCTCCCATCCTCTTGCATTTTCAGTGTGCTGGCCATGACTCATCCCACACCTCATTTTGCTTTCAAGCCTCCCTACACAATACACTCTCACCACTACTTCAGGGTTAAGTTTAGAACACATGATTCAGGCCGTTTCCATTTTCCACATTTATCTTTTGCCACCTGAGGACCACTGCCTGACTTTCCTCCTAGAGCAGCTGGATCTCGGTGAATACCAGGGCCATGGGGTGAATGATGGCTTTTTTTTTCTTGCTCAATTCTGAGGCATTTCTAATATTTCCTTCCTTCCTTCAGTGCTTTTTCACAATGTGTAATGTCAAACGACTATATATCATCATCAGAAACCTATATTTCAGTAACGACTATATTTCAGGAATATAGAATATAGAAACCTATATTTCAGGAACTGCTATAAAACAACTATATTTCAGGAACTGCTTTTGTAGAAACAGACATTGGAGAAGGCATGGAATCCACTGCAAATTGCCAGATGCCAGCGCTTTCTAGAGGACAGTTATGTTTTAGGGGTAGTTACCACTGATTTTCTCTGAGCCCACCTTGGCCACTAAAGAGGAATGCTCATGCTTCTTATGCTAATATCTATGCACATGCGTCTAGGTGTGACTGTATGTTTTCATCTAAGATTTGACCTTCAAAGCTGTCATTTCAGGAGTTATATATGGTTTCTGATGATGATAAAGATATTTTTGAAATTTTGAGGACAAATTTATGTCATCAGGAAAATCAGGATTAGTTTACACTTGCACCCCTTTCCAAAACTAGTGCTGTACAAGTAGGCTGGCCTCCACATGAATTTCGTGTTCCAGAAATCAAATATGTCTTTTTGAGGATATTCAAAAGAAAGTGCTGTAGGCTTGAATACCATTTCAAGAGCATTCCAAAAGTTTGCCAAGGACTGTGACACCTATGTCTGCCCGGGGGGCCACCTTGATTTATTTGGATAGACTAAGTCTGGAATATTTATGTTATGAAAATCAAGCAAATCATAATATTTGGTTTCTCTGTATAGGTTCTGATTTCTCCCAGGTGGGTCATGCATCTTGGCAAAATCTCCAGGTTTTCTTATGTCAAAATTTATTACCTTTAAATTTAATCACCAAGTAAAATGACAGCATATTTCTAATCACTTTGGTTAATTTCCAATTTTTTTAAAAAATAGACCTTTGACCTCTTACAACTTGGACTAAACATTCATCTAGCATCTGTTCTGTAACATACTATAAGAGAGAAAACTGTTTTTTCTTTCCACCTTTTTGATGCTTGGTGAACTCCCTCAAGACTCAGTTCAAATGTTACCTCCCTTGAAATTTTTAATTTTATAGAGAAATAAAGCCATAGGAGTGTCTTAAGCAAATTAAATCAGTATATGATTAACGTAGCAGTATGTATGTCAGTACTGTGGATGAAGTTAAGTGTTGCTTTACTTCCCATCAAAACTAGCATTCTCTACCAATGTAAATACAATGGAAGAAAGACATTTTTTTCATGAAAAATTATTTTATTCAGAGGCTATGCAGGGCTAAGTAATCTTTCTTAAATACGACACTGGAAACTGCAATAAGGTGGATAATAATGTTCATTTTGTTTGCTAGCCAGAATAACCAAGTTGTTTCAAAATGACAGCAGTTAAGTGATGAATGATGTGTAATATGATCTCAACAGTAATTTTTCCCCAACATTTTATTTTTAAAAATTTCAAGCATAGAGAATTATACAAGTGCCCAGAGTTAGCCAAACTACACGATTAAAGACGTAGTCCTTAAGATTTTCAAGTCTTCCCAAGCCTTTCAAGTCCAGCTGCAAAGAATTAAGGTACAACTATAAAGTTCTGAGGTGGTATCACTACAGAAGTAGATTGCCCAACCTTCCTTCCTTCTGAGGAGTGGCTGGTGGGTTTGAACCACCAGACTTCTGGTTAGCAGTGAAATACTTTAGGCACTATGCCACCAGAGCTCCTAGAGTTAGCCAAACTATAAGATTAAAGGCATAATCTTTCAGATTTTCAAGTCTTCCCAAGCCTTTCAACTCCAACTGCAAAGAATTAAGGTACAACTATGAAGTTAAGAGGGAAGAGTCTACACAAATCCTCACAGGTGTCACCAACTTCAAGTTCAGGGATTTTGCAAAAATCACCCTCAAGTTCAATAGTTTTCTAGAAAGATTCACATAACTCACAAAAAGCTATTATACTCAAAGATACAGTTTATTATAGGAAAATGATACAAAATTGAACTAGCCAAAAGAAGAAATGCATGAGCAAAGTCTAAGAGGGTTCCAAACATAAAGCTTTGGTAGTTCTTAAGACATATTAACCTCCAGGCATCCACAGGTGATGTTTGGAGTATTGCCAACCTGGGAAGCTCACCAGAGCTTTGGTGTCCAGAGCTTGTAATTGACGATTTGTTGTGTAGTCCTGATTGATTGACTGATATATAACCTAGTCTTGGGAGGAGGAACTGTGAGTCAACTTATCAGCATAAACGATCAAATGTGCATCTGAGGGGCTTTCTACAAATAACAGAAACTCCTATCACTCAGGAATTCCAAGGGTTTGGATGTTACCTCCAAGTAACTGGGAAGAAAGATCAGATTTCTTATTGGGCAAGGACAAATTCTTTACTTCACAACAATGAGCACTCATTTACCCACCATTTAGGTTTTACCATTAATGTATCATTATACTTTCCTTATCACATGACAACTTATTAATTATTCCTCTATCCATCATCAATCTATCATATCTTTCTGAAGCATTTCAAAGTGGACTGCAGGCAATAATATACTCCCCTCTACATACTTCAGCATGCATATTATTAGGCAATCCTCTCTATTTGTTTGTAATTTTTTCTTTTGAGGTAAAATTTACATACAATGAAATGCACAAATCTTCAGTGGACATGCCCTGAGTTTTGACTCGCGTAAGCAAACCCCTATCAAGATAAAGAACATTATCCTCTCCCTGGAAAATTCTCTCATGTTCCTTCTTAGTTAATCCCTGTTCTTAATCACCACAGATTAGTTTTCAACTATGATTTTTTAAAATTTAATATAATTTTTATAACAATATATTTCTCTTCACTTAATAATACCTAATCTACCTAGCAGGAAATATGTGTGTGATGCTTGGAATCTATTACAGTAAGATGCTGAGTCCCTCCTGCTGCTGGTGGTGAATATTAAGGAAGGACAAGGATAGTTTAGTGGTTGATGACATTTTCTTTGCAAGATAATCAAGTAACATATGCTGTCCCTATATGGTTCCATGGGAGCTCTGATAGCATAGTGGCTAAGGCACTTGACTGCTAACCAGAAGGCTGGCAGTTCAAACCCACCAGCCACTCCTCAGAAAGAAGATGGGGCAATCTACTTCCATAGTGATACTGCCTCGGAAACCCCAGGAGGGGTCGCTATGAGTCGGGTCCGACTTGGCGGCACATAACAACAACAACATACCGTACCATGACTATGGATTTTATCTGTAAAAATGATTCACCATGGGGCTTTGAGGTATAGATGGCCTTCCCCTTTGCTTGGGGGCCACAAGGGAAAAGTGAGGCTATTTATACCTCTCCCTGGGGTGGCATATCCCAACTTTGCCACCACTAGGCTTTTGTTTTTTTTCCTCAGTCTTGGAAGGGATGGAAAGGATAACCCAAGGAGAACAGCCTTGCAGTTGGGTTAGCTGAAAATTCTAGGAAAGGGAAGTGTTAAAGGAAATTCCAGGAAAGGGAAGAGAAAGCTCCTTCCATTGAAATGGAATGAGGGAAGGAGACATAAGTGAGTGTATGTATTTTGGCATGGTTTTGAATCAGCAAAACAAAAATTAAGATGATAAAGTGGGCAGTAGAGAAAGGAGCAGAAAAGGAAAAGGAAAGGAAAGAAGATAAACTCTGAGAAAACATTTGAGAGAAATTTCCTTATTCTCTCTATAATGCTGTCTTTCAGCAGCTGATTTTCATCTCCAGAGGGCTGAAGACTACTTTGCTCTGACTCCTAAGAAGTCTTCTAATGGCATCAGTGCCTCCCACCTTCATGCAGAACAAACTCAGTGAAGCCCAGAAACTCTTGGCACCACCTGCTGCTCTCACTGGAATAGTTTGACTTGACTGTTCCAGTGATAGAGCAAGACAGGTAAACAAGGGAGCCAAAACTGTCCATCTGTGCTTGTCACCATAATCCTGTAATGGTTTGCCTTTACAGTTGTAGGAAAAACAGCTTAAAATGAACAAAAATGTACCCCAATTTCGTATATCTTAGCTTTAACACATACACAGGTTTTAATGTAGATAACCAATTTCTAACTGAGCTTTGAACTGTTTGCCTTTGTAACTATCCTGTATGAAAAAAAAAAAAAAATGCTGTGCCATGGAGTTGTACCCAACTGGAAGTGACCCCTCGTTGTGTTTCCGAGGCGGTGTCACTACGGAAGTAGATTGCTCAACCTTCCTTCCGAGGAGTTAGCAGTCAAGGACCTTAGGCACTATGCTACCAGAGCTCCTAACCATTCTGTACAACAAATCATAATTGTTCGAGGAACTCACTTCCAATTTATGAATTAGCTAATATGTTCATTGGTGTGCTAATTCTAATATATACTTTTTACAGATGAGGGAGACTGAGGAACAAAGATGCTACCCAAAGTCATCAAACTCCCAAATCAGATGAATTCAGAAAGCCACTCTCTTTGATTATGGTCACTTATACTATGTGCCTATTGAAAATATAATGTTTCTGCCCTTGGCTTAGGCAAAACGAACCCTTTCTTCCCGTATTTCCCTAAATGATCCCAGAGAGGAAATATAGAACTCAATTCCACTTCTTCAACTAGGGTCCCCTACCTCACCCTCTCCACCTCTACCCCCCACCCCCCAACACTCTGATATCCAACAAGCCCCCTCCTACCTCTTTATTTGCCCCTGTATTTCAGACTTCCCCAATGGTAAATGCAAGGAACTCACAACTACCAATGCACAAATCCAAAGCTCTGCATTAGAAGGCTTCTGTGTAGTGTGTTGTTGTTGTTGTTGTTATGTGCCGTCAAGTCGGCCCGACTCATAGCGACCCCTCCTTGGGTTTCCAAGGCAGTATAACTACGGAAGTAGATTGCCCCATCTTCCTTCCGAGGAGTGGCTGGTGGGTTGAACCGCCAGCCCTCTGGTTAGCAGTCAAGTGCCTTAGGCACTATGCTACCAGAGCTCCTTCTGTGTAGTGTAGAGCTCACGAAAGCAATGAAATTTCTATTGAAACCAACAGAATGGCCCTTGCCTGCTACATTGAAAGTGCTCAATGAAAATATGTGAAACAAATAAGTGAATGAATGAGGTCCAGTGGTTGCTTAACAAAAGAGAAAACACCCGTTGAACTGCTTAAGAATGCTTATCGTACAGAACAACTTTCAACACATATACACTAATTTAGTACCAACTTGAGTGAAAAAAAAAAAAATGAGCTCAGAAGTTAAGGTATTTGGCTGCTAAGCAGAAGTCAACAGTTCAAACTTACCAGTTGCTCTGCGGGAGTAAGATGAAGCAACCTACTTATGTAAAGATTTACAAAGTTGGAAACCCTATGTGTCGCTATGAGTCAGAATCGACTCAATGGCAGTGGGTTTGGTTTTTTGGTTGACTCAAAAAGGCTGAGTTAGATGAAATCAGTCACAAAAGACTGCCCAAGGAAAGGAGGTTTTGAGTTGGACTTAAGAGAGTTATAGTAAAGGTGAGCAGAAAGGAAAAAAAAAAGGAAGCAGGAATGAAATGCTTGAAGGCAGATTTGGAAGAGCAGACTTGCTTATTGGAGCAGAAGTTTCATTAAGGAATAATGAAAATAGATTGGCAAGATAAGAGACAGAAAGAGAAGGAATATTTTTGGTAAATCTTGCATATGCTCCCTGTAAGTTGGGGAGAATCATGTGAAAACAGTGAAACAGTGTTTGAGGAAGGATAGAATTGCTGCTCTGTTGGCTATCAGCAGCAAGGTAAGCCTGGGCTGGAAAACCAGCCAGAAGCCAATGGGATAATCATAGCTTCAGGGGTGAGACCTAGAAAGAGCAGTGGAGGTGGGAATGGAAAAGAGGTTCCACTTGTAGTCATTGAATATATGTTCTGTGTGCTGTGTATGTTCAATGACTGGAATGGAACCTCTTTGAGAAGTAAATGTGAGTTTGTCTTTGGTGACAACCTGTGTAAATTCCTTTTGGATTCATCAGTGTTTCTTGATCAAGATTTTCAAACTGTCATTTTCATAAAAATTTAAATTATTAATAATCTGAAACTTGGTGAAGTAGCCATTTAAAATATGACACTATAAATGATTACTTTGAACAAATCACAGGGCTTAAGAATGTTTTGAGATACTTGAAGATTGACTTATCCCAATGGGCACGTTTCTGGGCCTTTGATTATGGACTCTGAAAAGTGTTTAGTTCTGGTAGAGTTACCTGGTGGCCTTAGGCCCGGCAACCTGGATTTGAATCCTGGCTGCACAATTTCCTGTCACATGACCTTGAGCAAGTTACTTAATCTCTCTAAGACTCAGTTTTTTAATCAATCAAATGAAGAATAATAATGATAGTGCCTAAGGCATTTCACTGCTAACCTGAAGGTTGGCAGTTCAAACCCACCAGCCACTCCTCAGAAGGAAGATGGGGCAATCTACTTCTGTAGTGATACTGCATTGGAAACCTAAGGGGGGTCGCTGTGAGTCAGATCCAACTTGATGGCAGTGAGTTTTTGAGTTTTATAGACCGGTAATTTTCAAAGTGTTATCCTGGTACCAAAAGTATCTTATTTATCATCTGGAAACTTGTTAAAATGAATATTCTCAAGCTCTATCCCAGACCCAGAAATTCTGAGGGTTGGACCCAGAAATCTGTATTTTAATGACCTTCAAGGTGATTCTGATGCTCCTTAAAGTTTGAGAACTACTGTTCAACGGTGAGTATTATATTCGTATAGGGATTGTAATAAGTAAAGGGGTTAACATACATAGAGTGTTTTGGGAAAGACTGATACAGATTAAGTGCTTGATAATTGCCAGAAATGGTGATGGAAGTGGTGCTGGTAACCACCTTTATAAAACAGGTTAGGAAATACCTGTGGTGTTAGGCCACCAAGTGAAACACTCCAATCTCAGAAAACTGAAAACTCACCCAGAAACCTCCCACGTACCAAGCAAATGCTTGATTAGTTTCTAAAGTTGGCCAAACATTAATCTGGCCATAATATCCGGGCAGTTAGATCAGCTTCTGTTCCGCCACTATCTCTGTCAATAGCTTGGCATAGATCTCTTGATCATGACTAATCTACACTTCCAGAAAGTAAGATAAAAATAAATTCATCCATTAGAGTAGGTTTGGTTTTGGTGGTTCTGAGTTACCACTCTATCCCTGACTTCCTCTAAAATTTATTGTCAATTTGAGATGCTTATTGTGGTTAGGACTTTGAGAAACCACGGTTTGCCTGTTTGCATGATGGTAGATAAAAGCTTAGCTTCTCCTTTTTCAGTAAAACTTCCATTAGTCCTTTTGGCCAGCATTCCCATAGTAGGAGTGAGAAGCAACCCACCTGAATAAGCATCCCCTGAAGTGAGATTTCCTCTGTTTTCTGGATGAGAGATGAAGGCAACAGAATATAAGTAGCTTTCTTGGCTCTTTTGTCCTTTTACTCTACAAATAGTTTTTGAGCTTTTACAATGTTACAGGTCTTGTGCTATGGTGAACAGAACAGCTCTGCATGGGGCTGACAAGTTAGGGAAATAGTTATTAATCAAATAGTCATATAACTAATTTGAAAATTATAATTGTGATAAATTCCATGAAGAAGGGGTGTATGGTATTATGAAAGCCTTTAAGAATGGGATCAGATCCCATTCTTGGGTTGGGGAAGGTTTCTCTGAGGAAATGACTTGGAGTTGAGATCTGTGGTAGGCAGAATTCTAAGATGGTCCCCCTGATCTCAGCTCCCTGGTATGTAGTCTCCTCCCCTTGAGTGTAGATAGGAACTGTAACTTGCTTCTACCTAGTGGAGTTTGGTAAAGGTGATGGGAAATTGCTCCTATGATTAAGTTATAATATATATTAGAACAAGGTTGTGGCAGTAGAAATGAAGAGCAACAGATGAACTGGAGAAAATTGCAGATGGTAAAATTGACAGGACTGTGTAATGGTTTAAAAATGCGGATGTGAGAGAGGATATAAAGAATAGCTCCTTGGTTTCTGTCTTGGCCACTCTTGGGCATGGGGAACATTGAAAGATGGCTAAATCTAAGGTGTGGTTAAAAATCATGAGTTTTGTTTGGGCATGGTAAGTGTAAGGTGTCTTTGAGACATCCAGGAGAAGTCAAGGAACTGGATGTAGGAGTCTAGAGCTCAGAAAAAAGCTCTGGACAGAAGATATACAGCTGAGGGTCTTGTTAGTAGCTGAAGCATAGTAGACATGGACTTGCCCAAGGAGACAAATGGAGGAAGAGGAAAAGAGGTCTTTGCTCAAAGCTTGTGCTTCCATTTAATGGCTGATAAAGGAGGACAAACCTGGAAAATAAACCAAGGAGGAACTGCCAGAGAAAAAGGGAGGAATCAGAAGTGCATTGTGATACTTGCCTGGGTGTCTCTCCAGGAGTCTCTCTTGGGTGGTGCCAGGGTCTCTGACATAAAATTACTTATGCATTCTCCTCCTTGATTTACCTAGAAACATTTGGAATCTCTGCCTTTATTTCTCTTATAACCCACCCAGATCTTATAGACTACAGGGCACATAGTAGGCACTCGATAAATATTTTTTAGCTGAATCGTTTCCTTGATATTTAAGAAAAGACAGAATGAAAAAAACATGGAGGTCCGGTTCCTTCAAGCACATAAACAAATGAACAGAGTACAGGATATTGTTTCCTTGGCCAGAAAGTAAATATACAGCTACGTGACTAAAATAGTTCAAAAGACATTTCAGTAGTTTCTGTTGCTGAAATATGTTTAATCAAATGTTTAATCTCTCAGAGATTCAGAGAACTGATAACAAAACTAGATTTTTGGCCCTGCATTGCAATCAGTAGTTAATTATTCTTCATACCTTTGGTATTCCTTGTCCCGGGTTCTTTAAGAAGGTGAACTCCCAGTAAAGAGGTGTGAGAGACTATTTGTTTATGTATTTAAAAAATGCATAAAGAATCTACTGCATTCATCATCAGCCCATTACCAAAAACTATGAGCTGTGTTCTGGACTTTTGTTCTTTCCCAAAAGTGAGTTCAAACATCCGTTAAGCCTCATCAGGTACCAACAAAAGATGATATAGCTCCAACAAGGCAACCAAAATCATACCTTTCAGAAAACAACCCCAGGTAACATACTCTCATACCCCACTATTACTCTGCCTCCCTTTAGAGCACTTTTTGTTATGAACCTCAAAGAATGTGCTTTTATTAATTTCCTAGAACTCCTGTAATGAATTACTACAAACTAGATAGCTTAAAACAATAGAAATTTAATCTCTCACAGTTCTGTAGACCAAAAGTCTGAAATTAAGGTGCTGGAAATCCCAAAAGCCCTAGTGGAGAATCTTTCTTTACCACTTCAAGCTTCTGGTGGCTCTAGGAATTCCTTGGTTTGTGGCACCCTAACTCCAGTCTGTCAACATTTTCATATGGCATGTCTCTATGTCTTGTCCTTTTTTGTCTCTAATAAGGATACTTCTTATTAGATTTAGGGCCCATCTGAATAACCCAGGATGATCTTATCTAAAGATCCTTAGCTTAATTACATCTGTAAGACCATTATTCCAAATAAGGCAATAGCCTGACATTCTGGGTGGACATATCTGTTGAAGGACCACCATCCAACCCATTGTAGCACTAAAACCGCTGCCAGCCTGTATTGGTTACCTAGTGCCACTCTGACAGGAACATGCCACAAATAGAATGGCTTTAACAAACCGGAGTTTATTCTCTTACAATTAGGGAGGCTTTAAGCCCGAGTTCAAAGTGTCAGGCTCTAGGGCCTGAGTGAAAGCCTCTCAACCTTGGGCTTCAGCTCTGCCTCCTGCTCCCTGCCCACTGAGGCTGGAGGCTCTTCTTCACTCAGACAGTGACTGGCTGCTGAGGCTGACAAGCCCAAGGTTGACAAGTAAAAAGGTACAGTCCCAATGTTACCAAACAACATGGCAGGCCACTAATTCAAGTCCAGGTGAAGTCACAAGATTAGCAGGGCACAGCAGGCTGTTGAACAATGACTTGGCTACATGCAGGGTTCAAGTGTACCAAACAGCTAGAGACCAATCCCAAAGCTTCTCCTTATATACAGAAAGCAGACCACATCCCTAAAGCAGCTACTCAGCTGCTTGCGGCAGATTCCACCATGGAGTTGATTGCCAGTCTCATCTGTCCAGCTACTGAACCAGGCCCAGCCAAGTTGACAACAACCTTAACTACCACACAGCCCAAGTGGTAAATAAGTTCAATTATTTTCATATTAAAGGGGGGGGGGGAGACTTTCTAGAAGGTATTAAACATTTTTTCTAAATCTTTGTCTAAAGTAACTGGGGCCTTGACTCTAGACTTTCCAAAGGGCCTGCCTAAAATATAAATAAATAATAAAAAGATTTCATGATAATCTTCCTGATGTCAAGTAAGGAGCTATATTAGGGATTCCCTTGTAGGATGAGATTTGGGCCCCAAAGTACCTTCTAGCCAATGATGCCTTCTTCAGGCACTTGAAAATGCACCATTAGCATTACTCTTTGTCGGCCTCTTAGAAATAGGCACAAGCAAGAGTAGCACGTGCTTGGGAAAGATGGCACATTGGTGGCTAACACATTGTTGTTGGTTGCCTTTGAGTCAACTCTGACTCATGGGGACCCCATGTGTGCCGAGTAGAACTACTCTACTAGGGTTTTCCAGGCTGTGACCTTTCAGAGGCAGCTTGCCAGGCATGTATTCAGAAGTGCTTCTGAGGGGGCTTGAATTGCCAACATTTCAGCTAGTACTTGAGCAGTTAACCATCTGTGCTACTCAGGGAGCTGTTAACCATTTGGCCAACTCATTAAAACCAAATCAAACTCACTGCTATTGAGTTAATTCCAACTTAAAGCAAGTCACATTGGGTTTCCAAGGCTGTAAATCTTTACAGAAGCAGACTAACTCATTCTTTCTTCTGTGGAGCAGCTGGTGGGTTTAAACCACTGACCTTTGGGTTAGCAGCCAAATCCCTTAACCATTATACCACCAGAGCTCCTTGGCTAACTCAAAGTTGTTGTTATTGTTGTTAGGTGCCCTTGAGTCATCTCCAACTCATAGCGACCCTATGTACAGCGGAACAAAACACCACCTGGTCCTGCCCCAGCTCCGTGATTCTTGCTATATAATTGAGCCCATCGCCACAACCACTGTGTCAATCCATCTCATTGAGGGCCTTCCCCTCTTTTGTCGACCTTCCACCGTAGCAAGCATGACATCATTCTCCAGGGAATGGTCCCTTCTGACAACATGGCCAAAGCAGGTGAGATGAAGTCTGGCCATTCTCGCTTCCAAGGAGCATTTCAGCTACACTTCCTTCAGGGCAGGTCTGTTAATTCTTTTAGCAGTCCATGGTACTTTCAGCATTCTTTGCCAGCACCACAACTCAAAAGCATCAATTATTCTATTGTCTTCCTTATTCATTGTCCAACTCTCATATGTGTATGAAGCGATTGAAAATATCATGGCCTGTGTCAGGCACACCTTAGTCCTCAAGGAGACATCTTTGCTCCTCAGCACTTGACAGAGGTCCTTTGCAGCTGAGTTACCCAGTACTATACATTGTCTGATGTCTGACTGCTGCTTCCATGGCATCAATTGTAGAACCAAGCACTGGGAGGTCTTTGACAACCTCAATCTTTTCTCCATTTATCGTGATGCTGCTTATAGGTCCAGTTGTGAGGATTTTTGTTTTCTTTATATTGAGATGTAATCCATACTGCAGACTGTATTCTTCAATCTTCATCAGTAAGTGCTTCAAGTCATCCTCACTTTCAGCAAGCAAAGTTGTGTCATCAGTGTATCTCAGGTTGTTAATGATTCTTCCTCCAATCTTGATGCCACATTCTTCTTCATATAGTCCAGCTTCTTGGATTATTTGCTCAGCATACAGATTGAATAAGTATGGTGAAAGGATACAACCCTGATGCACTCCCTTCCTGATTTTAAACCATGCAGTGTCCCCTTGTTCTGTATGAATGACAGCCTCCTGGTCTATGTACAGGTTCCTCATGAGCACAATTAAGTGTTATGGAATTCCCATTCTTCTCAATGTTATCCACAATTCATTATGATCCACACAAGCAAATGCTTTTGCATAGTCAATAAAACACAAATAAACATCTTTCTGGTATTCTATGCTTTGAGCCAAGATCCATCTGACATCAACAATGATATCCCTTGTTCCATGTCCTCTTCTGAATCCAGCTTGCACCTCTGGAAGTTCTCTGTCAGTATACTGCTGCAACCATTTTTGAATCATCTTCAGTAAGATTTTACATGTGTGCGGTATTAATGATATTATTCAATAATTTCCACATTCTGTGGTATCACCTTTCTTTGGAATAGGCACAAATATGGATCTCTTCCAGTCAGTTGGTCAGGTAGCTCTCTTCCAAATCTCTTGGCATAACTGAGTGAGTATCTCCAGTGGGACATCCATTTTTTGAAACATCTCAATGGGTATTCTGTTAATTCCTGGAGCCTTGTTCTTTGCCAGTTCCTTCAGTGCAGCTTCAACTTCTTCCTTCAGTACCATTGGTTCTTGGTCATATGCCACCTTCTGAAATGGATGAACATCGACCAATTCTTTTTGGTACAGTGACTCTGTGTATTCCTTCCGTCTTCTTTTGACGCTTCCTGCATCATTCAGTATTTTGCCCATAGAATCTTTCAGTATTGCAACTCGAGCCTTAAAAGTTTTCCTCAGTTCTTTCAGCTTGAGAAATGCTGAGTGTGTTCTTCCCTTTTGGTTTTCTAACTCCAAGTCTTTGCACATTTCATTATAGTAATTGGCTTTGTCTGCTCGAGCAATTCATTAGTAGTGATTAATTTGTTTGCTTACTTTATCTCCCCAAATTACCTAATTTACTACCAAATAATAAACTGTGTTTGGGAGAATCTAGTCATGCTATCACTGATAATTTTTTAGTAAGACATATAAAATCTAGTTAAGACTAACTCAGTTTATAAATTCATCATACCTGTGAGATCCACTAACTTCTTCCTAATCTGGAGTGCTATCTTTTTCAGTCTCTAGCCAGAGAAAAATGCTTGTGATGATCTGAGAAGCCAAATAACCAACTAGCCTGCCATAGAATCTGCACCAGGAGGCACAGCTTTCATCCTCTGTAGACCCAAATGGCAGTTTATGATTTATTTTGCACTTATTTGAAATGACCTGTGGGATCATAGAAGGAGTACTGGACTGAACTTGTTTTTCAATGACCTTCATAACAACCGGTGTGGAAGTAACACAGTTCAGAGACTACAAAATGTAACTTCAAGACTACAAAATGTCCCATCTAATTGTGGAGAAGAAATAACAGTATGTAGATTGGTGCTGAAAATGACCAGTTAAGAGAGAGTCAATAGCAACAGAGGAAAAGAGAAAGAGTCTTTTTCTTCATAGAGTCATTAAGAATGGCATTGCTTGTAAACTAGACATAATTAGGCATCCAGGTTCATGCTGATTGCTCATATCAGTAAACATGTAGCACCAGGGAGAGGGGAATAAGGCACTTTGAACTAAAAGATAGAAGGTGAGATTATAGGAGAGCAGAGTGTGAGACCTGAAATTTGGGTCAAAAGTGTAATCTCTCTGATCCCCTTCCCCAGAGGGATTGGTCACACTTGCCCCCTAACTGTAAGACTGAATGCAATAATGACTTCAAAGTGCTGAGAGTTCCCAGAAAGAGTGGTAACAATTTAAACTACAGAGGCATATACTGCTCAGTGTCTCTGAAGCAAGTAGGACAAGGACAATGCTGTGCACTGCCATCACTGAATTTCCTAGGTTCAAGGTCTCTTCATGTCTCCCGTCTGGTCTAGAAATACTAATGCCTCCCATCACACAAGTTAAAGGCCCAAGATATTTTCTTAACAACATCAATTGCTGTTAGTGTTCATTATCTGTAAAACTCTAAAAGCACAAAGAAAAATGTATCACCTCCAAGCCTCAGTACTTAGAGATAACCATTGTTCAGTCTTACATCTTGGGAAATGTCCTTCTAGTCCCTTCAAAATGCATAGATAAATAAATTTTAAAGCAACAAACAAACAGAACTTCTGGGGTCACTTTCATTTATTCATCCATTCCACAATATTTAATGAGGACTTACTATATGCTAGGCACTAGATGACTGAGATAAGTAAGACCCTGTCATATCTTTCCTATGTTATTCCCTAGTCTAAAAAGAGACAGACATTGTCATTGTTTGAACTGTGTCTCCCTAAAATATATGTCACCTTAGCTGGGCCATGGTTTTCTGGTTTGGCAGTTATATAATTATGTAATGATGTAATTTGGAAGTTACATAATGATATAATCATTCCCCAAGACGTGTTGTGATGTGATCAGTCAATCACTTGTAAAAGGATTAGTGAGGGATGCAATACCCTTTCTGAGGTCACAGCCTACATCACCTTTTATCTTACAAGAGATAAAAAGAAGAGAGAAAAAAGAGCAGAGAAGGAGGGACTTGACTACCACCAAGAAAGAAGAGCCAGGATTGCAGCACATCTTTGGACCCAGGCCTTGTGCCCTGAGAACTTCCTAGACCCAGAGGAAGTTTGATGCCAAGATACCTGGAGATCTCCAAGGAACACAGGGCCCACAGATGTTGAAAGGAGACAAGGACTTCCCCATAGCCAACAGAGCGAAGCTTTTTCCTGGAGCTGGCACCCTGAAGTCAGACTTCTAAATTGTTAGATATTAAATTTCTGATTGTTAAAGCCATCCATTTGTGATATTTCTACTATAGCACTAGAGAACTAAGACACAGACTTATGGACAGAGGGTAGTGGAGTAATCTATTAATAATGCCTGTGACAGAGATGTGAACAAAATGCTATGGGAGGCTGGAGGCTGAAAGCTTTGCCAGGACCTGAAGTCTCAGTTAAATCTTGAAAGAGGACCAACTAGAAACAACCAAAGCTATAATAACAGATACAACGTACTGAGCACTTCCTATGGGTTGAGCATTGTGGTAGTGGTGAGGAAACAAGAACCAGTTGTCAAATCCACTCCAACTCATGGAGACTTCATGTGTGTCAGAGTAGAACTGTGCTCCATAAGGTTTTCAAAGGTGGGTTTTCTGAAGTAGGTCACCAGGCCTTTCTTCTGAGGTACTTCTGTGTGATAGTTGGAGCTGTGTGTCAACTTGGCTGGACAACAATTCTGTGCGGTTTAAGCAATTGTGATGTGGTTTGTTCCAATGATGGGATCAGTGTATATGTTTTGAGCAGCCAATCCATTGAAAGGGAATTTTCCTAGGGGTGTGGCCTGTTTCCAGTATATTTATGGACTTCCTGGGAAAAGAGACACTCTTGTGTGGATCGGGATCTTGTTGTGCTGTCTACAGCTGTCTGTGAGTCAACAATCCACCATTCGGCCTGGAGATCTTGGATTTGTCATTCATTGGAGTCAACAGCCAGTATAATGCCTGCCAACCTTGAGCTCCTCAGCCCCTGCAGCTGCATGAGTCAGGAAAAGCCTCCAGCTTGACATTTGATCCAAGAACTTTGGACTTGTCAGCTTCTAGAAGTGCGTGAGCAATTTTCCTAAATTAAATTTCCCTTTCTCTCTCTCTATAAGCTTTACTGGTTTTGTTTCTCTAGAGAACCCAGTCTAACACACTCTGGGTGGACTTGAACCTCTAACTTTCTGGTTAACAACCAAGCATGTTAACCATTTGCACCACCCAAGGTCAGCAAAAAAGGGTAAGACTCTGAATGAGATGAATTGACACAGTGGCTACGACGATTGTCTCAAGCACAGCAGCAATTGTGAGGATGGCGCAGACAGGTAGTGTTTCATTCTGTTGTACATAGGGTCTCTGTGAGTTGGAATTAGTCCACAGCACCTAACAACAACAGGGACTCCGTTTAGGGGTGGGGTGGGGGAGACACATATAAATAAATATACCAGTGCCTGACACCTATTAGGCCCTCAGTAGACTTTTGTTCAATGACTCAGCAAGTGTATGAAGAAAGAACATCTTTGGTGCATGGAAGCGTAAACAGTGCTACAAGTTTGGAATAGTTAAGTGGGACTGGGACTAGGATTCTACAGGGGCCTGGGAAAAGAGTTAAAGTTTTGTGGTTAGAACCTAACTCATTAGATGCAAATAGCCTGCACTATGTTGTTATTAGCAGCTCTGTTAGTGTAGTGCCTAAGGCATTTGACTACTAACCAGAAGCCTGGCAATTCAAACCCACCAGCCAGTCCTTGGAAGGAAGATTAGGCAATCTACTTCTATAGAGATACCACCTTGGAAACCCAAAGTGGGGTCGCTATGTGTCAGAATTGACTAGATGGCAGTGAGTTGTTTTTTTTTTTTAAAAACTATGGTTGGGTTTCTCAAAAGTGATAGGGTCTGGAAACTATTTGAAATATCTCAACACTGTTCATTAGCCTTCTACCAGGCTTTCAGCTGATTTTTATCTTGGCACTACTATTTATTAGGGTGTATGCCTTAGTTTCCTAACTGATAAAATGAGAATAATTATAGTACCTGCCTACAGGGTTGTTGACAGGGTTAAGTGAGATGACGTATGTAAAGTACTAAGGTCAATGCCTAGACTGCAGTAAACAATAATATTAGCTATTATTATTAACTTTTCTGATCAGAAAGCTCTTATGAGTTTCCATTTATGTCCTTGATTAATTTTTTTAAGAAAGCAACATACTAAATATGAGCTATTTTAATAGAAAAAATATTTCCTGATCTGGTGTTTATTAGAGAAGAAAATCATAACAAGGGCGTGTCAGGCAGCTGTGGTAGTGTAGCACTCAGATGTCCCTTTCAGTGAAACCTGCCGCGAGGAGTGTGCTTAGCTGATACCCTCCAGCTGTTGCATGTTAGGATCCACTGCAGGTTTTATGCTGAGGACCTGTCTCCCCTAGGGATTGCTCCCAGCCAGTGGCTAAACACCAGATGGGCCATTCCTGCCTTATGTGGGATTCCTTCAGGTGTTCTTTGACTTCAAGCTTCCCACTGGCAGGGCAGAAATAAAAAGAAACATACTCTTCAAAGGAAGGCCTTTGTCCAGACGTGAAGGGCACCAAACCAATGCCTGTACTCCCTCATGACCAGGGCCCTTACCACAGCTCTGCAACCCTCACCTGTCTGATTGAGTCCTTAGTTTGCTCCTCCTCCTGACCCTTCCATCATTTCTCACATTCCACTTCAAAGAGGGGATTAAGAGCACAAGTCATTTGCTCTTCTGTGCAACTCAGGAGTCAGAGATGCTAAAAACTCAAGTCTTCAGAGTCTTTTTGGGGCTACTCTTCTGGATCCACCCCGCCTCCTGCTGTCTGTTATGGCAGGTGCAGGCAAAAGAGTCAGGGCAATGGCTTTGGAAGAGAGGACAAGAAACACGACTATTCTGAACAGTGTGTAATGTCTATTTGTTCATTAGAGAAAATGACGGCTTTTTCTATCGGTTAGCATTCTGTAAGGTTATGGTACATAAGCACAAGTACATCTCTACATCTTTGTTCCTTTAAGACCCCTAGTGTGAACAGCAAAATCATGACAAGTGTCACCTTAGGTCAGAGCAAAAACTCTGATAGACAATGGGGCAAAGCTAGCCAGGGAAGGAAGGGGGAGAGATTTTAATTCTAGGCAAAAGCAAACAGCTCCAGAGGTCCCTCAGTGTAAGAGAAGCCATAGTGAAGAAGATGATGATAATATTTTGCTTACCAAGTACTTACTGGGTGCTAGGCACAGCACTAAGGGGTTTATATGCACAATCTCATTGAAGCAGGCCTCATTATCCTACAATGAGGGCACAGCGTGGGGAAGATGAACTGAACCAGTGTGCTGCTTCTTCCCTTCCTCTGAACTCACAGTGAATTTCTCCTTCTCAGGCATTTTCCAGAATGCCTGAGGCCACTCAAGGGAACTGAAAGAGGCAGAACTAGAGTGAAACTAACTCAGTTTGGGAGCCCCGGACCAATCGTCCTACTGAGATGAATTTCCTAGGCTCTAAAGAACACTGCCTTGATGCGCGTGCACACCACCACTGGTTCCCTGAAGCATTTTCAAAGCTTAATGCAACGCCAGGCTCAGTGTTTGCATGCCGACACCATTCTTCTGAGGCAAAACGAAAAGTCCTTTTTGATTCCTGCTTCGTTCATGGGGTGGGGGGTTGGGGGGTGGGGAGTGGCATACTGGAGAAGTCCTCAGTGGAAGCACACTTTGTCACCAAGAATAATAGAAACATTTTAAAGATAAATTTCTTCAGATTGCTGTGGCCTTTTATCTGGCAACTCAGAGAAGGGTGTTAAAACTGATAAGCAGATTTTCTTTGCTGTAAAATGTCAGAGACTACATAGAAAGAATGGTCCCGCTTATGTTGTCTGAAATAGGAAGATCTGTCTTTTATAAAGTGTGGTCTACTCAAGATATCACTGTTTATCTCCTACAAAGCTGGCTTAGTTGTTTTCTCATCTTTTCACAAACATCTCACAGGAAAACGCTCATTCTTCATTCATATTTGGCATGAAATCCCCTGGCAGCAGCTCAACTGGCCTTCTTGGGGCGGAAGCCACTACACCTATGAGCCCTTCTTAATAACCAATCATCAGCTGCATAACCTTTAAAGCAAGAAGGTCTTTGGCAAAAACAAATTCTTTGGCCCAACCCAAGTTCTCTTCTACATGGTGGTTTCCAAACAAGCTGTTGTAACTCGCTTTCAGATGTGGATTTCTCCTTTTACGCCCAGAAGAGAAACTTTTTTCCTTTTCCTCTTTTATTATCTTTCCTCTAATCTCAGACAGGAAATGATTGACTCTCTTTTGCTCTTGGCTCGGAATATCCACCAACCAAAGTCAGGAGGATAAATCGTTCTTCCAAGGAGGGCTATCCTCAACTCAGTTGAAGGTAGACGTCTTGTGGCAATTCATTGGCCAGCTCCCACAAACAACTTCCTGGGATAAATCCCACCTGAAGGAACTCAGGATAAGGAAACTGTTGTTCTTCTTAAAGAAGCAACTTGATTTTTATGATGAGTGGAGGAGGGTGCTGCTTTTCCCAGGGATTTTCTCTTTGCCTGGCTGCTGGAAAGCTCAGAGCTAGAAATCGTACTTTTTTGCCAGGATTTCTTGATATGCACTTTCCTTCAACTATCACTCCATGTTTGTTTGTTTGTTTTCTTTCAGCTCTGTTAATGAGGTTCTGTCTTATTAGAACTCCCTTCCCTGTATAACTTGCCTCAAATTCTTTTTGAGAAGCAGTTGAACTGTGAATAAATAAACATTTTAAAAGTGGCTATCATCATGCTAACCATGCTGTTTTCTCACCTGAGCAAGAGGAAAATTAACCCAGGAAAATGATTTGGAATCATCTTCCTAATGAATGATTTTGAGCTAGAAGCTTTTGGCCTCACACCAAGATGAAAGTAGAGCAACTCATTTATTCATATACAACCTTTCTCATATCAGTAAACATTTATCTATAAGCTCAATGTAAACTCATCATGCCACCTGTCCATGGCTATTTTTACAAAAACATAGTAAAAAAAAATGCAGCCCATTTTAAAGATAGGTAAACTGAGTCATAGAAAGTGAAAATAAATAAATTAAGAAAATATGCTAAATGACAGAACAGATAACAACTGGAGACTTTGTAGTCGATAAAGTCTGTGGGGATAGAATTAGCTCACAGGCTGCAGACCAGAACTTGAAAACCCACCCACTCCAATGCAAATCATTTAAACTGGGCAATTTAAAGATTTAGATCTCATTCATCCCCTATCTCCAATTTCTCTATGAAAATTACAACATTTCATAACTTGCTTTTTTAAGGGGTTATCAGTTCCTGTTTGTGATTTAATAAAATTTAGCTTTTGAAAGATCTATTAATCCAAAGCAGCTAATGTGATTCACTGAAACTGTCCTCCAAATTAATTAAGCATAGTACATCAATAAGTGTAATAATCATGTGAAAAATATAATCAGAGAAATTGATGCAGAGGTCAGTGTATTTAGAACCCAGCAACCTGTGTTTGCAATCAAGTAGTAATGCCAGTACAGACACCATTTAAAAGAAATGCACATATACATTTTACTAAATTCCTCAGGAATGAGGAGAGGATTCTGAAGAAGGTAAACTGGGCAGTTGCGGAGGCAAGAGATGAGCAGCCTACACCCCTATACTCATGTTATCTGACCCCCAGAACCATATGCCCGCCTCTTTCAGCTAAAGTTTCCCCAGTTATCTGAACAGATGCTGCTAAAATCATGGTGCTTAATTTTGTCAACAGGAACCAATATACTCTATAAACAAGTTAAGAGAGGTGATACGAAGCTGGATTTAAGATGGTGTCAGCCACTAACCTAGCAGTGTTCTTAATTTATTTGTGCCTATATATTTGGGGGGAGGGAGCTCTGGTAGCGTGGTGCCGGAGGCACTTGACTGCTAACCAGAAGGCTGGTGGTTCAAACCCACCTGCCACTCCTTGGAAGAAAGATTGGGCAATCTACTTCCATAGTGATACCACCTCGGAAACCCAAGGAGGGGTTGCTATGAGTTGGGTCCGACTCAATGGCACATAACAACAACAACATATATTTGGGGGGAGAAAAAAGGTGTGTGTGGGGGACTACACACCCAAGTTTACTTTTTTGAAACTAAATAACGTTGCCTTGTGGCACTCATATTGTATCTATTACACATTTCACTTCAAAACCTCATCTCTCCTAAACCCTCTTCAACGTGCTTGAAGTAGCACAGCCAAAGGAAAGGAATTTTCTATTTAACTAGAGCACTGACATTCTGTTACACAATTCGATCTTGTCTATTTACCTGCTCTCAAAAACACAAGACACTAAACACAAAATGCTGAATGCGTTGAGTCTGCAGTGCCATAGGTGTCTGAATGCATCTGTAGCTTCCCTCTCACTCATCAGTGTAATTGTTGCCATGTTATTCCATTTTTTGATTAGTCTAGTCCCTCAAGCTCATTGCTTTTTTCTGGCCCAACGTTCTTCTGCTGGTTGTCATGGTGACTGAATTGTTAGAGGGGAGAAAGGCTCTGTTGTCTGTCATTGTTCTGTTGTGGTTTAGGTAACGCAGGAGGCAACACAAGTGAAGTGGATGGACCTTTTTTGCTCTGCATCATTTCATAGTATTGAAAAATCTCACATAAAAAAGGAGCAAATAGGCCCAACCAAAGAAATAACCAAGCTCTTTCTAAAGGAAAGTGCACATTATTATAAAGAGGCAAAATGGCACTAATGATGAACTGAGTAATCTATGAAAAATGCTACTGAATATTACATTTATTACTAGAACAATTGCTGTAACTTAAACATCACATACAATACCTACCATTTTGCAATTTAGAGTAAATATAGTTTTTAACTATACAATTGTTGCATCAACTCTTTCATTTCTCAAGGCTGTGCTATTTTAACCTTATGCTCTGTTTAACCTAAAGATATCATGTTGGAAGTTAAGATTGAGGCAGAATTAAGAACTGGGCAAATTTTCTTTTGATGGTAAGGTAGTGTTAGGGTCAATTTTTACTTTGGGAATATAGAAATCTTTTTTTTTTTTTTAAGATTAGAGCTGACTACAGAGCAGGACTTGAGTCCAATTTTTAATAAAAAAATGTTTTTGAAGTTAAGCAAAATAAATATAATCTTTCCTCAAATTGTTTCTCATTTATTTTTATTTTTTTTTAACCAGAAAGTAAAGGGATATATTATAATTACATGATAAATGAAGAGATATACCTTAAACAAGGACCAAATTAATACTGATTGCTGTGAAAACTGCTCTACATCTTCTTCCATTATTGTTGGTAGACATATACCTCCTCTAACCAGCAATTACTTTCATAAGTACTGGTATAATATATTCACTATAATTTTGTTGTTGTTAGTTTTATTTGATTTTGGAATGATTTAATTTTTAATTGAGCTGTTTCATTGAATTATCTTTAATGATACAAAGTTTTAAGTATCTGGCTTTTGTCTCCCTTCCCCAATCCAAGTCTATAAAGAAACCCTCCCCTGCATTTTTGCAGTGCTTTTATGTGCTAACATTTGGTCAAATATGATTCATATACAGAAAGATTAAAGGGTATATTATGAAAAGTTTTTCTCCCACTCCCAAAATCCGTCTGTCCAATTTGCTCTTAATCCTCTGTATATAGCCATTCCTGAGTAGTTTTCCAGTTTCTTTATTCAAATATAGAAAACACTAATAGAGATTCTTATTTTACCTCAAATATATATAAGTGGTAACCTATAGTGCACATTTTTCTGTACTTTTCATTTAAGACTATATCTTGGTAGTCTTTCCATATGGACAGAGACTCTCTTATTTTTACAACACCATATATTCTAATTTGCTTAATGAATCCCTGTTGAGGGAGATTTGGGTTGTTCCCAGTATTTTGCTTTATTATGAGTAATCGTGTGCATTTGTCACTCCTCACATATGCAAATATATCTGATGGATAAATTCCAAGAAGGGAAATGGTTGGGTCAAAGAGTATTACGTTTGTGATTTTGATGGAAATTGCCCGATTGATCTCTGGAGGGATTATTCCCATCAACAGTGTTCAAAAATACCTGCTTCCTCATACTTTGCGAACAGAATTATCAACTTTTTGAAATTCTGCTGATAGGTGAAAAATAGTACCACTTCATAGTTTTAATTTATATGTCTGTTATTATCAGTAAGGTTAATTATGTTTTCATGTTTTCAAGCTATTTGTATTAGCTATTTCTTCAGATACTTTGCCCATATTTCTTTTGAAGTGTTGATAGTTTTCTTATTGATTTCTAGGAGCTCTTTATATATTTAGGAAATTTTCCCTTTGATTGTATTGTGAGTTGCAAATATATTTTTCCAAAGTTATCATTTGTCTGTAGACTTTGCTTATAGGGTTCTTTTCCACACTTAAGTTCTGACTTTCACACAGCAACATATATCAATATTTACATTTGTGTTCTGGCTTTTGTTTCATTTTCCCAAACCAAGTCTATAAAGATAGGCTCCTGTGCATTTTTGCAGTACTTGTATGGTGTTTTCACACTTTTCTTTTTTTACATTTAATATTTTATTGCATTTAAGCTTTAACCTTGAGCAGCATATGAGATATGAATCCAACTTTAGACTTTTTCTGGATGGCTAACCAGTTATCCCATCATCAATTATTGAATTGTCCATCTTTCCCACCACTGACTTGAGATGCTCCTTTTGCCAGATAGTAAAGTCTGCTGTGTCTTGGGTACATTTCTGGGCTTTCTTTTCTGTTCTCCGTCTGTCTATTTAGGCATGGAGTACTGGGACATTTAACATAACAAACCCAATACAGGAAAGGGCAAGAACTGTATTTATCTTATGAATGCTCTTAATATATCTATATTTTCATGCCACAAGTATTCTGGCATTTTTAGCCACCCATCATCCAAACACAGGTGTCTTCTCTGATTCCCCCAGGAGGTATATCCATTATTGTGTTGAATCAGATATTGAGAGTCACTCAAGCTCTGAGAAAACACAGCAAAGCTATCACCAATTTTGCAATTAAAACACCAAGTTAAAGAACATAGAGGGCAGAGAGCTGTTTTCTCTTTCTTAACGTGCCTTTAAAGGTACAATTTGTGATTTGTGGGGTGTTCATAAATCTCAGAGCACATTCGTTCAGCATCTGAAGTCTTTTACAGCAACAGACATCTGGGAAACACACTGCTCTCGTTTCCTGAGGGTGCGCCACGATGACTTAAAGCCTAGCCATTAAAGAGCATTTGAAAGGGCACTTACTATTTAGTACCCAGTAAACATATATTTTGATTTTCTTTCATACTGTTTAATGGCATAATATTCAGCAAGGATCTGTGGAAACCAGCTAGCAATCACAACAGACACACTCCAAGGAGTGCAGCACTTCCCAGATTGGGCTGCGCTCCCACCCCTCGGCGGAAGGGCTGCGGCCGACTTCATCACCGCGCCAGATATTCACAAGCTTGTTGTCTGTTATTGGTTTAATGTAGCACATTCGCGCAGATTGAAGTTGATTTTCAGTAAAGGCCTATAAATAATGCTCTCGGCTGCGATCTTGAAGCTTTCGAGATCCGTTTTCCCGCTTCCACCCCTCCTACTTCGCAAGCCTTTCGACACTGGGGAGAAGATTAATGTCCTCACAACAAAAGATGACTTTTGGAGCAGAACCTACCCAATAATCAGAAGTGGCAAGTAAAAGAGGGCAGGTGGTGACCTCTCTCAGTGGCACGAACAAGAAGACGCTGGAGGAGCCTTTCCTTTTGCTTCCAAAGTGCCCAAACCACTCATTGTAGGAAGCGTTTGGCTACCGATCGCTTCTCTGAGACCCATTATAAAAGGTGAGCAAAACGGAAAGCTCGCCCCCTCCCTCCCCAATTAGTTCAGATTGCGGTCGACCTTCAAAGATATCCATTGTAGGGGTGTTTTTCTGGTGATGATACTGTGAAAATAATTTTCTTTTTGAAGAGCTTTCTTTCTATTCTCTCCCCATGGCAACTTTTGAAAATTTGTTAAAACGCACACACGCACACAAACCTCTCAGGCTATCCTCAAGCTCTCTAGGTGAGTGGGAACAAATGGCAGCCTATCAAAGACACGCACCCAGGACAATTGCACAGTTGTGACCATTTGGGGATCTCATGGGGACTCTGCCTGAGGTCCACACTGCACTCTTAGGATTTTTTTTTTTTTTTTTTTTTTTTTTTTAAGTACACAGTGAGACAAGGTAAGTTGAGACAAAGTTTTTTTTAAGCAAGAAGTCGTTTGGTCCAACAGCTTTTCCAAACAAGAGAGATTTCTTATGGCGCCAGTATCTGCTCAGCAATAGAAGAAAGAAAACTCTAGCGTCCATATCTTCAGGGCATCTGTGCATTTGTTATCTGACTAAACTGAGTAGCTAGTAGGAGAAACTGAAAGGTGAGCAAATTTGCAAAAAGGGGCTTAAATTTGTGGAAGAATAGTGCCAAGGGGCTAAGGGAACTGTGGATGACTCAGGACTGTTGTGACTTGCTGGGATTAATCACAGCACCCAAGTCATGGGAAGACCCATGTGTCAACAGAAACCTCCCCCAAATAAATGCACAGCTAATCCACCCAGAGAGTTAACAGAAATCATACACACCTCATAATTTTCTTGGTATGCATTTGCCTCACTTACTTTAAATACCCTAACTTTGTACTGATGTCCCTTTTCTGGGGATGTGTATTTAAAATATTCTTGAAATTAGGTATAAACAGAGAAGAAAGCAAAAATGTATTTCAGTATAGTGTAATTTCTGGGAGAGGAAAAAAACACTGGCTGTTTCTATTTTATCTTTTCTGCCTCAACACAAGAGTGTCACACTGAGAATTATGCTGGGGCTAGGATTTAATGGCCATGCCAGGAATTGGAAGCAGCACCTGTGGGCCAGAATTTAAATCCCGTGGACAGTTTTTCTTGAGGCTTTTATAGAGCATGAATGAGGATGTAATTTAAAAATAAGCCATGCATCCTATTTAAAAGGATAAGAAGGAGCTGGTTGTGTGTAAATGTTTGGATTAAATATGACCAAGGACTGTACCGTATTTAAATGGCTTGGCACTTTGAAAATGATGAAATCAGGCTTCATAATGGTGCAGGCATCTACCTAATGGAACTAAATTTGCAATATAGGTGCATAGTGGAAAAGAAGGGCAGACAAGTGGCACTGAGAATCTAAGTGAGACAGCACCAAAGAATGAAACATACTGAGTTTAATGATTGACCTTATTGGGAGGCTTTCTCTCTGACCACGAGGATGTGAATTATCCTATTATTATAAGCAGGTGGATCATCTTATTAATGCACCCTAGCCCTTCACAGTTTTATTTAACTTTATATTAAATTGAACAATTTCAGTAACCATCCTTCCACGCCTTAACAGAAACAGAAGCCAATTGCCAGAAATATTTTCTGCGTAGCTTTATATATTTTTTTCTTTCTAGAGACATACTTTCAGCTCTGCCAGACCGTAATACTTTGGATTTCATTTGGATATAGCTGAGGTGTCCTGGAAGTTTCTCTGTAAATTCCTTCAAATCCGGAGGAGCTGAAGGAGATTCCAGAAGGCTGTGCTCCTCTTAATGACTCCACATGGAACGGCATCTTTGGAATTCTGATTTTGACACTGTCAGCCACTTGATAGCCCCTGCCACGCGGAGCAGCAGATGAGCCACAATCAAATGTTTTCTGAATTCATCCCTAGCACAACTCTCCCCTTAAACCAAAATTAGGCAGTGAAGTAATATTTGTTTAGAAACACTTACCAGGAACCTGCTTAATACTATAAATGCTATCCTGGTAAAGCCTTCTCACACAAAGGAAATATTTCACTGGAAGGTCAGTATCTGCAACTACTGAAAGAAATGGAGCTGTTTCAAACTCACCAACAAAGGCTCCTGTCTCAGCCTCCATTCCACTCTCTCTCTCTCTCTTTTTTTTTTTTTTTTTTGTTTTGTTTCCTTTCAGCATATTTTAGGAACTAATCAGCCTTATAAAAGGTACCACTTTTAATCTACTGTTTGTCTTGGTCTTCAGTGCAGCTCCTTAAAAGATAGAGTGCAAACAAAACGAGAATTAAGGTCATTCCATTTAAATCCTTCAGAGAGGAAGACAAGGGCTAAGTTACTGCTGAGGACTACAGAGAGGAGGGCTGGAGGAATCCAGGATGGAAAAAAAGAAAAGACCCTCATTGTTTATTATTTGCCAGTCTCAGAGCAGTCCCCATTCCCATATTTGTGAAGGGATTACCCTCCCATCTTCAGAGATTAATGAGAAGACCAGAGAATTCCCTGGCCCACAGTCCACCCCGCTCCAAAGCTCATTCTCCAGGAAGGTGGACCTAGGAGTGCACACACTTGGGGATGCAGAGTGACACACTCACACCCCACAGTCTGATGTGATGCCTTCTCCAGCTGCTACAGGCACACAGCAAACATAACTACAAAGGGGATCCCATATGCACCTAGAAGCAAAGCCGCACATTAAGAGGGGGTAGCTGTGCACATAAAGGGGGGAGGGAGCAAAAATAAAATAATGGTTCATGAAAAAGAATCATAGTGACACAGAATACTGGCCCCTTCCCTTTATAATCATGGTTGCAATCCCACTGTTGTTAGTTGCTGTCAAGTTGATTCTGATTTACAGCAACCATATGTGTTACAGAGTAGAACTGCTCCATAGGGTTTTCTTGGGTGGCACAGTGGTTCAGGCACTCAGTTGTGAACCAAAAGGTAGGTGATTCAAACCCACAAGCTGCTCCATGGAAGAAAGATACAGCAGTCTGCTTTCATAGAGATGTACAGCCTTGGAAACCCTGTGGGGCAATCTATTCTGTCCTATAGGGTAGCTATAGGTCATCAGAATCAACTCAACTGCAGTGGGTTTTGTGTGTGTGTGTGTGTGTTTAAATCTTCACAGAAGCAAGTTGCCAGCCCCTTTCCTCCGCTGCACCTCTGGGTGTGTTCAAGTCACCAACTTTTAGGTCAGTTATCAAAAACAAGCTGTTTGTGCCACCTAGGGGCCTTTGCAACCCCACTCTCCATATTTTATTTGAGACAGAAGTCAAAATGTGCTTGAATTTCTTTATTTGTTGCTCTGCCATTGGTGTCATTAAGCATCTTCGAAGTATATTAGCCTTGCAAATTAAACAGTGTGACAATAGTTTGATCTCCCTAAGTGAGTGATGCACCATAAAGTTTTGTCTTTAAAAAAGTAAAGTCAAGAAGCGGAAATTGCCATTTTTTAGCCAATAGAGAGGCAGAGTCTATGTATGGTCAGTGAAAATGTTGTTTCTGTTTCCAGTGCTTAGCAATGCTTGGTACATGATAATGATCAATAAATATTTGTTTAATGAAAAAAAGATTTGGTATTTCCTAATACTCTGATAATAATAGTAGCAATAAGATCAATAAGAATCATTAATGTTTTTTGAGTGCTTACAATGCATCTTGCAGTGTGCTAAGCACTTCCTTTAGGTTATCTCACTGACTCCTCACATCAATATCGTGAGGTAGGATTATTATTATCCCCGTTTTACAGGCAAGAAAAACTGAAAAACTGAAGCTCATGGAAGTTAAGTCACTTGCCAAAGGTTACATAAGTAATCTGTAGCAAAGCCAGCGGACTGGGTCATGCCGTCTAGCTCTGGGCCCTGTGCTTTTAACCACAACGCTGCACTGCTTCCACCCAAAGCAGCATTCCTTGGCTTCAGTTTAGAAAATACGCAGTGATTTTCTGGCTTCAGTGCTGTTTTATTAGATGAATAAATTACCCTCAGAGAGTTTAAGGGTGCAACTCTTAGCCAGTATATGAGATTTTTTTCTTTCTTTCTTTTTTTTTTTTTTGAAAAGGCTACCTTCACAAGATGTCAAATTTTGTCCTCAGCTTAGCTACTCACGACAAATGACAACTTTGGTGGGGCTTTGTTGAAAGTCATGTGACCACATCTCCTGAGAAGAGTGATGCTCCTTTCTTAATGGACTACTTGATGCCCCCCAATACCACAGGAGGAGCCTTAGTGGCACAGTAGTTAAGCACATGGATGTTAACCAAAAGGTCAGTGGATCAAAGTCACCAGCTGCTTCGTGGCAGGAAGATTTGGCAGTCTGTTTTCATAAAGATTTACAACTTTGGGAACCCTATAGAGAAGATCTCTGTCCTGTAGGGTCACTATGAGTCAAACTCGCTCAACTGCAATGGGTTTTAGTTACCACACGTGTACACACAGACACGTTGTGTCAAGTTTTTCCCAGCAGGATATCTGTCTGCAACATCCTTGACAATATGGTGGGTCTGCAGTATTTGGTTATGATGGTCCTAGTTAATTCATTTCATTGTATGTTCATCTCTTTTGAAACAGAATAGGATTAAATTGCATCTTTAAAGCCTTAGCAAATTTAAAGTAGAATGAAGACAGACATTATGATCATTTTAAGGAAATTCTGACACATTTTTGGCCCAGCAAGAGTGTTTCTCAAGAAGCCATTGTTACCTTCTCCCTTGGCCACTGGAATGCCCAGTTGTAAGCATATTGACCACTCAATAATGCATGTAGGATCCATAATCACTAACTATGGTGAAAAAACATATATAAAATTATAGTTTCCTCTTGAATAATCCTAAAACCCCATTTTAGCAAATAATCTGATTTGTTTACCTTCTAAACTCTGTTAGTTACAAAGTAGGCCAGTATGGACTGAGTTATATCCATTTATTTCATAACTTCTCTTTTTCTGGAGACAATACTAGAAAGTATTTGGTGGTGACCAAAAGAGAGAGGAGGAAAAATAACTAGTACTAAAAATTTATAAATAATATGTTTTTGAATCATTAATAAACCAAACTCACTGCTGTGGATTTGGATCCGACTCATAGTGACCCATCCTTGGGTTTCCAAGGCAGTATCACTATGGAAGTAGATTGCCCAACCTTCCTTCTAAGGAGTGGCTGGTGGGTTTGAACTGCCAGCCTTCTGGTTAGCAGTCAAATGCCTTAGGCACTATGCCACCATAGTAAATGAATATTTCCCAGAATTAAAAGTTAAGGGACATCTATTATGATTTTAAAATATATATTTATAGAGCCATGCAATGATATATAGCATAATTGTCTATTTGATCTTATCATAGATTGTAGTACTACAATCTCTTCCAAATAAAATAAGTAGTTATGGAAAGAATTAAGAGGGTGATCCCATTTGGAGAATCTCTGTTAGTCTCCTATAACCCTAGTAGAAAAAGTTTGAATTATAGCTGCCATTTACTTCTACTAATTTCAGGGCAGGTGTTTTGTTTAGGATCCTGGAAAGGCAGTTTCATGTGACATAATTTGTGTTGTTGTTGTTGTTAGGTGCTGTTGACTCACTTCCGACTCATAAGTGACCTTAGGCACAACAGAAAGAAACACTGCCCGGTCCTGTGCCAGCCTCACAATCCTTGCTATACTTGAACCCATCATTGCAGCCACTGTGTCAATCTATTTTGTTAAGGGACTTCTTTTTCACTGACCCTCCACTTTACCAAGCATGATATCCTTCTCCAGGGAATAGTCCCTTCTGACAACATGACCAAAGTAGGTGAGATGAAGTCTGGCCATTCTCACTTCAAAGGAGCATTCCGGCTGCACTTCTTCTGGGACAGATTTGTTAATTCTTCTGGCACTCCATGGTACTCTCAGTATTTTTCGCCAATACCACATCTCAAAAGCATCAACTCTTCTTCTGTCTTTCTTATTCATTGTCCAGGCTCAAATGCATATGAAGCAATTAAAAACACTATGGCTTTGGTTAGGTGCACCTTAGTCTTCAAGGAGACATCTTTGCTCTTCATCACCTGAAAGAGGTCTTTAGCAGCAGATTTGCCCAAGGCACTATGTCATCTGATGTCTTGAATGCTGCTTCCATTGGTGTTGATTGCAGAACCAAGTAATACAAAGTCTTTGACAACTTCAATCTTTTCTCCATTCATTTTGATGCTGCTTATTGATTCAGTTGTGAGGATTTATTGTTTTCTTTATATTGAGGTGTAATCCATACTGCAGACTGTATTCATGAATCTTCATCAGTAAGTGCTTCAAGTCATTCTCACTTTCAGCAAGCAAAGTTGTGTCATCAGCGTATCGCAGGTTGTAAATGATTCCTGCTCCAATCTTGATGCCACATTCTTCTTTATAGTCCAGCTTCTCAGATTATTTTCTCAGTATACAGATTGAACAAGTATGGTGAAAAGATAAAACCTTGACACACTCCCTTCCTGATTTTAAACCATGCAGTATCCCCTTGTTCTGTTCGAACGACAGCCTCCTGGTCTATGTACAGGTTCCTCATGAGCACAATTAAGTGTTCTGGAATTCCCATTCTTCTCAATGTTCTCCATAATTTGTTATGATCCACACAATCGAATGCTTTTGCGTAGTCAATAAAACACAAATAAACATCTTTCTGGTATTCTTTGCTTTCAGCCAGGATCCATCTGACATCAGCAATGATATCCCTCATTCCATGTCCTCTTCTGAATCCAGCTTGCATTTCTGGAAGTTCTCTATCAATATACTGGTGCAACAGTTTTTTAATTATCTTCAGTAAGATTTTACATGTGTGTGATATTAATATTGTGTGTTAATTTCCACATTCTCTGGAATGTGGAATCTCTATGATTCCAAGACCTTTCTTTGGAATTGGTACAAATATGGATCTCTTCCAGTCAGTTGGCCAAGTAGCTGTGTTTCAAATCTCTTGGCATAGCTGAGTGAGTGCCTCCAGTGCAGTATCTGTTTGTTGAAACATCTCAGTGGGTATTGTATCAGCTCCTGGAAGCTTGTTTTTCCCTAATTCCTTCAGTGCACCTTCAACTTCTTCCTTCAGTACCACTGGTTGTTGATCATATGCCACCTCCTGAAATGGATGAACATCGACCAATTCTTTTTGGTACAGTGACTCTGTGTATTCCATCCATCTTCTTTTGCTGCTTCCTGCATCATTCAGTATTTTGCCTGTAGAATCTTTCAATATTGCAACTCAAGGCTTGAATTTTTCTTCAGTTCTTTCAGCTTGAGAAATGCCAAGCATGTTCTTCCCTTTTAGTTTTCTAACTTCAGGTCCTTGCATATTTCTTTATAATAAATGACTTTGTCTTCTCGAACTGCTCTTTGAAATCTTCTGTTCAGCTTTTTTATCTTGTCATTACTTACATTTTCTTTTGCTACTCTCCATTTAAGGGCAAGTTTCAGAGTAATTTGTGTAGCATCTTAATAAAATGAGCATCAAGTTTTTTAGAATGAGAAACCAAAGCCCACCATCAGAACAAGCATGTCTTATCCTTATCTTTCACTTTCAAAAGTAACACTATAAATTCTGGCACATCTTCACAGTGATGATGATTTATCTTGTCCATTCTGTAGTCACAAAGGAAGTTAGTTTAAATTTTGCAGTAAAATTCATCAGACTAATCTTGACATGGCTTCCAAAGTTTTCCTGCTGGGCAAAGGCTGGCACTCCTAGAAGTGATACGGCTTTTACTGAATATGAAATAAAATATATCAATATTATAATATATAGCCTCCATTAGTGGAAAATTTCATTTTTGAAGAAAACAGAAAAGATTCTTTGACCCTATTTCCCCACCCAAAAGAAAAGTAAATCACAACACCACCACCACCATACAGTAAGTGGAACTTCTCTTTATGATTCCAAGACACCAATGTTATTGAAAGGAGCTATGGTAACATAGTGCCTGAGGCACTTGACTGCCAACCAGCCCACCAGCCACTACTTGGAAGGAAGGTTGAGCTTCAAACCCAAGTAGGGATTGTTATGAGTTGGGTCAGACTGGATGGCACAAAACAACAACAAACAACGTTACTGAAATATCACATTTAGAAATATTTCATTGTGAGAAAATAACTAGTAAATTCTTTTTTAAAGAAATTATCTCCAAGATGAGAAAGCTCCAAATACCAATTAAATTACAGAGAACAATACTTTGGGAATTACTGAAATAGTACTTTATGGTATCAACATTCATTTCTTCAAACTAAGACTTATAAAATACATCATTATACATCAAACTGACAGAGTTTTCATTACTGAAAAATTTCTAGAGGACAAAATGGTTACTTAACAATTAATCACCACACAGCTGTATTCTGTTTGCTTTGTGAAAGACAACCAACTGGCTACATGTAAATGATTTTACAAGTATCTCTCTAGGGAAGTGTAGCTCAAGATGGCAGGCTGAACACGACACATGCATCTACTGCCTCAGCCTCTGAAAAGTCAGATGTTTAAAAAGAATAACTTTATGAGTATACTAAAAAAGAGAAAGAAAAAAGTTTCTACCACCAGACAAGAATTTCTTAAAATTATAAAGAATCCTAGAAGATAGAAAAGCAAAGGGAATGGTATTGATGAGAACAAGACCAGGGAAACAAAAAACAGAGCTCAAACCTGGAGCAGGAGAAAAGTGGACATTCAGACAAGTTCTCTTTTTAACGTCCACAAAGTGTAAACCCTTGGACAGGTCTATAGGGTGGATGATTCACTAAAGGTTGTTTGTCCTTGAAACAGCAAAACCCTTGTTTAAGCAGAGTTGTTGGTAGGAACTGCCTTTCATCCTTTGGTTTGAACCCTAGCACTGCTCTCGCAAGAAATATCCTGCCTGTGGAATCCTGTGTGGGTGCAAGGCCCTGAAACAGAAAAATGGTCGAACTTAAGTAACTCTAGACCTTTGGAACAGATAGGAAAGGAGAGATGTGGCAGGAAAGCACCTCTGCCCAAGGGGGCAAATGTACTGGGATACCTCAGCATTCATGGTACAAACAATGTTCTTGGCTGCTGATTGACAGGTTGGAGTTGAGAATTCACCCAGAAGTATCTCAGAAGAAAGGTCTGATGACCTGCTTCTGAAAAATTAGGCATTGAATATTCTATGGAGTCTAGTTCTACTCTAATACACAATACTGCTCTAATACACAAGGCTGTCATGAGTCAGAATTGACTAGACTGCAACTGGTTATTTTGACAATAGGGAGTAGGTGAAGGGGCTAGTCCTTAGCCTGCTGTTCTAAGTCCATGTACCTCAAATGAAACCTACCAGTCACAATCAGGCCTACTATCCAGGGGACAGGACAATATAGGGAAATGGATAAATGCTGCTTCAAAGAAGACCTGTATAAGCTTCCTATCATTATGAATCTAGCCTTTCTGGCATTATTTATATTAAATGAACAGTGAGTTATACCAAATATTTAGGGAGAACTAACAGCATTTGACCAAAACAGCAAAAGTAACAAAAAGCTTCTGTGAATGATTACAGATCATTAAGGGAACGGAAGTAAAGTGAAAAAAAAAAAAAAAAATCTGATTAGTATCTCCAAAAAAATTAAGAGGCTATTGCATCCATAAGGCAAAAACAGGGTACTATTTAATGCAATAAGACCAAAATAAAGAAAGAAAGGGATGAAAGAAGGAAGGAAGGGAGGAGGGAGGCAAGAAGAAACAAACGGAAATATACCTACCTGAAAGGAAGAGACAGAACTGCCATTTGTAGATACATAATCATCTACCCAGATAATGCAAAAGAGTCAACTGAAACATTACTAAAATTAATAAAGTAGTTTAGTAGGCAGCTGATATAAAATCATTAAACAAAAAATCAAGGGCTTACTATAATCCAAGTGAGTAGACGCTGTTTGGCTGACCTAATACCCATTAGTATTCCATGTCTCCCTAATCGTCTTCCACTTGGAGGTGGCTGTGTGACACAGTTGTGACTAGTAAGATGTGTCCTAAGTCTCCTATGGAGACTTTTGCATTCCTGATATGAATTTCCAACTTTCTCTTCCCTTTCTCCTTCTTCTTGGAATGATGGCATGAGACTAGAGCTGCAACAGGTATCCTTTGAAGATGAGACAACAGAGGCAAAAGAACAGAATCCCAGAGACACATACCCTCACATACCCTGCTATCATCAAACTGCTAAACCAACACCGGCAGCTGGTTACTGTTGGACTTTTTGTTAGGTGAGTAAAATAAATTCCTGTTTCCTTAAGCCATAGTTGGGTTTTCTGTTGCTTATGGCAAAACACATTCCTATGCAATAACCAATTAGAGAATCTAGGGGGGGAAAGATTTCATGCACAAAAGAAGCTAAAATGTCTCTGTGAAGCTACTTTAAAAATGGTTTCAAATGTTGATTAAATGACTTTAAGGGGATATCAATCTGATTTTTGCCACCATTACCTCCTTTCATACATTAAAAAGAAATGGGAAGAGGAATAGAGAGAGAAGTAACATCTTAGAATGTGACTAGAAACATTTGCTAGATATAAACAATATCAATCCTCCCTGAAAAGGCCACGAATTCTAAATAATGTAAAACAAAGGAGAAGATGATAGAGAAATTTTCAATTTTTTTTCTAGGAGCTCAACATAGCTTTCTATTGCCTTCCTTCAAATATTAAAGAATTTAATTATTATTATTTCTCATAATATGAGAAATGTTATGAGATTCATTTCTCATAACCTTTGAGTAATGTTCAAGATATACTACCCTGAGATCTATACTAGAAAGTAGAGTCAAGACTTAAGTGTTTTAAATTGACAGATTAACTGAAGATTTTTTTAAAAATTGCTTTTTTTAAAAAAAAATCCTGACTCACTGTGACCCACACATGTCAGAGTAGGCCTGTGTTCTTCAGGGTTTTCAGTAGCTGATTTTTGTGTGTTTTTTTAAAAGTAAATAGCCAGGCCTTTCTGCTGAGGTGCCCCTGGATGTACTTGAACCTACAACCTTTTAGTTATCAACCAGCACATTAACTGTTTGCACCACCTAGGGATTCCCAACTGAAGATAAGAGAATAGATAATAGGAATAGACCAGCTAGCTTTTATATTTAAGGTACATAAAAACTAAATAGCTGTTTTGATTCTAAGATTCTTACATATTGCAGGCAAGATCATAACTTTATCAATAAATTCCTTTACATATCAATCTTGAAAAAATAATGTGAACTCTGCAAGAATGTGTATCGTTATGTTGCATTTGCGTCTGGTCAAATGTTGAAGGCAGGAAGGGAAATGGAGAGAGATGAAAGAAAATATGCCATATATGTAACTGGAACAGGGGGAAGAATTTCTAAAAACTACACCAAGCTCTTGAAAAGGAAGTTTCCTACTTGCCTTAGTGCAATAACAATCTAACATAAAGAAGGCATTATCATTGCATCATGCAAATATTGACTGACTTAGCTAATCAGGGTTGTGTATCAACAGCCTTTCTCTCCCTGGAGTCTGCAGCCACAGCTCTGTGTACTCTGCAGTCTCTTGTGACTGAGCCAACAACTGATAGGGTATTAGATCAAAGCCTTGATACACAGATGCCAGGCAATTTGGTATTAAACAAGCGATAAGAGTACAAAAGAGTCTCAATGTACTTTCACCACAATTTGAACAGCAAATAGTTAATTAGGTTGATAATAGATGTCAACATTTCATATGATGTCATGGTTCTAGAAGGTTTAATGTCTCTCTCTTGAGATGGAAAACAACTATTTTGATTTTTAAAAGAATCAAAGGTGAACCCCATTTTTATTATTTATGTTGTTCTTATTTAAAGCATTTGGTTAAACAGAGTTTTTAGTTATTTCCTCAAAGAAATTTTTCATGAAAGAACAAAACACCATTTTTACCTGCATAATTTAAGTGAGGTGTTTAAAAGGTGATGTGATGAGTCAGTACAGGTTTGCATTCAATGCAAATAATCAAGGCCTGAATTCATTAAGGATTATGGAAATGTTGCTATTTCCAGATTTTTGAGATTTCTTAAGTGGGTGATTTATAAAATCTCTTACCCACTGATTCCAAAAAAACAAACAAACAAAAAATTTGCTGTGAAATGTGAAACAATTACATCTTCATGATATTTTGCAAGTAAATGAAAAGTAAAAAATCAATCATTTAGTTATTTTACACAACTAGGTCAAACATCAGAGAGGTATGAAATGCTCTAAAGTACAATTTTTTTTTTTTTTTTTTTT
>NW_006921638.1:7375723-7384754 GCF_000298275.1 Orycteropus afer afer | reverse complement strand
ATATATATGTACGTATCTGTCTCCAGATTTTCTTCCAAATGGTGACTCATAGGAGCAATGATATAGAAAAAAGTATTGGATTAAAAGTTAGGGAAGCTGGATACTTGTTCTTGTATTCTAGTTCTACCATTGTCTCACTTTGCTTTTTGGTTAGCCTTCACAAGCGTGCCTAGAGTAATGCTTGTGAAGATTATGATCATTAGGATTTCATTCTTTTAGGAGAAAAAAAATCCATCATGATGTCATGTGAACACCAAAATGAAGATATTTGAATCCCATTAAACAAGCTTTCCAAATGCTTTTCAAATTAGTGAGATTTCTCTAGTTGGGAGTATACAGTGATTTTTGAGGCTGTCTAAAATGGAAATCAAATTAGTTATTTAAAAATTATTTTGGCTTATTTGAAAACTATGATATTGCTATATATTTAATCTAGGGATTCCAATATATGGGTAATTTAGTAAATATTTCCATTTGTTTACAAATCCAGTAAGATAGGAAAAATATTCCCCAATGAAATTCACGTCTTAAAAATATTTTAACTTCACTGTATTTTGTACCTTCTGATGCAATCAATGTACTGAGAAAAACACGTCACTTACTGTACTCCTGCGAAAACGCATAATCTGAGTCCAATCATAAGGAAATATCAGACAAACCCAAAATAAGAGACTTTGTCCAAAAAAAGTGGCCTGTAATATTAAAAAATGCCAAAGTCATGCAAGACGAAGAAAGAGTGAGAATTGTTCCAGATTCAGGGAGACTTAAGAGACATGACAACTAAATGCAACGTGTGATTCTATATTGGATCCTAGAGCGGGGGGGAAATGACATAGAGCACATTATTGGGACGGCAGGCAAAATTTAAATACAAGCTAATTATTGAGCATACTGTGTTCTGCCAGAAGAGCAAACACATCAGTCTTAGAAGAAATACAATCAGAATGTGCCTTAGAAGCAAAGGTGGTGAGAACTTCGTCTGCTTACTTGGCTGCACCCTCAGGAAAGATCAGTTACTAGAAACGGACATCACATTTGGTAGGGTGTCAGCAAACACGACGAACAGCGTTAGACAGATTGGCACTATAGCCTCGGCATTGACACAAACATACCAGTCATCATGAAGACGGCCCAGGACCGAACAATGATTTATCCTGTAATACACAAAGTTGCTGTGAGTTGGAGCTGACTTGACGGCAAATAACAACAACATTAGCTAATAGTACTGAATCAATGTTAACTTTCTTGAATTTATAATTTTATCATTATGATGTAAGAAAACATCTCCATACTTAGGAAATGCATTCTGAAGTATATGGGAGTAAAAGGGTGCAATGCCTGCAACTAACTCTCAAATGTTTCAGAAAAATTATATATATATTAGCAAGATAAATGAAGCAAAATGTTGACAGCTGGTGAATCTGAGTGAAGGATAAACAGGAGTTTTTTGTACCAGTTTTGCAATTTTTCTGTAATTTTGAAATTATTTCAAGATAAACATTTTTAAAAAAACAAATCATGGTAGAAACACTTCCTTCAATTTTAAAACATAAATTTTAAAGCTGCAAGAGCCTGAAGAAAACCACTTAGCCTAAGCATTCTGCTTTACATATGAGGAGGTTGTGGCCTACAATGCTTAAGAAAATTTCTTATGGTTATAGAAACAAGGAAAGAACTACTACCTCCTGCCTCCTCATCCAGTATCCTTCCCAGAAAACCTATGGCTATGGTTCTATGAAACCATAACTCTGGCTCTATGAAAATATAACATGCCACAGATGCCAAAGTGCTATTTCACTAGTTGAGACATTGCTGCCAAAATCTCCCAAATTCCTCATCGTACAGAACATTCATCCTCAGACACTGTGCCAGAAGCATCCTGGGTGTGAAGAGATGACAATGAACAAGACCTAATCTTTCCTTCAGGGAACTCACAGATAGAGAGAAAGGTCACAGTGCATATATATCCCAAACTGTGGCCTTTGCTCTTATTTTAAACCTGAAATTACTTGTAAAGGGGTCAACTCCTGGGTTAACAAAACAGTTACAGGTATTTTCTCTAGATAGTACATTTTGTTGGTTTTTATGTCTTTTGTTACATGATAAAAGATGATAGAGTCAAAAGTACAAATACTGGGACTCTTAGAATCCAGCATTAACACTCCTCTCCAGAGACTATAGGTTTTTCTTACACTGTACAATCAAAGCTCGTTAGAAGATAAGATGAACGAGCCTATTTTCTACATTAAAGTGCCAGCAGCTACAGAGAAAGAAGAGAGAGGGGAGAAAAAAGAAAAAAAAATGCATCAAGAAATAAGGGAGATGTAAGAGAGTCCTTTTAAGTAATCCACATATCTTAATTTTTGTTTCTGATTAAACAGTGAATCAAAAATAAATTAATAAAATACATTTCATGTGCAAATCAGATACTCCCTTTTGTCTGTATCATATGTATTAGTTACCTATCTTAGTGTCTAGTGAGGTCTCACTTCTTCCTTTCATATTAGTTCATTCAATTTTTAAAAAAACAATAACTGAGTGTTAAAGGAAAGTGATCATTTTTCATAATGCTCAAACGTCTCATTAACTTACTCAAAATTCAGTCAATCAACAAAATGTTTCATCAATATTTGCTTCAGCAGCACAAATACTAATGTTTGAATGCCACCTAATAGTGAACAATTTGAATGCTAGCTCCCATCCCCAAGTGATTTGTTTCCTCCTGAAATAGCTAAAATTTTAATCAACGTATAAATCAAAGAGTGTTAAAGTGTCAGTATCAGGCCAAGGTTTCAGCTTTCTCCTGGGCTCCACCTACAACCAAGAAGCACACAGTGTTTTGTGAACATGCCTATTTGTGCCCCGAGGGCCCTCACATGCCAACACTACTTCACATTCATTGAGGACTTTCCACTTACAAATGTATTTAAACCTGAAGAATAGCAGAGATGACAGTGTGAGGCAGAATTTCCAGTGTCAAGTTGTCACTTGTAGAGTGTCTACTGGGAAGCAGTGTGGTAGGTAGCGTGAGAGGTAGGATGACTTATGGTCAAGAGAGTGGACAGTGGGTCAGACAACCTTGATCTGAGTCCTGGACTCTGTGGTTTACTATTCGCTCTCTGTCTCTTTCCTCATCTACAAACGTGGTAGAAAGTCCTAGATCATAAGTTGGCACACAGAAGCTGGAGAATTAATGCCAACTATAACTATGCAGGGAGCTCTGGTGGTGTAGCAGTTAAGACATTTGGCTGCTAACCAAAAGTTCAGGAATTCGAGCCCACCAGCCACTCTGTGGAAAAAAGATGAGGCAGTCTGCTTCCATAAAGATTTGTAGCCTTGGAAACCCAGTGAGAATCATTACGAATCAGAATCAACCCGATGGCAGTGAGTTTTGGTTTATCACTAGGTAAAGTGTACTCATAACCTAAACTTTTCTCTTTCGTATGTTTTATGAGACCCTCTCATGTATACCAGTATTTCTTAAAGTAATGTCCATGGATCTTCTGCATCAGGTGCTTGGATTTGTTGAAATGCAAATTTCTGGGCCTTACCCCAGAATCACTGAATCAGAATTTTAGAGAGTAGGGCTAGGGCCCTGGGCACTGCATTTTAACATGTTGTCCAGGAGTTTGAGAAACAGTATGTTATTCATTTATACATACTTTACTTATTTTGTTCATTTCCAACTTGACTATCTGCCTTAACAAACTACGATGCATAATGTTAATATGATAAAATGTAAATAAAGAAGCCTTGCCAAGGAATATGTGGCACGTAACGCAGGCTAAGCACGACCATGGCTGGCAAACATTTAGCTAGATTGATTAAAAGGGCATCACTTAAATTTGTTCCATAGCTTTCTGAGAAGCCCTGCACTGGGCTATGTTAATAACTTCTGTGTAATGCCAAACATGGCATTTCTCCTTAAAAAAGTTGTGTGTGCCCACAAAGCGGCAAATGTAGTCTAAGTAATGCCAGGCTGCCATTCCCCACTGGAAAACAATGGAGTAGCATGAGTTACAAAACCCAGAAGTCCAGTTTGTGGCTCCTCTGGGCACTTTCCATGACACTTACAAATAGGGTTTATTTATTCATTCACTCATTCATTCAATAAGCATTTATGGAGCAGCTCCTGTATGCCAGACACTAGTCTTGTGGAACTTACATTCTAGAGGTCAATGCCCTAAGTCTGTTGGATAACTCTCTGTAAATCTGTAAATTATACTTCAGATCTATATGAGAAGTTTGTGGGAGTGGAGAAAGGAGTGTAGTACAATGAAAAAAATGGATAGAATGTTTTAAAAGAAAGTATTGGCAAAACTGAGAAATAAATTGACATTAAAATCTGTTATAATAATATGTAACTCTGGTGGAGTAATAATATGTATTCTCATCCTTTTTCTTGGTCATAAAAGAAAGAGAGCAGAAATATATGGTGGTGCATGCAGTTTAGAGGCTATGGTGGAATTCTGCTGACAACATTCTTGGGCAAGGATGAAGAAGAGAGAACACTAATAGACATATGCAAATATACCTCTTCTTTCCAGATTTTGGGAGCTCTGGTGGCATAGTGCCTAAGGCATTTGACTGCTAGCCGGGAGGCTGGCGATTGAAACCCACCAGCCACTCCTCAGAAGGAAGGTTGGGCAATCTACCTCCGTAGTCACAAAAATCAAAAACAAAACAAAACGAAACAAAAAACAAAAACTCACTGCCACGGAGTCAGATCTGACTCATCGTGACCCCTCCGTGCCTTTCCGAGGCGGTATCACTACAGAAATAGATTGCCCAACCTGCCTTCCGAGGAGTGGCTGGTGGGTTTGAACTGCCAGCCTTCTGATTAGCAGTCAAATGCCTTTGGCACTACGCCACCAGGAGGGGTCGCTGTGAGTCGGATCTGACTCCACGGCAGTGCGTTTTTGTTTCCAGATTTTGGATACAAATGACTGTATTCTCCTGCTGGATTTCCCTCATTCAGAGGAACAAGGAACAAGAACTCATGAGACCTTTCCTGCTTGAGACCTTTCCTACTTCTTGTTACGTGCCGTCGAGTTGGACTCTACTCGTAGCGATCCCTCCTTGGGTTTCCGAGGCAGTATCACTACGGAGGAGTGGATGATGGGTTTGAACCGCCAGCTTTCTGGCTAGCAGTCAAGTGCCTTAGCCACTATGCTACCAGAGCTCCCTTTCCTATTAGTCAAAAACAATAGCCTATCCAGGCAGTGGACACCGAGGGATGTTTGGAGGGATACCTGTTTTTGACCTCAAAGGTGAGGAATAGACCCCATATGCCCTAACTAAGTTCTTATTCAAGGCAAGTTTAACTTGTTTTCAGAGAACAGTTTGCTCAGTCTTCAAGAAATAAACAATGTAAGCCTTTTGCTGTTTGCTAGTAATTTTCCCTAGGTAAACTCATTTGTGTACGTTAGCATGTGTTGGTTTTTTCCTTCAAAAATATAAATTTCAGAAAATCCATTGGAGAGGTCGCCCCATCTCCTTCTATCTCATTTTCTGAATTCTCCTGACAAATTTGTTCAGGGGTTAAAAACAAAATTCCAGAAGAGCATTCTGCACTATTGCTGGAAATAAGAGGGTTAGAGATTATGTAAGAAAAGCTAGTCTCCATATTTACTTACCAACAATTGTGTCAGGTCGTATTTGTAATCCAGACCAATCTTATGCTCTAAATTAAGCCCACAGGCTCTTACCTCTTTCAAATTCATAAATCAAATTTATCCAACCAATTTCATTCCTCCCTCTACAAAAACTGGCAGCCAGTGTTTATCCTCATCACCACACGGTGTGTTACAGAATCATTTCTCAACATATGGGAGCTTCAGCTGTATTTGCTCCCTTTGTTTCATTGTTTTTCTCCAGAGGATATACTTCACCTCCGTACCATCTTAATTTGCTCATTTATTTGTTTATTATATCTATGGCAGTTTTCATTTATATATTCAGCACATTATCTGATTTTGTGAAAAGAGTAAAAAAGAAAAGATTTTCTTAGATAAATCAATACATTTACAGAATTATGCATGTACATTTAATTTTCCTCTCTTCATATTAATAAAAGAAGTATTCTAAAAACTCTATTTGAAAAAGAAAAGAAGTTGACAATTTAAATAATCAAAAGATAAGATTGAGATCCTTCACCAACACTCAGTGGGCATATATATAACTGGATGTTAACTAGAGAATGGTTATTGGCTGATTATTGTCAGCATGAACAATATGATAGACTTGCTCACTCTAATCTCCAGTGGGCCCGCCCATCCCAGTATTTACCTATGATGTATTCACTAATGGGAAGCCCAACTCAAACCCCCTTCTCCACAACACTTTCTTGTTTATGCCAGGTTGCATGATTTCTCCCTCTTTTTCATTCTGTAACATTGGCATCTGTTTGTAAATGGTTCACATACTTAGGAGAGGTGTATAGGATACTAGCATTGAGGAACTTGTGAAGTAAGTATCATGCCAAGAAGAAAGCCAACTATATAAAAAACCCCACTTTCAGCAAAAATTCCCCCAAAATACGTCATTATTTTAAATCCTAAGAGTCCAGCCTCCATCATGGAGAACAGAAAACTGTAGTAATGGACATATTTACAGGGTACAACTTTCTTAACCCAAGATAATTACAGTTTAGCTTTGGATCTTAGGATCTACAAGGCTTACTTGGTTTCTTTTCCTCTTTTCTATCCTGAGATAGCTCTTCTTCTGGTCTATTTGGAAATATCTTTCTTGCGCTTCTCTCTTATCAAATCCTTGTTCCATTTCCTCTCCAGGAAAAAAGATAAAGAAGGAGCTACCATCACCTACATTTCCCCATTCTTCCTTTACTTGTCCATAGAGGGTCTAGACTTATTTTGTCACGTACTTGTAGAGGACTGACTGACAGATTAACCTGGTCCTTTATACCTTAATATGTCTCTTGTGGGACCAGATACAACAGAGGCATATTCCACGGACAGTGAAAGAATGAGGAAAGAAGTGAAAAAACTAATAATGGAAATAGATTTCCTACCTTGGGGTGTGGAAGATCAAAAGGTAAGTTACCAATAAACATGAAATATGAAAAAGTACACTTAGACCATCGCTCCCAATCAATATTAAAGATACACCAAAAATAAATAATCCCATAGTGCAATGAGTAAAATAACTTAGATATGAGAAATAATCTTCATGGATGAAATAGAAACAAATTACCCAAAATGGTGGAATATTCTTCACTATTGGTATTCAACAGGATGGGTTTTTATCAGCTAGAAATGGCTTAAATTGAGGAGAGTAAAATACAGAGCAAAATTTTAAGATTAAAATCTATGATCTTCTTCACCAAGGAGGATATTCAGGTGGCCAATAAAAATATGAAGAAATATTCATGATCATTAGCTATTAGAGAGATGCAAATCAAAACAACAATGAGATACCATCTTGCTCCAGCACTAGTAACAAAGTTCAACAAGACAGAAAATAACCATTGCTGGTGAGGATGTGGAGAGATTGGGACTCTCATACACTGCTGGTAGGAGAGGGAATACTGTTACATAGGTAGAGATAAGTATTGATTTGGATGAAGAGAAGGGCAATGTACCAAATGTGAGTGATCAACATGGTGGCATTAAGGAAGAGAAAGACAGAGAGAGGTACATGGGAGATATAGACAACAAAGATGAACCCCTTTGCACATATAGTACTGTGTTGTCAGTGAAAGCAAACACGGGTATATGGGTGGATAGATGGGTGGACAGGCTGAACTATATCTGTGTAGCAGGGAGTGTGCCCAAGACCATGTATAGGTTTGGCAGAAAATGGTCCTATAAGTGTATTTGTATGATCTGTAAGAATTCCCAGGGGTATAGTAGAGCTGATAAGGGACAAGGTTGTAGTCACTTCTTGGTCACCACCAGCTACCCAGAGGGACTGAGTAGTTGAACCAGTGAGCTTGAGACCATAATCGCAGGGGACATCAAGCTCAAGTGGCATAACATACTACACAAAACATTGTTCTACCTACTACTTTGACGAGAAGCAACTGGGATCTTAAAATCTTGTAAGCAGCCATCTAGATGCAATGATGGGTCTCTCCTCATCCAGAGTCCAGAGCAAAGAAGAATGAAGAAAACCAAAGGTTCATGGAAACAACTAGTCCCGGCAACTGGTACATCATGCAATCCGCAGCCTGTATGACCATGAGACCAGAAGAACTAGATGGTGCCCAGCTACCACTGTCAACCACTTGGAGGGGGATCTATGTAGGAGATCCTGGATAGAGAGGGAGAACAACGTGGAACAAAACTCAAAACCATTTTGGGAAAAAAAGTGGGAGTGGGGACCAGTTTTGCTGGTCTGATAGAGCTTGGAGGAACCACTGAGACTATGGCGCCTAGCTATCCTTCAGGTCTGGAATTGAACCCACACCTCTGTTGTCCAGCCAAACAAAATACAGGCATATGAGTTGAACATTTACCTGTGGTAGGTACACTCCTTGGAGAGAACAATCATGGGAGAAAGAAGGGCTGTTTATGCTCAGGGAGACAGCTCAGGGGGCACGAATGCGTGGAGTGATGGATAGGGAAGAGATAACTATCAGGAGGAAGTGGGAGGGGAGCTGTTGCATTGGAGTAAATTGTAGTCAATATCAGGAGACAAAGTGTATGTAAACTGTTTTATGGAAAGTGAATTTGCTATGTAAACTTTCACCCAAATCACAATAAAAAAAAAAAAAATCTATGATCTTTTCATGACAGACTAATATCTAGTCCCAACACTATTTCTAAAGTTGACATTAGGAATAGAGGCATAATGGATGTAATTATTTCACTGCCAAATGGAGTTAGTCTGTGTATCAAGCTGTGACTTTGGTCTAACTGGGGGCATCAACTGATTCTGTCTTTATCAAGTTGAACACTAGTACCTTGTATTATCTATACCTAACTCACTGCCATAGAGTCAATTGCGACTCATAGGGGAGCTCTGGTGGCATAGTGCCTAAGGCATTTGACTGCTAACCAAAAAGCTGGTT
>NW_006921638.1:7368330-7375328 GCF_000298275.1 Orycteropus afer afer | reverse complement strand
GGTTAGCAGTCAAGTGCCTTAGCCACTATGTTATACCAGGGCTCCACTTTTGAATATACTGATGAGAAATTCTTTTAGACATTGATTAAATACCAATTTTCTTACACAGTTTGTGAAATCCAAGGATTAAGTTAGTATAAAAAAGAAACAATTGTTGCTATGTACTAGCACACAAAATTTCTAACTAATATCTTTTGAATAAGCTTGCTCAACATTTGGATTTAACATTTTAAAAATGTTTATCATTGTGAGTTAGCAAATACTTTGTCTAAAAAGTCCTTGACATTATTTTTATTTCCATCTTTTACATATATAATACAAGCTCACTTTAAAACTTTTGCAGAATAGAAAAAACGAACCAAACCCACTGCCATGGAGTCAATTTCGACTCATAGTGATCTCCATAGAGTTTCCAAGGCTATAAATCTTTACGGAAGTAGGTTGCCTCATCTTCCTTTCATGGAGCAGCTAGAGGGTTTGAACTGCCAGCCCTCTGGTTAGCAGTCAGATGCCTTACCCACTGCACAACAATAGAAGAAAGTATAAAAAATAAAATAAAAACTATCTGTATTTCTGCTACTCATAGGTAACTACTGTTAACATTTTGGAGTCAATCTCCTTCCAGTCATTGGGATCATACTTTATCAGCATTTTTTTTTAATCTACCTCCTCTTTTTCACCCATGAGATAAGCATCTCGGCCATTACATTTCCCTCAAAAATATTAGTTTTGATTTTTGCAAGAAGGCCCATCTTAGAGATACACTACAATATATTTCACCTTCCATTATTGCTGGAGATTTTGGTCAATCCCAATTAGGAGTCAAGAGACAGATGCTTCCCTAGCTATTTTAAGAAGAAAGACATTTACCACAGAGAATTAAGAGCTTATAAAATTATAAAAAGAATGGACTCTAGGTTGGGCTCCAGAAATGATTTTTCAGAAGACTGCCACAGAACTGACACAATTGGGATACCAGAAGGCCCCTGCTGAGATAGCTTACTTCAGGAGCACAGCATCATACCTATGACCCAAGCAGCAAGAGTATTGACTCCACTGCTGCAGTCCCTGTTGATATTCTTCAAATAAGTGACAGATATAGGGATGTTTCTTCAGGAAAACCCAACGTCTCCACAACCATGGTTGTTAACAGAAGAAAAAAAAAAAGAAAACAAGCATGCTGGGTCAACGGGAAGATGTCCTCTGCTTTACTTTCATTTTCTAAATATCATGTGTGCATCTCTTTGGGAGAAACCTAACGTACATATTGATATGAAAGGTAAGGGAGACTGGGTTGTTTAAGATGCAGCTTTCCAGACTTAGTAGAACACAGGGGCAAAGAACAAGGTTGGAAGGATGCTGATCCCAGGTCCTCTACCATGTCCACCATGACCTTTGTTAATATGACCATTGTTAATTAGACAGTGAGGAATGTCTTTGGTATAGACCTTTGATGCTTCACTGTTCATTTTCTTAGCTAGAATCCTAGAAGTGGAACTACTAAATCAAAGAGTAGAAACTTTCTGGGCTCTTAATATAATTATTTCCAAGTTGCTTCCCAGAAAAGTCATATCACTACGTACACTATGTGTAGTAAGCAAGATATGAGAGTGCCCATTTCAACATATACTTGCCAGTATGGACTATTTGGCATCTTTCAAAAATCTTATTGACATTCATTTAAAGAAAAATCAGTATTTCTCCCTTGAAGCTGTAATATAATTCAATATTTTCTGACTGTATTTATTAAAAATGAAATTTTTATCAACTTTTCAGTGAAGGTTCTCAGACTCAAGATCACCATCAATGGTGGGAATCTGAAAATAAGTTGTCTGACTATGCCTGTGTTAGTAAGGAAAACCAAGAATCTCTCCAGAAGATCCATCTGATATCAGCAATGATATCTCTTGTTTCACATCCTCTTCTGAATCTGGCTTGAATTTTTTGAATGCTCTTCAGCATAAATTTACTTGCATGTGATATTAATGGTATTGCTTGATAATTTCCACATTCTGTTGGATCATCTTTCTTTGGAGACATAAATATGGATCTCTTCCAGTAGCTTGATCAGATAACTGTCTTCCAAATTTCTTGGCACAAATGAATGAGTGACTCCAGCATTGCATTCACTTGTTGAAACATCCAATAAGTACTCTGTCCATTCCTGGAGCCTTTTTTTTTTTTTTTTTTTTGCCAGTTCTTTCAGTGCAGCTTGAACTTCTTCCTTCAGTATCATTGGGTCTTCATAATATGCTGCTTCTTTAAATGGTTGAATACTATTAACCAACTCATTTTGGTACAGTGACTCTGTGTATTCCTTCCATCTTCTTTTAATGCTTCCTGTGTTGTTCAATATTTTACTCATAGAATCCTTCAGTATTGCAATTCAAGGCTTTCATTTTTCCTTCAGTTCTTTCAGCTTGAGAAATGCTGATCATGTTCTTCCCTTTTGGTTTTCTATGTGCACATCTTTGCATATTTTATTATACTTTGTGTCCTTAAGTTGCCTTTTGAAATCTTCTGTTCAGCTCTTTTACTTCATCATTTATTGGTTGTTTTTAGCGACTGTACACCTAAAAGCAAGTTTCATAGTTTCTTTCGACATTCATCTTTCCCCCCTTTTCTCTCTTTTTAATGGCCTTTTGCTTTCTTCATGTGTGATATCCTTGATGTCCTCCCACAATTCATCTAGTCTTCAGTCATTAATGTTCAATGCATCAAATCTATCCTTGAGATGGCCTCTAAATTACAAATTATGGATAACATTGCAAAGAATGGGAATTCCAGAATACTTAATTGTGCTCCTTTGGAACATGTACATAGACAAAAAGGCAGTCTTTCAAACAGAACAAGGGGATACAAGGAAAGGTGTGTGTCAGGGTTATATTCTCTCACCATACTTACTCAACCTGAATGCTGAGCAAATAATCTGAGAAGCTGGGCTATATGAAGAAGAATATGACATCAGAATTGGATAATTAATAGCCTCTGATATGCTGATGACACAACATTGCTTGCTGAAAGCAAAGAGGACTTGAAATATTTACTGATGTTGATCGAAGACTAAAGCCTTCGGTATGGATTACACCTCAACATAAAGAAAACAAAAACCCTCACAAGTGGACCAATAAGCAAAATCATGGTAAGTGGAGAAAAGATTGAAGTTGTCAAGGATTTCATTATACTTGGATCCACAATCAACACCCATGGAAGCAGCAGTCAAGAAATCAAATGATGTATTGCATTGGGCAAATCTGCTGCAACAGTCCTCTTTAAAGGTAAAAAGCAAAGATGCCACTTTGAGGACTAAGCAGCACCTGACCTAAGCCACAGTATTTTCATTGCCTCATGTGCATGCAAAAGCAGAACAGTGAATTAGGAACAGTGAAGAAGAATTGATGCCTTTGGTTTAGGGTATTGGAGAATAATATTAAGTATAAAACCAAACTCACTGCCATCAAGTTGATTTTGACTCATAGCAACCTCTCCTTGGGTTTTGGAGACAGTGTTTCTATGGAAGTAGATTGCCCAGTCTTTCTTCCAAGGAGTGGCTGGTACGTTTGAATCACCAGCCTTCTGGTTGACAGTCAGATGCCTTAGGCACTATGCCACCAGAGGTCCCCTCTATATACATACATATATCCACTTCTGCCTCTCTTGCTTTCTATGCTCTGTCCTTCATGGCCACTGGTTCCCAAAGAAAAGTCTAGCATTGCTTCTGAACTGAAAGCTTGACAGGCAGCTGTTTAGGTCAGAAGATTAGTTCTCAAAGTGTGATTCTGGAGCAGCAACATCAACATCTGGAAATGGTCAGAAAAGAAAATTCTTAGGCCCCACCACAGGCCAATTCACAACCACATTCAATTCAAGGAAAACTGATGCATTTGAACTATGGTGTTGGCAAAGAATATTTAATATACTATCGACTGCCAGAATAATAAACAATCATATAACTTTTTAGTTTTTGGTAATAAGAATGTGCTGACCACAAAGCACACGGAGTCAATACCGGTAGCCCAAAAGTTCAAATAAAATATTCACGTGAAGTCTTATTTTAAAAATTTGTAAAGAGAGATGATCCTGAGATCTTTCGGGGCAAGACAGTAGATATCTTCAGCGTGTCAACTGCTGTCGGATGTGATGAACCACCTGCAGAATGGGAGTCAGGGGCAGAGTCCTAGCTCCAGCCCCTCTGTTCGGTTCCTTTATGATCTTAGGCAAATCAGGACTGCAATTTATTCATGTGTAAAATGAGTGTTAATGACATTTTCTCTCAGGTCATATTCAATTCTAGAATTGTTTTATCATCCATTGGGACTCTTTGAGATGGACCTAAAACTACCTTGATGGTTTCTTTTAGTCTTGAAATTTTAGAGTGGGGGAGCCCTCCAGGTAGACATTATGATATGGATTGTAAAGAATTAAGTGTGTCTTTTATCTACTTCCGTAGTGATACAGCCCTGGAAACCCAAGGGTCGCTATGAGTCGGATCCAACTCCATGGCAGTGGTTGCATGTGTGTTTTTGTTTTTATGTGGAACCATGCCTATCAGAAAGGATTCTGAAAGAAAGAAGGACAAGGTGGTATCAGGAAAGGAAAGAATGAAGGTAATATGAGTTGTTAACACGATTTAAGGTAGGGGTCAGAGGAAGGAGTAAAAAGAAATTGCCGATATAAGGGATCCCAGTCTAGGCTTGGCACCTAGAGCAGTGAATTAATCTATTTGGAGTTTGCAGAGCTTGCTGGACACCAATAGGAAGGAAGATGGAGGTGACGGGAGAGAAGCAACATAACCAAAAGTAAAAAAAAAAAGGGGTGGATGGGTGGGTGTGGGGGTGGGTCAAGCATTGACTAAGTTATAGCAAAGCAAATGTCTTTCTGCTAAGAGACTGGGCAATTTCCAAGTTCTCTGAGTCTGTGTCTTCCTTTCTAAAAACAGGAAATCCAGGTCAAAATGAGATAATACAAGTGAAGTTTCTAGTACAATTCCTGGCACAGATTATCTCCCTCCTGTACTTCCCATCTATTCCCCCAAAGGAGAGTGACTTGTCCAAGGCCACAAAGCTGAACCAGGACCAGCTCAGCCTCAGCTCTGCCGGCCTGGGGCCTCACAGAGCTGCCGTTCCAGCACCACCCGTCTATACCCATTTTGCTTTTCCCATTATTTATTGTCCACTCGACTGAAAACAACAAACTTATTTGATACCTGTTTTAGTTTAAAAAGAAAATGCATGCACATAAATTCAACCTTACCGGTACCATAAAAAGCTGGCTTCTCCCAACACCAACCTGGCTTCCTAAAGAAAAATCATATGTCTATTTCATTTTCATCATTGTCCATTGTGGGGAAAAGTAAATGTACTGCTGTTATTGTTGGTGTCCAGGTCTGAGATGACTTTTTCAAAGCCTGAATTTTCTGAGATAAATTTGCCTGGATTAGCAACACTAAAGAGTTGTTATGCATTTCATTTAAATGTCTTGCCTGAAAGAATAATTTCTGCACAGATAAAAGTGTAAGTGAAAAGCAGTTATTGTGTATTCACAGTAGCATATTTTTAAACCCTATCCTATTAAGAAAGAGAGGATAACAACAAAATGTGCCCTAAGAATCAAGGTCCATACTTTACATTTCTGAGACTTATGCTGTTAAATCAATGCATGCTGGGTGGAAACTTTTCTCCTAATGTGTGTACAATTTTATAGGTTCCTTGACTACAGAGCAAAATGCACAGGTACTGTGAGGCTTTGTAAGTCTATAATTCTTTAATAGCTTTTTCTTTTAATGTTTCCCTCCCCATTTGTTCAGTAAATGGTTCATTTTAGACTGAAAGTCAAAGATAATTGAGCACAAAAGTGCTGACTTGGTGTTCCTTCTTAAAGTGTTAATGGCCAATAGGCAGCGAGTTGAAATTAAAGTAGGTGAAAAGGAGGAGGAGGAGGTGCTAGACTGTACCTTAAAAAACATTTTCCATTTTGAGGGAGATTAATTGACTGTACATCTGGTGAATCTCTTAACCAAAATCAATGTTTATGGATGATGTTGAAAACCAGCTCCTGAAAGTGAGATGTAATCTCTTTCTAGTCTCTATCTTAAAGAGGTCATGAGGAGCTGGGAGCGGTTCAATACTGAGCAGCAAAGATGATTAAAGGATGGGGAACAAAAGGAGGGACCCCAAAAGACCTTATAATGAAGATGGAGATCCAATGTCCCTATTTCTACTTAGGAGATAAAACAGCATGCCCCAGGCTAACATGATAATTCTTAAACTTGGTTGGACTAACTGGCTAAATTAAAAGTCGTATAAATTTGATACAAGAACAAAGAAAGAGTACTCAAGGTACCAAACATTGTGGAGGTGAGCTAAGAAGGAGAGATGGAAGTTTCTACTGGAAGAAGAAGAACTGTCAAGGTTTCAAATGGGAGACAACACACTTACCTTTAAACTACACATTTCCCCACTTGCCAAAGGAAATTTGCCAAATCATGGCAAATATTTTCACAGCTGTTCTCAGAGACAGCATATCTGAAAGGTGACATCTTCTCCAAACCAAACATCTAATGTGGTTTCTCTTTGCAGAGACCTATAGATAATTTTTTCTCAGTGTAATGTCTAGTTATAACAAGACTCCCATACCAGAGAACTGAAGAAGCTCCAAGAAGCAGGCTGAGCGGCTGCTGTGAATACGCAATAACTGCTTTCAGTCTCCAGTGGGCTGGGTTACCCACCAGGGTAGACAAACTCTTCCAGAGATGTACACATGTTCAGTGTGGGACAAAGGGTAAGAAATCACTCAGAGCAGAAACTGGAAGTGGGGAGTGGGGCATTAGGCTATTTATTTATTCATCTGTAAAGTCCTGAGAACTGAAATGGGAGTGCTTTTGCTTTGTTGTTGTTGTTGTTGTTATGTGCCGTTGAGTCAGCCCTGACTCATAGCGACCCCTCCTTGGGTTTCCGAGGCAGTATCACTACGGAAGTAGGATTGCCCAACCTTCCTTC
>NW_006921638.1:7364959-7365808 GCF_000298275.1 Orycteropus afer afer | reverse complement strand
TCTGGGTAGCTGGCTGTGACCAAGCAATGACCATAACCTTGCCCCTTGTCAGCTCTACTATACACCTGGGAATTCTGATCACTCATGTAAACTTAAAGGGCCATTGTCTGCCAACCCTATATATGATCTTGGATACACTCCCCATTTAGACATACCTAATTGTTTAGCCTGTCCACCTATCTATCCGTCCACATCACTGGTAGTTGGAAAATCTTTGAAATCTATTCTGTAGATGATCTCTAACTTCAGGAGGGATATATTCAAGATCATATTTTGGCTCTCATGAACTTGCTTTGTCTTTAACTTCAGGTTGAACTTGCATGTGAGCAGCTGATGGTCTGTTCCACAATCAGCTCCTGGCCTTGTTTTGGTTGAAGATATAGAGCTTTTTCAATGCCTCTTGCCTCAGATGTAGTTAATCTGACTCCTGTGTATTCCATCTGGCAAAGTCCATGTGTGTAGCTGCAGTTTGTGTTGTTGAAAAAAGGTATTTGCAATGAATACGTCATTGGTCTTACAAAGTTCTACCACATGATTTCCAGCATTATTTCTGCCACTAAGCCAAATTTTCCAACTACCAGTGATTCTTCTTTGTTTCCAACTTTTGCATGTCAGTCACCAGTGATAATTAAGATACCTTGATTGCATGTTTGGTCAATTTCAGACTACAGAAGTTGATAAAAAAAAATCTTCAATTTCCTGGTGGTTGGTGCATAAATTTGAATAATAGTCATATTAACTGGTCTTCCTTGTCGGCATGTGGATAGTATCCTATCACTAACAGCATTGTATTTTAGGACAGATCTTGAAACATTCTTTGTGATGATGAATGCCACACCATTCCTCTTT
>NW_006921638.1:7355374-7364859 GCF_000298275.1 Orycteropus afer afer | reverse complement strand
CCTTCCTTCCGAGGAGTGGCTGGTGGGTTTGAACCGCCAGCCTTCTGGTTAGCAGGCAAGTGTCTTAGCCACTATGCTACCAGAGCTCCCTAAATAGTACCCTGTACTCTTTAGTTGGAGTCCCTGCATGGTGGAGGTGCAAAGGGTTAATGTGCTTTGCTGCTAACTAAAATGTTGGTGGTTCAAGTTCACCCAGAGGCACCTCAGAAGAAAGGCCTGGAGATCTACTTCCAAAAAATCTGCTCTGAAAGCCTTATGGAGCACAGTTCTACTCTGATACACATGGGATTGTCATGAGTGGAGGTCATCTAGATGGCAAGTGATTTTTAGTTACCTAATTTATCAGCATGGAGGAAAGTCCTGGTGGTCTGCTTCCTTAAATTAAGACTATAGCCAAGAAAACCCTGTGTAGCAGTTCTACACTGTACCATTTGGAGTTGCCATGAATTGGGATGACTCAATGGCAACGGGTTTATTTGGTTTTCATTGTTGTTTTGTTTTAATATATTCAGAGTGTGTTTAAAGAAAAAAGAAGTATGAATTAAGTAATTCAAGAGAGGAATCTTACCTGTCAACATTCTTTGAAGGCTGACCAGGGCTTTTGATCATCTCGGTCCAGTTGGACCAAAAAATCCCATGTGTGTTCAGTATGGCACAGGTATTCTGACCTGAATATGTTGTGGGAATGATTGAATTTAACAAGCAGGGCTTGGGAACTGAAACACACAACAAGAAGTTATGAGCCCTGTGACTATCTTTAGCTCTATTCTTGTATGTCTTTGGCTCTATCTTTTATATTTATCCTTGTATTAAAAGTTCCATCTCTTAATTTCTCCACTGGGAACAAAATGGAGTAATTCCTTCCCCTGTCTGAATTACAGGGATGTTGCAAGATTTAATGAGCCATCGCTCAAAAATGCCTTTGAGTTCTTGATGAAAACACACTGGATAAATTCAATATTACTGTTATTACTATTTTCATTATTCACGTAAGTCTTTTCTTTGGCCAAGGACTATACAACATGTTATTATTTTCCCTCAAGGTTAATAGCAGCTTTGCTCTTCTTTCCCCCCTCACTCTTAGCAACCAGTACAGTAATAATAAAACATTTATGTACTGTCAATATTTTCCCTACCAATTGCCATTAAGCTATTCCAGTCCTATATTTCTTTCACTAGATCACATACACATTATGCAATTTGTGTAATGGAACTGGTAAATACATTAATTCACTAATGAAAATAAAATCATGGTACATGTTTTCTCTATCTGATTATTCAGGTATGTTTTTGAGGGTTTTATGCTTACATTAGATAACAGAAAGTATTTTTCCCCTCTTTTTTTGTGCATAAGTTTTCAGAACTTACTTTTACAATTTGGTATAGATAATCTTCTAAGTTCTTTTATTCTATATGAGACAGTGTGTTCATCTCTGAGCCCTCAATTTTTTGAGTTACAGATTAGCTACCAGGATAAACATATCATTATTAAACATGAAAAGTACCCAGATACATTTGTTAGAATCAGTTAAACCAATTCTGCTTGTCAGGAAAACTGAATGCCATGGATATCAGGTACCAGTTTTGCAATTACCAGAGGGCCATTTTCTCAAAGCTGGTCCATGAACCACCTTCATCAAAATCTCCAAAGGAATTTATTGAGAGGCAGATACCTGAGCCCCAACCCGGACCTAATGAATTCAAAACCATGTCAGGATTAGGATTCCAGATATAATAAATAAAAATATAAGATGCCCTGGTTGGGGCCCAACTATCTGTAGTTTAACAAGCACCACAGATGTGTCTTCAACTCACCAAAGTTTGAAAACCACTGGCCTAAACATGCAAAGTAAAATGAGGTATTATTACACACCTTCCAGAATTTCTAAAATTAAAAAGAACTGAGAATAGTAAGTGTTGGTAAGGATGTTGAACAACTGGAACTCTCATATTCTGGTGATGAGATTGAAATATTACAGCACTTTGTGAAAAGGTTTGGTACTTTCTTATAAAATTAAGCATACCTACCCTATCACACAACAATTCCACTCTTAAGTATTTACATACTTGTTGTTGTTATGGGCTGTCGAGTCAGACCCAACTCATAGTGACCCCTCCTTGGGTTTCCAAGGCAGTATCACTTTGAAAGTAGATTGCCCAACCTTCTTTCCGAGGAGTGGCTGGTGGATTTGAACCACCAGCCTTCTGGTTAGCAGTCAAGTGCCTTAGGCACTATGCTACCAGAGCTCTGATTTATATACTTAAAGAAATTAAAACATATGGCCACACAAAGACTTGTGCAAGAATGTTTATAACAGCTTTATCAATAATAGCCCTAAACTGAAAACAGCCCAAGTTTTTGTCAATAGCAGAATAGACCTACAAGCTGAGGTGTGTTTGCTCAATGGGAATATTATTCAGTAATAAAAAGGAATGACCTGCTGATATGTGAACAACATGGATGAATCTCAAATGCATCATGCTGAAAGAAAGAAGCCTTATATAAAAGTGTGTATATAGTATGATGCCAATTATTTGAAGTTCTAGAACAGGCAAAACTACTCTAGGTGGGGGAAAATATTAAAAAATGGTTTCCTTTGGTATGGGGAGGGGATGAGGGTTAACTAAAAGAGGTATGAAAGCACTTTCTGGGCCACTGGTGATGGTCTGCATTTTGACAGGGATTTGCGTTACAAAGGTATATGCAGTTTTCAAATTTCATTGAATGATACACTTAAGAGTTTTACATTTCATTATATATAAGTTTTTCCTTAAAAGAAAGCATGTAAACCAATATTCAACTCCAGTTTGCTATGTACATGCTGAAGTGTTTAAGGAGCCAGTGTATTGATGTCTGAAACCTATTTTTAAATGCATCAGAAAATAGGGTGGTTTGATGGATGGTGGTTTTGTACTCGCCATGAAACCAGCTGCTGCTCGGTTGGTTCTGATTCATAGCGCCCCATATGTGTCAAAGTAGAACTGTACTCCAATGGCAGATTTTTCAAAAGTAGATCACCAGGCCTTTCTTCTTAGATGCCTCTGGGTGCCTTGAACCACCAGCATTTTGGTTAGCATCCAAGCATGTTAACCCTCTGTGCCACACAGAGACTCCAAAGAAAATATAGTAAAATGTTAATGGTAGGACATAGATAGTGGATATGTGTTTGTGTTCACTGTAAAACTCTTTCACTCTATCTGTATATTTTAAAAATTGCACAATTAAATGTTGGGTAAAAATAAACAAAAATTACCTACTGACCTGAAAAAAACAGAATTTTCTGATGGAAGGACACCAGTTTTAAAAAAGCTATTTCTATATGCATGTTTATTCACCTCTCACCAATACTGCTCAGCATGAAGTAGCCATTACCTCAAGGCATCCAGGCAGATCACAGAAACTCAGACATCTTCTGTGGGAGGAACTTGTCACAGTCCTTCCCTCACCCTCTTCTGAACACTAAATTTGATCCTCCTTTTCCTTATTGCCTTGAACTTCCTGTGCTTTCTTCTGTTTTCTGGTGAGGAACTCTTCATTCATTGGTGTAGTCATGATATAGAGAGCTGTTCCTCAAACACTTGAACCGTTGCCTTTTAGTGCAGGTGATTAGCTTGCTTTTAACACACATATAACTGGTGCCTGCTTCAGGAGAGACAACAAACAGTTCACTCCATAGCTTTTGGCTCCTGTTGTTCTTAACATTGGATTCTCAAGTAGAATCACAGTCTTGGAGGTGGCTCCATAGTTCTCTCAGGTAACCACTCAGAGAATTGCATTGGTAAACCACCCTTTGTCCTAGCCACACTCTGTTGAACCTAGGGGCTGAGAGTTTGCTTTTTAAGTTCTGTGTGTGAATTTCCTTCACCTGGTTTCTCTCTCTCAGGTCAGGCATGATGAACTGGCATCTGCCAGTGAAGCACTAGCAAATATCGTACAGTCCACTATCGTCTCACTCTGTGTAATAGCCACACCATGGCAATCCATTAAGTAAAGAAGGTTCCTGGATTCTTAAAAGAATCATTTACTTCTGCCTGAATGAAAACTCAGCTAGGTATCTTTGCTTATTTGAGGTTTTAATCTGTCTATTTGGGGCTAAAAGATTACTTCAGCCAGTTGGGGGCTAGAAGAAGTACAACTGTACAACAAGGGCTGCTGAAGGTCAAGTTAATGCAGTCCTGGTTTTAGAGAGCTTAGTGCAGAGAGGAGGGTAGTCTTATTTGAAAGCTTTCTCATATTCTGCTTACATTTGCAACATTTCCACTTTAGCTTTCCACCTAATTACAAAAGTATTACATGCTCAATGCAGAACATTTGGGAAACACAGAAAAGCACAATGCAAAAATAACAAAATTCCACCACTCAAAATAAGCACTATTATCCTTTTGATAAATGTCACTTTGCTTTTTTTTGTTTTGATTACTGCTCTGCACTACCCACTTCCATACATAAGAATTATTAACTGTTTAGTATTTCCTATTACCCAAACTGACTACATGCCATGTTTTTTTAATTTAATATTATTTTCTTGATTATAAAAGTAATAAGAAACTGTAAAATATTCAAATAACTGAAAAATATACTTGGCAGAAAAAGCATGTCTCTCATATCATCATTAACAGATTACCATATATCCTTTCAACTATGTCTCTCTGCTTATGAATATATATATATATATATATATAATTTTGACAAAAATTACATTACTTAATACTTGCTGTAGTTAGGTGCCATTGAGTCAGATCAGGCTCATAGCAACCCTGCGTACAACAGAACAAAACACTGCCCAATCCTGTGCCTTCCTCAAAATCGTTCCTGTGTTTGAGCCCATCACTGTAGCCACTATGTCAACCCATCCCATTGAGAGTCTTCCCATTGTCATCGACCCTCCACTCCACCAAGTGTGATATCTTTCTCTAGGGACTGGTCCTTTCTGATAACATGACCAAAGTAGGTTGTGAGACACAAAGTCTTGCCATCCTCTCTTCTAAGGAGCATTCCAGTTGCACTTCCTCCAGGACAGATTTGTTCATTCTTCTGGCAGTCCATGGTATTTTCACTGTGTTTCAACAACACCACAGTTCAAAGGCATCAATTCTTCTGTGGTCTTCCTTATTCATTATCCAGCTTTTACATGCATATGAGGTTATTGAAAATATCATGTCTTGGGTCAGGCACACCTTACTCTTCAAAGTCATATCTTTCTTCTTTCACACTGTAAAGAAGTCCTTTGCAGCAGATTTACCCAATGAGATACATCATTTGATTTCTTGACTGCTGTTCCATGGTTGTTGATTGTGGACCCAAGTAAAATGAAATCCTTGACAACTTCAATCTTTTCTCCATTTATCATGAGGCTGCTTATTAGTCCACTTGGGATTTTTGGGTTTATTTTTATGTTGAAGTGTAATCCATACTGAAGAATGTAGTCTTTGATCTTCATCAGCAGGTCTTCACTTTCAGCAAGCAAAGTTGTGTCTTCTGCATCTCACAGGTTGTTAATGAGCCTTTCCCCAATCCTGATGCCTCATTCTTCTTCTTCTTAAGGGTTTTTAATTATTTGCTCAGCATACAGATTGAATAAGTACATTGGAAGGATACAACCGGATGCACATCTTTCCTGATTTTATACCATGCAGTATCCTCTTGTTCTGTTTGAATGGCTGGCTCTTGGTCTATATACAGGTTCCTCATGAACACAATTAAGTGGAATCCAATTATTCACAACATTATCCATAATTTGTTATGATCCACATAGTTGAGGGCCTTTGCACAGTCAATAAAACACATAGGTAAACATTTTTCTGATATTCTCTGCTTTCAGCGAAGATCCATCTGACATCAGCAATGATATCTCTCATTTCACATTCTCTTCTGAATCTGCCTTGAATTTCTGGCAGTTCCCTGTCTATGTACCACTGCAATCATTTTTGAATTATCTGCACTATGGCACCTAACAACAACAACACATCAACATGTGTGGACTGTACAATATTCGCTAGTGCTTCACTGGCAGATGCCAGTTCATCATGCCTGACCTGAGAGAGAGAAACCAGGTGAAGGAAATTCACACACAGAACTTAAAAAGCAAACTCTCAGCCCCTAGGTTCAACAGAGTGTGGCTAGGACAAAGGGTGGTTTACCAATGCAATTCTCTGAGTGGTTACCTGAGAGAGCTATGGAGCCACCTCCAAGACTGTGATTCTACTTGAGAATCCAATGTTAAGAACAACAGGATATTTTACTTGCATTTGATATTAATGATATTGTTTGATAATTTCTGCATTCTGTTGGATCAGCTTTCTTTGGAACGGACACACATATGGATCTCTTCCAATTAGTTGCCCAGATAGCTGTCTTCTAAATTTCTTGGATACATGAATGAGTACTTTCAGCATTGCATCTGTTTGTTGAAACACCTCATCTGCTATCCTGTCAGTTCCTGGAGCCTTGTTTTTCACCATTGACTTCAGTGCAACATTAGTGGTTGGTGCATAAATATGAATAATAGTTGTATTAATTGGATTAAATGTATGGATTTATCCTGTCACTGACAGTGTCATACTTCACGATAGATCTTGAAATGTTCTTTGTGACAATGAACACTACACCATTCCTCTTTAATTTGTCATTCCTGACATAGTAGACCATATGATTGTCTGATTCAGAATAGCCAACACCAGTCCATTTCAGCTCACTAATGCCTAGGATATTGATATTTTTGTGTTCCATTTCATTTTTTATGACTTACAATTTTCTTTGATTCATACTTTGTATATTCCATGTTCTGATTAATGGATGTTTGCAGCTGTTTTTTCTCATTTTCAGTCATACCACATCAGCAGATGGAGGTCACAAAATCTTTACTCCATTCAAGTCATTAAGGTCAACTCTATTTTGGGGAGGCAGCTCTTCCCCAGTTTTATTTTGACTTCTAGCCTGAAGAGCTCATCTTCTGGTACTATATCAGACAAGTTTTCTGGGCTATTTATCAAGTTTTCAGTGACCAATTTTTTAGTAGATTGCAAGGTCTTCTGTCTTAGTCTAGAAGCTACACTGAAACCTTTTTGCCATGGGTGACCCTGCTGGTATTTGAAATACCAGTGGTATTAAAAAACAAAACAAAACAAAACAAAAAAACCTCTCTGCCATTGACTCAGATCTAACTCACAGCGATTTCTCCCTGAGTTTCCAAGGTAGTATCACTATGGAAGTAGATTGCCCAATCATCCTTCTGAGGAGGGGCTGGTGGGTTTGAACTGCCAGGCTTCTGGTTACCAGTCAAATGCCTTAGGCATTCTGTCACCAGAGCTCCTAAAAAACTCGCAGCTGTAGAGTCAATTGCACTCAGAGCAACCCCTCTTTGGGTTTCCAAGGCAGTATCTCTATGGAAGAAGATTGTCTAATCTTCCTTTCAAGGAGCAGCTGGTGGGTTTGAACTGCCAGTGCCACCAGAATCACAGCAACATGCATGCCACCACAGTATGACCAACTGACAGATGAGTGCTTGGTGTTGATGTGTCATTGTTGTTAGGTGCCATAGAGTCGTTTCTGACTCATAGTGACCCTATCCATGGCAGAATGAAACACCATCAGATCTCGTGCCAGCTTCATGATCCTTGCTATAATTGAGCCCATCATTGTAGCCACTGTGTCAGTCCATCTCATTGAAGGCCTTCCCCTCTTTCGTCGATCCTCCACCTTACCAAATATGACATCCTTCTCCAGGGAATGGTCCCTACTGACAACATGACCAAAGTAGGTGAGATAAAGTCTGGCCATTCTCGCTTCGAAGGAGCATTTCAGCTGCACTTCCTCCAGGAAAGATCTGTTAGCTCTTTTAGTAGTCCATGATACTTTCAGTATTCTTGGCCAGCACCAAAGCTCAAAAGCATCAACTCTTCTTTTGTTTTCCTTATTCATTGTCCAGCTCTCACATGCATATGAGGCGATTGAAAATATCATGGCTTGTGTCAGGCACACCTTAGAGTCCTCGAGGAGACATCTTTGCTCCTCAGCACTTGAAAAAGGTCTTTTGCAGCTGACTTGCCCAGTGCTATACATTGTCTAATGTCCTGACTGCTGCTTCCATTGGTGTTGATTATAGAACCAAGAAATGTGAATTCTTTGACAACCTCAATCTTTTCTCCATTTATTGTGATGCTGCTTATAGGTCCAGTTGTAAGGATCTTTGTTTTCTTTATATTGAGATGTAATCCATACGGCAGGCTGTATTCTTCAATCTTCATCAGAAGTGCCTCAAGTCATCCTCACTTTCAGCAAGCAAAGTTGTGTCGTCAGCGTATCATAGGTTGTTAATGATTCTTCCTGTAATCTTGATGCCACATTTTTCTTCATGTAGTCCAGCTTCTCAGATTATTTGCTGAGCATATAGATTGAATAAGTATGTGGAAAGGATACAACCCTGACACACTCCCTTCTTGAATTTAAACCATGCAGTGTTCCCTTGTTCTGTTCCAACGACAGCCTCCTGGTCAATGTACAGTTTCCTCATGAATACAATTAAGTGTTCTGGAATTTCCATTCTTCTCAAAGTTATCCACAATTTGTTATGATCCACATAATCAAATGCCTTTGAATAGTCAATAAAACACAAGTAAACATCTTTCTGGTATTCTTTGCCTTGAGCCAAGATCCATCTGACAGCAGCTGTAATATTCCTTGTTCCACATCCTCTTCTGAATCCAGCTTGCACCTCTGGAAGTTCTCTGTCAATATACTGCTGTAACCGTTTTTGAATTATCTTTAGCAATACCTTACTTGTGTGCAATATTAATGATATTGTTTGATAATTTTCGCATTCTGGGGTATCACCTTTCTTTGGAATGGGTACAAATATGGATCTCTTCCAGTCAGTTGGCCAGGTAGCTGTCTTCAAAATCTCTTGGCATAACTGAGTGAGTGCTTCCAGTGCGGCATCTGTTTGTTGAAATATCTCAATGGGTATTCCGTCAATTCCTGGAGCCTTGTTCTTCACCAATTCCTTCAGTGCAGCTTTGACTTCCTCCTTCAATACCACTGGTTCTAGATCATATACCACCCCCTGAAATGGATAAGATCTACTGTTCTTTTTGGTACAGTGACTCTGTGTATTCCTTCCATCTTCTTTTGATGTTCCCTGCATCATTCAATATTTTGCCCATAGAATCTTTCAACATTGCAACTCCAGACTTAATTTTTTTTTCCTCAATTGTCTCAGCTTGAGAAATGCCAGGCATGTTCTTCCTTTTTGGTTTTCTAACTTGAAGTCTTTGCTCATTTCATTATAGTAATTGGCTTTGTTGGTTCAAGCTGATCTTTGAAATCTTCTGTTCAGCTCTTTTATCTTGTCATTCTTTCCATTTGCTTTAGCTATTCTCTGCTCAAGCGCAAGTTTCAGAGTCTCTTTTGTCATTCATTTTTGTCTTCTTTTCTTGTTTTTTTAGTGACCTCTTGCTTTCTTCATGGATGATGTTCTTGATTTCAT
>NW_006921638.1:7339541-7352719 GCF_000298275.1 Orycteropus afer afer | reverse complement strand
GTGTGCCAAACTGGATTTGAAACACTGGTGTCACAGCCTTAAGATTCACAGCAACACATCACCACAGTAGGACAAACTGAGAGACAAGTTTGTTTCCCTTAGCTGTTTGAAACCTCTCCAGCCTCCCCTTACCTGGATCCCTGTGGCTGACTCCTCGCTCTGTCCTGGTCCTCCTAGACTTTTTCTTTCCTTTCCCCTGCTTTCCCACCTTGCCACTTGGGGGGTGTAGCCTAGGTTCCCTCCTCTTACTTGGATCCCCACCACTGCCTCCTCCTGTTGATGTGTAGCAGCTATTTATCAATTATATTAACTTTTTGTCCTATATGTTGCAAATATTTCCATAGTAGTCATTATTTTATGTTAACTTTGTTTATGTGATCATTTATCAAACTGAATTCTAAAATTGTAGATGTAGCCTAGTATGTGACTGTTTCTATTTACGTTTCTGATTTTAATGTTATGTTTAGAAAGACCTTTCCAGAGCTCCCTTCCAAACCAAAGATAATAAAAATATTCACTAACATTTTCTTCATGTATGTTCATGGCTTTATTTTCTACACTTTAACCTTAATCGATGGTCAACATACAAAACTTGAAAAACAACAGAAAGAACAATGGGTTAAAAAAAATAATTAACATTCCCACCCAAAGACAACTACCCTAAGCATTTGGTATATGCTTCTTTGCTTACTTTTTACCACTATGCAAGACCACTCAAGCCCAAGGGCAATCTCCATACATTATTTTAATTGTGATATGTTCCAGAAAAGTTTTAGGGCAACTAGGTTTAATATAAGGAGCCCTGGTGGTACAGTGGTGAAGAATTCAGCTGCTAACTGAAAGGTTAGTGATTTGAACCCACCAGCTACTCTGCAGGACAAAATATCTGACAATCTGCTCCTGTAAAGATTACAGCCTAGGAAACTCTATGGGGTAGTTCTCCCTGTTGTGTAGGGTCACGATGAGTCAGAATCAACTCGACAGCACACAACAACAGATTAAGTATATGCTATAAATAGATTTTATCCTAAATTTTAAAGAACATTGGCTCTTTTAAAACCTGAAAAAATATATTTATCACATTATAGAAATACATAAAAAATAATTCTGCTGACAATGTGTATGAAAGTGAATTATAAGTAGAAAGTTTTGTTATCAATAATATTATAAGAAATAGGAGAAAGTGAATTCAAAATGAAAATCCTGAATATGACTCTATTATTATTGAACTCCTTATTACTCTTTAAAACAAAAGTTTTTCTATTCTGATTCCAAAAGCCTTACTACAAATCTTTCCTTTTTATGCTCTGCTTCATACACATTTTAAAATGAGGCAGTGTATACAAAATACATAAGTAGATCATTACTAAGGCAATATTTGAATTTGTTTGGAGATTACACCTAAAAGTAGTCATACATGCTTTATATAGTTGTAATAATTGTCTTGTGTTAGCATTTATATAAATTTTTCATTAATTCTCCAGGTAATTTATTTCTATAGATTACTGCCATATTTTCCAAGCACTCTTAACATAAAATTAGTTCAATTGATGTAATAAATGCAATAGCATTGAGTATATAGATGACTTATAGTCACTGAGAATTTCTGTCTGAAACTCTCCCCGCCTTCTAAGACCATCAATGTTCTGAGTGGAATCCTGAGGTGAGACTTGGAGTGTCCTCGCCTCGGAGATCAGCCTTCAGCTCCCAGGCCTCCACTGCATTCATGGAATATGAAAAGTAGACAGGAATTCCTTCCACTCTTGTCTCAGTTGAACCTTCAACTCTTCTTTGTTCACTAATTTAACCTCCATTTACTTGGGTTGGACTAACTTATTTTCAAGATTTTGTGAAGTCATAGGTTAGACAATTGCTGCTGCCTGTCTGACCTACCCTTTTCTACACAGTGCTGTCTGTGAGGTCACTGGAGGAAAAAGGAGGATATGACAAACTTTCCCTTCTTCTACCTATAACTTTTCCTGCCTCAGTTCCCTTGACACCTCTCTTGACAACTAGGGCCTCCATACTTATCTATCATTTCATCAAATGTCTGTTAAATAACTCCATTAAAAATATTATGTAAACTAATTTTTAGACCAAATTATGGTTATTACTTATTATTTTTTTTTTTTTAAAAAAGCTGATAACTGTTTTATTCATTGTTCTAAGAGACACAAAGGAGAGATACTCTTTTGTCTGGAAAAACATCCAATAGATTTTTTAGACTGAGTAAGAGTAGACCCCAGGAGAGTCTGGCTGGGAAAGGTATGCTTAAGAAAGAGCCAACTTTCTCTGCATCATAAAGTTACAGGAATTTTGGAGTGGTTTCCTCATACTCCTGCTGTGTTGAAGAGAGTCAGACCATGAAGGAGAGGGAATAAAAACAAAAACCTTTCTTAGAGTCTAGAAGGCAGAGAACAGGCCCCAGAAATATGTAGTAAGAGGACTGCCAACAGACTCCTTGAAGTGGAGATTTAAGATAATTTTTGCAATAGTGCTGTCCAATATTCCATTTTAAGTCATTCCCCGTTTCATGCTGTAATTACTCTGTATTGTATACATAAAACAGTGAAGTATAATAAAATACTGCTACTAACAACAACAATGTCATAAAGGAGATGTTGATGAACCCATAATTTGAGCAAAGCCGATTAGAATGGGCTGGGGAAGTCCGTAGGAGCAATGGGAAGATGGAGAGAAGAAAATGAGAGAAGCCAGGAAAGAGTTTAGAGCGAGAAAAGATGTAAGAACTAAATCTAATTCTCAGAATCTATAAAGAAATTGGAAAACACACTCCACTTCCCATAATAATGTGGGGTAATTATTAAAGAAAAAGGTGACCTCAGGAAAGAGTCCTTAACAGGACTTTGGGGTTATAAGGATAATCCTGACATAGACCCTTATATTTTCTCACTGCTTAAAAACAATATACTTGAGCATTTCCTGTCGGTGACCTATGTATGACAGCACAGGGGTGAGAGAGTGCTATGTCTCTGAAGTTTGCTCCATTAAAATGTGGTAATGAAGGCAGGAAGTCTTTCATGTAAGCAAATGTAATAATGATGACAAAACACTCAACAGAAAGTGATTATGTGACATTCAGAAATTATGCAATACCCAAAGACTACACTGAATTGGTTCATTTAAAGATTGTCATTTGTTCATTTATTTCTTTGAAGGGTATTTGTAAGTGTACCTGCCCCACACCCCATTTCTACATTAATCTAGAACAGCTTTCCAGGCAGGACCAGGCCCAGGGGTAGAAATCCCTCTGGCAAAACCTATAATGCACAATCGCTTTTAAGCATGAAGAAATGGCCTATTGAACAGAAATAGCAGAGACCAGAGCTCCAACAGAAGCCCCCTCTTCAGACTTTTTAGAACCCCAGGTATCCTAAATTTTTAGGGATAATGAATTGGTGGTGGCTCAGGAAAGAAAAATGACAAGAGGGTTCTATGTTTTCCTCCAGAGAAAAATAGATTTCAAAACTGTAGTGTGTTGAATGGTGGTCCTCAAAAACATATGTCCATTAACTCCTGGAACCTGTGGATGTGACCTTATTTGGAAAAAGGGTTTTTGCAGATGTAATTTTCCAGTGCCATTGAGTTGATTCTGACTCATAGCAACTATATAGGACAGAGTAGGACAGCACCATAGGGTTTCTAAAGCTGTAATCTTGACCAAAATAGACTGCTTCATCTATCTCCTGCAGAGTGGTTGGTAGGTTTAAACCATTGACCTTTTCGTTACCAGCCAAATGCAAATAGTTAACCACTATGCCACCAGAGCTCCTTTTGCAGATGTAATTAAGGATCTTAAAATGAGACTATCCTTGGAGGACCCTAAACGCAGTTATTTGATAAGGCCTTAACCCAATGACGATTATCCTTATAGGAGACAGAAGAGAAGAAACACAGGCACAGAGGATAAGGCCATACAAAAACAAAGACAAAGATTCATGTTGTATACACACAAGCTAAGCAATGCCAGGAGGCACAAGAAGCTGTGAGAAGCAAGAAAAAATTCTCCCCTGGAGCCTTGAGAGGGCATGAAGTCCTGCCAAAACCTTGACCTTGGACAACTGGCCTCCAAAACCCTGAGACATTAAAGACTGTTGCTTTTAACCACACGTTTGTGGTAATTTGTTATGGCAGCCATAGGAAACTAATACAACAACAGAAGGAGGAACGGAGAAAGAGAAAAATGGTGCTCTGGGACCTGGTAAGTTTCCTTTCCTCCTTCTTCTATTCTGCCTCTGAGTGAAAATTGTTCTGGAAAAGCCAGTGTCAGATTACCCAGTAAGCAAGGTAGGCTTACTTGTGCTTACTTACCAATCTGTAGTAAACAAACATGTGAAATTGTTCAAGACAGATTACTAAATAAGCATAAGTAAGCCCATGCTTACCTTGCTTACTGGGTAGTCTTTCCCTGGGAAAAGCAATCTTGAGGCACCTGGTCAAAGGCCAAGGAGAACAGATGTTTTACATTGAGAGGGAACATTAGATTATCCGGACCATGTTGATAGGCACTCTTCTTGTATCTGTTGGACTTTCTTTAGATAAAAAACATTTCAGATTGTTCTGGGACCTTCTTAGCTCATGGTCACTGCATCTTTGATATTTCACCCAAAAGCATAATTATATTGTGTCAGTATACCATGCTGGCTCATGAGAAAGGACAATATCACATGACATTATGTATATGCATGTATGTATGTATGTATAACATTCTCTTAATTGAAAGACCTCCTCCCACTTCCTTGATTCTACCAAACTGCTATTTGCTACAAAGATTTTTCTTCATTCATTGTTTCTTTTCTTTCTATATAAATTCAACACAATTATGAGTGTAAATCTTTTTTTGCAATCCGGTGAAGCCCTCCAAAGTTATCATTCCAGTTGCCAAACTTAATTGCTTAATTCTGTAACAAAATCACAGCAATAAAGCTTGGTCTTAGAAAGTATCTTTTAGAGGCTATAATAAGGCAAATTACAAATACAAAGTTACTAAATATCCTTAGTTTTCATAGGGGTACCAGTGATCCCAAACAAAAACAAATATAAATTGCAGGTTTAAGATTATAGTCAATTGCTAAGTCATAACTCTAACCAGTAAATAATTCAGTAATTCATAAATATGCTCTGTGCTAGGTGTTTTGCTAGGCATAGCCTATATGGTTTTGAGATAAAAATGATTTAACAGAAATCTTTACTTGAATTATTGCAACTTTGAAGACGGTTATTTAACAACATTTCATAGAAAGTAACATAGCATCCTCATTTCTGTCCAATGAGGGGATGTGATTCAGGTAGGACTAAAATCAGAAGGGACTCTTGAAATTCCACTTGCAGCCATGATGGGATAACTGATCCTGGACTAAACCAAAAACAACTCCAAAACTGGACAGGATATATGAGGCAGCTTATTTAAGGCACTGGACAGTAAGCAGTCTAAGACCGTGTTCCCTGGGGGAAAGGAAATGCATAAAGTGAGCTGCATGATTGTCCCAGTTCTTTGCCTAGAGAAAATTTTCCAACTATGGTACAGCGAGCTGGAGTCTGAACAGAGCATGCTACTGAGGAGGCAGTTATCAGAATTCAGCAAAGCTGAAGCAGTTGGAACCTCTGGAGAATAGCACCAGTGAGGAGGGACTTGTGAAGAAAGAGAACTCCAGAAGGTCACAGAGGATTCACCTGAAAGTCCTTGAGTGAGATCTTGACAGTCCACAAAAAAGGGTGAGATAATCTTAGTCTTACCAGATAGCAGCTGCTGTGGGGTTGGAAGAGGAACGTAGATGCTAAATGTCAAGCAGCGCTTGGAAAAGAGCAGCAAGAGAGGATGTCAGAGTCTTGGCCCTGCCTGAGTGGGGAGAGGGGATATATATTAAACCCCATTAAAACTTCTGCCATCCAGCTGAAGCACCATAAATGCCACATTTTAGGAATAAAGAATATGATCTAGAGAAAGGCCTACTCTAGGCTTACTCAATAAGGCCTCTAGACTCACTCTAGGAAAACCTAAAAGCAAACCTCAAAAATATTTGTAGGGTAGGAACTCTTTGAAGAGTGAGTACTGCCAAGTTGTAGGACCTTGGAAAACATCTTGGCTTTTCCACAGATTCAAACTAACAATGCAAAACACCAAGCTTACAGAGATTCAAGTGATAATGTCAGTAAATGAACTACGTGCTAAAATGAGAATCTACATCTTTAGAGTAAGATTGTAGAATGCAGAATCGTTACAATGCATTTTACATAATGTTGAACATTATAAAAATATATACAAATAATTAAAGGAAAATTACGTTTAAAGAATCAAAGAAAAGAGTTCTGACAAGATAGAGGAATAGGCAGACAAGCTACACAGACCTCTGCAACAAAGCAATGAGAAACTAATTGGAACCGGTACAGAAGATGATCCTGGAAACCTGAGCTTTGAAGGCAAGGATAAAGAACTGGATTAAATAGTAACCAGTAGAAGAACTGGGAGCTCTGGTGGTGTAGTGCGTAAGGCATTTGACTGCTAACCAGAAGGCTGGTGGTTCAAACCCACCAGCCACTCCTTGGAAGGAAGATTGGGCAATCTACTTCGGTAGTGATATCACCTCAGAAACCCAAGTAGGGGTTGCTATGAGTTGAATACGAATCAATTGCAGTGAGTTTGAGCAGAAGAATCTGAATGAAAACAGTGAATAAGGTGACAAAGGGTGCTGTGGACTGCCAGCTGCCCTGAGGGCACAGCCATTTTGAATATGTCTCTGTTAGGCTGGGTTCTCTAGAGAAGCAAAACCAGTAAATCTTATATATATAGAGAGAGAAATAGAAATTTATCTTAGAAAAATAGCTCATACACTTATATAAGCTGGCAAGTCCCAAGTTATTGGATCAAACGTCAAGCTGGAGGCTTTTCCCAACTCACACAGCTGCAGGGGCTGACAAGCTCAAAGTTGGCAGGCAATATACTAGCTGTTGACTCCCACAAATAACAAAACCAAGATCTCCAGGCTGAATGATGGATTGTTCACTCACGGATAGTTGTAGGCAGCACAACAAGATCCCATTCCACAGAAAAGTGTCTCTTTTCCCAGGATGTCCATAAATATATTGAAAGCAGGCCACACCTCTAGGGAAACTCCCTTTCAATGGATTGGCTGCTTAAAACATATACATCTGAACTCATCATGGGAATAACCCACATCACAGCTACTTAAACCACTCAGAATTGTAGTCCAGTCAAGTTGACACACAACTCCAACTATCACAGTCCACCCTTGTCAATTTGGCAGTTGTACATATCTCCTTAACCACATATAAGCTCTAAATAAGGATTGTAAATAAACATGAATTATAAAGTCATATTTGTACCTAACATGATACACTAACATGCATACCATCCAGCCAACGAATCTGTATACAATCATACATCAGGCCATTTCTTGTTCCATGAAAAGTGAACAGCCAGATGCACAGCTCAAAATTCTGCCCATCAGGAGGATTTCTCTTCACCACTGTCCTTCAAGGAAGTCCTAGAAAGGGGCTGCAGTGCCACTGCTGTCCACTTTCAAGTGGTGACTGCATATCACACAGAACCATCTGTAAATCAGGCACGAGTTTTCTCTTCCTCAGTCAACTGATCATAAGGAACTCCCCATGAGGTCATAGGTGCAAACTGGAAGAGGGAAGGTAATGTGACTGGAGTGGATACCATAGGCATTTGGGCCACTTCCTCATGTAAATTACTTGTGTCTTCAGGTCCTGCTCAAGCCCAATCTCTTCTATACCACTTCCATTTAATGATGGAGCGCTGCTGTGCACATCCAACTTTATGACTCTATGGGTCAGACAACACCCAGGTCATGATGGGCAGCTCAGGCCTCATAGTGACTCGGTGGCCCATGGTTAGGTATTCAGTCTCTACTAAAGTCCAATAATAAGCCAAAATCTGTTTCTCAAAAGGAGAGTAGTTATCTGCAGAGGATAGAAGGGCTTTGCTCTGAAATCCCAAGGGTCTTCATTGCAATTCACCAATAGGGACCTGCCAAAGACTCCAAACAGCATCCCTATCTGCTACAGACACTTCAAACACCATTGGATCAGCTAGATCATATGGCCCAAGTGGCAGAGCAGCTTGCACAGCAGCCTGAACTTGTTGCAGAGCCTTCTGTTGTTCTGGGCCCCACTCAAAATAGCAGCTTTCTGAGTCATTTGATAAATAGGCCAAAGCAACACATCCAAATGAAGGTTATGTTGTTTCCAATAATATCCAAAGAGGCCCATCAGACATTGTGCTTCCTTTTTAGTTGTGGAAAGCCAGATACAACAACTTATCCTTCGCTTTATTTTTTTTTTCATTATTTTTTCATTATTTTAAGAGCTTGTTGCACACTTAATGTTACATGTACATTTAGTTTCACTCCCCACTTACCATGCCCAGCCCTAAGCTAGGCTCCTTCCCTCTCTGCCAAGTAACCCTCTCCTGGGCCCCTCATATCTATGCAATCCTGTTTGTCTTGCATTTCCTCAATTTGAATGTTGCCCCTCTGGTGCCCCATGGTCTATTGCTCTAAAGGATGTATTATCATAGAGTATGTGAGTGCGTCATCCTGGGTTGAGTGGTCTGCGTGTACATCTTGTTAACTATTGGGCTGAGAGCAAGCCCCTGAGGGTGAGTTTTATTACAGGTGCAGAATGTATCCTTCACTTTAGTAGGAATATCTCAACATGCCCCTCACCACTGGACCCCTAGAAATTTCACTGAGGTGGAAGGTGCCTGAATTTTTGTTGGGTTAATTTCCCACCCTCTAACATGCAGATGTCTCACCAATAAGTCTAGAGTCATTGATACTTCTTCCTTACTAGGTCCAATCAGCATAATATCATCAATATAATGGACCAATGTGATGTCTTGTGGAAGGGAAAGGCAATCAAGATCCTTACAGACTAAATTATGATGTAGTGCTGGGGAGTTTATACTTGAGGAAGCACTGTGTAGGCATATTTTTGGCCTTGCTAGCTGAAGCCAAACTGCTTCTGATGGCCCTTTGAAACTTGTATTGAGAAAAAGGCATTGGCCAGATCAATAGCTGCATACCAGGAGATTTACAAATTTGCTCAAGCAATGAAACCACATCAGGAACAGCAGCTGCAATTGGAGTCACCACCTGATTAAGTTTACAATAATCTACTGTCATTCTCCAAGATCCATCTATTTTTTGTACAGGCCAAATAGGCAAATTAAATGAAGATGTGGTGAGAATCACCACCCCTGCATCCTTCAAGTCCTTGATGGTGGCAGTAATCTCTGCAACCCCTCCAGGGATGCATTATTGCTTTTGGTTTACTATTTTTGTAGGTAGAGACACTTCTAATGGCTTCCACTTGGCTTTTCCTACTATAATAGTCCTGACTCCACATGTCAGGGACCCAATGTGGGAACTGTGCCAATTGGTGCCATCAATTTGTAGAGTATTTATTCCAATCATGCATTCTGGAACTGGGGAAATCACTACAGGATGGGTTCAGGGACCCACTGGACTCACAGTGAGATACACCTGAGCTAAGACCATCAATAACTTGACCTCCATATGCCCCCACTCTGACTGGTGGGCCACAATAATGCTTTGGGTCTCCTGGAATTAGTGTCAGTTGAGAGCCAGTGTCCAGTAATCCCTGAAAAGTCTGATTATTTCCTTTTCCCCAGTGAACAGTCACTTTTGTAAAAGGCCTCATATCCCTTTGGGGAAGGCTGGGAGAAAGATTGACATTATAAATTTTTGGCAATGTAGTGGGGTCTTTCCTCAAGGGGACCAGGCCTCCCCTTCATTCAAGGGGTTGTGGGTCTGTAAACTGACTCAAGTCTGGGAAATGATTGAGAGGCTGTGACTCTGTACTCTGTATTATGGTGATTCAATCTAGGCTGCTATTCATCTGACCTAGAATTCTTCTGTCTATACAGTATTCAGATCAAGTAAATATTCAGTAGGTTGCCATGTATCTCACTCCTAGGAACACCATGCCTAAGTAGCCAATGCCATAATTCCACATGAGTCAAGAGTATTCTGATTACTCTTTTGACTCTGCTGTCCATTATGATAACCACACCCACCTTGTCTTTGTCAATTAACTGCTACCACATGGCCCCTACTACCTCGGGATCCAATCAGTTCCATCATAGTTAATTAGGGCAGTACAGAGACAGACAGAGTTGTGCACTGTTAGCTACTCTGATGGCATCAACAGTTTGAATATTTCCAGGTGGTGTTGGGACCTGAGAATTGGCCTAAAAATCCACCCTGGTTGCCAAGGGCTGCAAGGATATCTGTACTGGTGGCCAATGACTAGGAAGGAAAACAGCAAAGTGGGAGGCAACCTGAGCTGTGGACTTTCAGCTGCCTAGAGGGTGCAGCCATTTTGATTGTTTATAAGTGGTGGCCATTTTGGATACTTAAAGTGACAGCATTCTCACTCAGATTCCAGGGACCTAAGAATAGGCTCTGCTTACCAAGGATAGCAGGGACATATGGGAGGCTGACAACAGGAAAAGATACAAGTGATGAGTGTATAAGTGCTGCCAACTAGTGAATAGAGGAGCACAGTACCCTTCTTCCTTAGATAACATCCAAACAAAATAAAATTAAAATCTTGGACAAATCACTGCAACATACAATCACCAATTAAATATAAACACAAAAACATCACAATGCCTTGGAGACAACAGAGCATCACAGTCACACAAAGAAGCAAGATAAAGCAGGAGAAACAAGAGACCAGGATATGGACTCAGAACACATCCCTGATAATTCCTTAATAAGGAATTTTATTTAGGTACCTTAAATGGATTGAGAGACTGACCAAGGAAAACACTGACAAAATTAAGGAAAACAGACAAAAGTGTAGAACAATTTGGGAAGACAATACAAGAACAAAACAACAAAATAAATGAAAATTAGAAATGATACAAAATCTACAGATAGAAATCCAGAAGACTGATAATACTAAAATTTCAGAAATAGATAACACATTGAATGGGCAAAGGGGTAGAATTGAATCAACAGAAGACAGAATTAGTGAGATTGAAGGCAAATACCTCAATACTTCTTTGGAAAGGGATAAATCAGAAAACAGATCAAAACAAAATGAAGAAAGCCTAAAGTTCATGTGAGATACTATCAAAAGGAACAACCTACATGTAATTGGAATTCCAGAACAGGAAAAGACAAATAAAATTGTCAAAGATTTGTTGGAAGAGAATCTCCCTGGTATGATAAAGATGAGAATATATCCATTCAAGAAATCCAATGAACCCCAAACAGAATAGACCCAAAAAGAAAATCACCAAGACATATAATCCTCAAATTTACCAAAACTAAAGCCAAAGAAAGAATCCTGAAAGCAGCATGGGAGGAATGAAAAGTTACCTACAAGGGGAAACCAATAATACTAAGCTTGCATTTCTCAGCAGAAACCATGCAGGCGAGAAGACACTGGGATGTTATATATGATACCCCAAAAGAAAAAAGTTTCGAACCAAGAATTATATATCCAGCAACACTGTCCCTCAACTATGATGGTGAAATTAGGACATTTTCAGATAAGCAGAAATTAAGGGAATTTGTTAAAACCAGAATCAACCTTACAAGAGAATTTAAAGGGAGTCCTTTGGACAGAAAACCAACAACAGCAAACAACAACTGACTAACACACATGATGACATAACCCAGAAACCAACCCAGTTATGGAAATATACAAAGTAAATAAGCCTACAACATTGTAAACAAGGAATGAGAGACACCATCTGGTAAATGAGGACAACTATGAACCAAAAGAGGGAAAAGTTGTGTAGTTACAGAACTTCTAAATGGTAGGGAAGTCAAGACAACTGCACAATAGAATGGACTGTTCTAAATTTGGGAAGAAAATTATAAATCATAGGGTAATCTTGAAGAAAAATGATAAACCTTCACATCAAAATAAAAAATAGGACAAGCACAAATATTTAGCAAATAAAATAATATCAATGAAGGAGTGATAATACGATTCATAAACAAAACAAGCTCTGCACAGAAAATTATATGGAATATAATAAGCAACACCATGAAAAAGCACATAAAAAAATGACAGCAACAAATTCTTACTTGTCGATAATTACACAACTGTTAATGGATTAAATACACCACTCAAGAGATGGAGAGTTGCAGACTGAATAAGAAAACATAACCCATCAATATGCTGTCTACAAGAGACACACCTTAGAGAGAAAGATTAAAATAGACTAAAAATCAAAGGTTGGAAAAAGATGTATCAAGCAAATGGCAACCATAAAAGAGCAAGAGTGGTAATATTAATTTCTGATGAGATTGACTTTAACCCATTAAAAAAACACCATAAGAGACAAGTAAGGATATTATATGATTAAAGGATCGATTGAACAAGAGGACATGACAATAATTAGTATCTATGCATCCAATGAAAGAGCCCCAAAATACGTAAATCACATTCTAACAGAACTGAAAAGACAAACAGATAACTCCACAGTCATAGTTGTTGCTGTTGTTGTTATGTGCCCTCAAGTCGGACCCGACTCAAATGACCCCTCATTGGGTTTCCAAGGTAGTATCGCTAAGGAGGTAGATTGCCCATCTTCCTTCCGAGGAGTGGCTGGTGGGTTTGAACCACCAGCCTTCTGTTAGCAGTCAAGTGCCTTAGGCACTATGCTAGACTTTAATATACCACTTTCAATCACAGATACAACAATCAACAGAGACACAGGAGAACTAAACAATACAATCCACCAACTTGACCTTATAGACATCTATAGGATACTTCACTCAACAACAGCACAATATATACTCTTTTCCAGTGCTCATGGAACATTCTCCATGATAAACCATGTGTTAAGCCACAAAGCCAGCTTTAAAAAATTTAAAAACATTGAAATACTGCAAAGCATGTTTTCAGATCACAATGCTGTAAAATTAGAAATTAACAATATGAAGATCAATGGAAAAAGAGCAAACACATGGAAACGGAATAATACCCTCCTTGAAAATAACTGGGTAATAGAAGAAATTAAATATGAAATTTAAAAATTCCTTGAATCAAATGAGAATGAAAACACAACATACCAAATTCTTTGGGACACAGCAAAAGCAGTGATCAGAGGCCAATTTATAGCAATA
>NW_006921638.1:7337337-7338786 GCF_000298275.1 Orycteropus afer afer | reverse complement strand
AACAACAACAACAACAACAACAACAACATAACAAAAGAGGAAATTGAGCAGGTCATAAAAAATTACCAACAAAAAAAGTTCCTGGTCCAGATGGTTTCACTGTAGAATTCTACAAAATGTCCAGAAAAGAGCTGACACCAATCCTACTTAAAGTATTCCAGAACATAGAAAAGGATGGAATCTTCCCAAATACATTTTATGAAGTAAGCATACTCCTGATACCAAAACCAGGCAAAGACACCACTAGAAGGGAAAACTTCAGACCAATATCCCTCCAAAATATAGATGCAAAAATCTTCAATAAAGTCCTAGCCAATAGATTCCAACAACATATCAAAAAATAATACATCATGACTAAGTGGGATTCATACCAGATGTGCAAAGATGGTTCAACATTAGAAAAACAATAAACATAATCCATAACATAAGTAAAATGAAGGAAAAGAATCACATAATCATATTAATTGATGCAGAAAAGGCATTTGATGAAATTCAACACCCATTCCTGATAAAAATTATCAAAAATATAGGAATTCCTCAACATAATAAAGGACATACATGCACAGCCAACAGCTAACATTATTCTCAGTGGAGAGGGACTGAATCCATTCCCTTGAACAGGAGCAAGACAAAGATGCCCTCTGTCTCTATTTCTATTTAAAATTGTATTGGAATTCTTAGCCAGGACAATAAGGAAGAAATGGAAATCAAGGGCATACAAATTGGTAAGGGAGAAGTAAAACTATCCCTATTTGCAGATAATATGATCCTGTACATTGAAATCCCAAGAGACTGCAGCAAGAAAATTACTGGGACTGATTGAAAGATTTAGCATAGTGGCAGGACATAAGATCAACATACAAAAATCAGTTGGATTCCTCTACACCAGTAAAGTGGTCTCTGAAAAGGAAATAAGGAAATCAATACCATTTACAGTAGCTACCAAAAAGATAACATACCTGGGAATAAATCTTACCAGGAACACAAAAACCCTATATAAAGAAAACTACAAAACACTACAGGAAACTATAAGAGATCAACATAAATGGAAGAACCTACCTTGTTCATGGATAGGTAGACTGAATATTGTGAAAATGTCAATACTACCTAAAGCAATCTACACATTTAATGTAATCCTGATCCAGATTCCAACAAATTTTTTTTAAGGACATGGAAAAAACAATTACTAATTTCATATGGAAAGGAAAGAGACCTTGAATAAAAAGAGCATTTCTCAAGAAGAAAAACAAAGTGGGAAGTCTAACACTCCCAGGTCTTAAGAACTACTATGCAGTCACAGTAGTCAAAACAGCATGGTGTTGTTACAATGATAGACAGCCCAATGGAACAGAATCGAAACTCCAGATATAGACTCATCCATCTATGGACAACTGATCTTTGACAAAGGTCCAAAACCATTAAATGGGGAAGAGACGGCCTCTTTAACAA
>NW_006921638.1:7335898-7336412 GCF_000298275.1 Orycteropus afer afer | reverse complement strand
AAAGTTGAACAAATCTGAAAATGACAAATGCTGGTGAGGTTGTGGAGAGATTGGAACTCTTGTGCACTGCTGGTGGGATTGTAAAATGGTACAACTATTGTGGCAAACAGTATGGTGTTTCCTTAAAAAATTGAAAATAGAAGTACCATTTGACCCAGCAATCCCATTACTAGGAATATACCCTAAAGAGGTGAGAGATAGCGCTCTAACAGACATATGTACACCTATGTTCATTGTAGCACAATACACCATACCAAAGAGATGGAAACAACCTAAATGCCCATTAACAGATGAATGGATAACCAAATTATGGTACATGCACACAATGGAATACTGTGCTACACTGAAGAACAATGAGGGATACACGGATCATCTCACAATGTGGATAAACCTGGAGGACATTATACTGAGTGAAATAAGTCAATCGCAGAAAGACAAGTACTGTATGAGCCCATTACTGTAAAAAAGACAAAGAAGGGTTTGCTTAGGAAAGGGAACTCACTCTGTAGTTTAT
>NW_006921638.1:7333342-7335123 GCF_000298275.1 Orycteropus afer afer | reverse complement strand
GGGAGGAAAAATATGGAACAAAATCCAAAAACAGTCATGACCAGAATTACTGGTCAGCTGAAATCTGATGAGACCCCCCAATACTATGGCCCTGGAATACATTCTGCACCTGGAATAAACGTACCTCTAGGGGCTGGCTCTCAGCCCAATAGTTAACAAGACGTACACACAGACCACTCAACCCAGGATAATGCACCCACATACTCTATTCTAATACACCCCTTAGAGCAATAGACCATGGGGCACCAGAGGACCAACATTCAAACTGAGGAAATGCAGGACAAACAGGAGTGCATAATTATGAGGGGTACAGGGGGAGAGTTACAGGGTAGGGAGAGGAGGAGACTGGGTTAGGATTGGACATGGTAAATGGGGAGTGAAACTAAATGTACATGTAATGTTGAATGTAAAACAAGCTCTTAAAGTTAAAAAACAAACAAACAAAAACATGACATATTATTTCAGCCCATCATTAATAGCCAAGTTCAACAAGACTGAATATAACAAGGTGTGGAGAGATTGGGACTCTCATACACTGAAGGTGGGAGTGTAAAATGATACAACCACTATGAAAATGGATATGGTGATTCCTTAAAAAGTTGGAGATAGATATATCAGTTGATCTAGCAATATCTTACTAGTTATATATCCTAAAGAAGTGAGAGGCAGGACACGAATAGATGTATGCACACTGTACACCGATGTTCATCACAGCACTATTCACAATAGCAAAGAGATGGCAGCAACCTAAGAGCTCATCAATTTAGAAATGGATAAACAAACTGTGATACATACACATAATGGAATACTCTGCAATCCTAAAGAATAATGTAGAATCTGCAAAACACCACATAACGTGGATGAACTTGGAGGACATTAGGCTGAGTGAAATAAGTCAATTGCAGAAGGACAAATATTGTATAAGTCTGCTATTATAAAAAGATAAGGAAAGGTTTATACATAAAAGGAAACTGACTAGATCTTTTCCAGTCAGTTGGCCAAGTAACTGTCTTCCAAATCTGGTATAGCTAAGTGAGTGCCTCCAGCGTGGCATCCGTTTGTTGAAACTTCTCAATTGGTATTCTGTCAATTCCTAGAGCCTTGTTTTTCACCATTTCCTTCAGTGTAGCTTGTATTTCTTCCTTCAGTACTATTGGTTCTTGATCATCTGCCACGTCCTGAAATGGATGAACATCAATCAATCCTTTTTTGGAACAGTGACTCTGTGCATTCTTTCCATCTTCCTCTGGTGCTTCCTGCATCATTCAATATTTTCCCCATAGAATCTTTTAGTATTGCAACTTGAGGCTGAAATGTTCTCTTCAGTTCTTTCAGCTTGAAAAATGCTGAGTGTGTTCTTTCCTTTCGGTTTTCTAACTCCAGTCTTTGCACATTTCATTATAATAATAAACTTTGTCTTCTCAAGCTGCTCTTTGAAATCTTTTGTTCAGCTCTTTTATCTTGTCATTTCTTCCACTTACTTTAGCTACTTTCTGTTCATGGGCAAGTTTCAGAGTCTCTTCTGACATCCATTTTGGTCTTTTCTTCCTTTCCTGACTTTTTAATGACCTTTTGCTTTCTTTATGGATGATGTTCTTGATGTCATCCCACAATTCCTCTGGTTTTCAGTCTTTGGTGTTCTTTAAATGGTCTCTAAATTCAGGCGGGATATATTCAAGGTTATAGTTTATTATTAATGGTTCAGATTATTTATGGTTGTTTGCAGCTGTTTTTCCTCAGTTTGAGTCATGCTATATCAGCAAATGGAAAAAAAAAAAAAA
>NW_006921638.1:7319417-7332937 GCF_000298275.1 Orycteropus afer afer | reverse complement strand
CGCAAGCCACACAGTATGACAAACTGACAGACAAGTTCATCTCCCTTAGCTGTTCTAAACCTCTCCACCCTCCCCTTACCTGGATCCGGCCATCGTTGGCCCTGGCTTTCCCACTTCCTGCCTTGGTCGGGGAGCTCTCTCCCTTTCCCTCTTTAATATAGTTAAGTAATGTATTACTTAACTATATTAAACAATATATTATTTAATATTTAATAATATATTTAATATAATATAAATAATGCATTATTTAATATTAAATAATATATTGTATTTCCCTCTCCTCTTTAATGGGAGCTCTGGTGGTGTAATGCCTAAGGCATTTGACTGCTAACCAGAAGGCTTGTGGTTCAAGCCCACCAGCCATTCCTTGGAAGGAAGATTGGGCAATCTACTTCCATAGTGATACTCCCTCAGAAACCCAAGAAGAGGTTGCTATGAGTCAAATCGACTCGATGGCAGTGAGTTTGGTTTGGTTTTGGTTTTCTCTCCTTTAATATAGGGGCAAAATAATTTGAAGACATAATGGCCAAGAATATCTAACATACTTATATATAATACAACACAGACTTACAGATACAAGAATTTAAGGAGCCCACACAAGATCACAGTGCCAAAGGCACTTGACTGCTAACCAGAAGGCTGGAGATTCAAACTCACCAGCCACTCCTTGGAAGGAAGGTTGGGCAATCTACTTCTGTAGTGATACTGCCTTGGAAACCCAAGGAAGGGTCACTGAGTTGGGTTTGACTTGATGGCATGTAACAACAATAACAACACACAGGACAAATATAAAGAAAACTACATCAAAACACATCATAGTCAAACTGCTGAAATTTTAAAACCAGCCAGAGGGGAGCTTTAATCATGTATATATATGAATAAGAATATTCATATATATGTATATGAATAAGAATTATCAGTGACTTCTCATCAGAAACAATGGAAGCCAGAAGACAACGCAATTACTTCTTTGAAGTGTTGAAAGAAAAAAATATGATTAGATGTGGTATAATCACTTCCGTGGTAGAATCTTCTTTGAGCAGCTAATCACTTGAAAGGGCGTTTCCTTTGGGGTGTTGCCTACTTCTAGTATTTGTGGAAGAGCTTTGGGAAAGGTCTTAGGCTTTTTGCTCCTGCATTTGGCCTATCATCATCTCCAGTTCCCAGACTTGAACCATTGACCTTCTGTGTTGCCTGCTGATCTTCCCTTCCGCTGATATTACTTTCACAGCCTGTGAACCAACAATCTGCTATTTTACCTGCCAATCTTGGATTCGTCAGTCTCAGCAGCCAGAAGTCTGCTATAATACCTGCCAGTCTTGAGTTCATCAGCCCCTACAGCTGTGTGTCAGGAGAAGCCTCCAGCTTGATGTTTGATCCATGGACTTGGGACTTGCCAGCCTCTACAATTGCATGAACCATTTCCTGGAGATAATTTTTTTTTTTCTCTCTCTCTGTCTATATGCAAATATATATGTTTCACTGGTTTTGCTTCTCTAGAGAACCCAGTCTAAGACACCTGTCAACCCAGAATTTTAGATTTTGTTTGCAACATACCTATACTACCTGAAGGAAATTCATCAAGTCAAAGGAAAGCATGCATCTATGGGAGGAGAGAAGTGCACCAGAAATAGCAAATAAGAGAAGACAGGAAGCTAGAATACGAAGAGTTGGACAAATTTCCTCAGGACTATGTGATAGATGGAAATCATCATGGAACTGAAGTTCCCCTAGAATTTTAATTTCAAGCTATCTCTGCCTACGAGTTAGTTAACTGTCTTAATATTTGGCTCTTGTAATCAGGATGGTGCTGTAAGTCAGCTGGGAGGTTTTTTAAATTGAAGAATTCTTTTCTGAAGTTGTCTGGAAATTTAACATGTTATATTAAGAGTTAAGAATCCAATTTCAGAGTTTTATGCACTTTTCCATCGGACAATAGAACAAGGCTATATTTCAGAGTTACATCATTAATTGCTTCTATCAATACTTAATAAAAGAGTCTGACTCATCTAATATATGCAGATTTTTAAACTACCCATATGAGTACATTTTTGGAAGCTCTTCTATGAGCTTGAAATAGTCATGACATATTTTAACTCACAAAAAAGAAACATAGGAACTAATGATTTCCCTTCAATGTGTCTATAGGCTTGAGTGACCCCTTCAAATACTTAATTTTGATTTAAATAGAAAGCACAAAGTTAATTGAAGTTTATTGTAGAATCTTGTATAAGGGTTCATTGTAAGAGTAGAATGCTTTTATTGCATTTTTAAACACTCCCACTATTTCTTCTGTTTCCTACATCCTGGTATTCCAGAATAATTTTTCTGCTCTGGCAAAAAGATAGGTGGAAGCCTATGAAATACCTTATTAAGAATATGACCATAACTTAAAAAGAGACTCAAAGCCAATCTTAAGCTTCTTTTGTATGAATAAGAGCTAATTATTTTATGGTGAACATAGAAGTATTTGGCTGCTCAGACAAATAAAAAACCCAAAGTCATATATTGAGAGACTTTTTGAGATGGGAGAATGTGGGAATTGGCAGGAAGTCTATGTTGTTTGGCTAATGTGGTGGATAAAGGTAGGGGCTGAATTAGACCAATCAGACAGCGAGGCATGAAAAATTAAGCCCTGGAAATGGATAAAATACAGATGTTATAAATAAGGAAATGAAAATGCATAGCTTATGAGATAAATACAGTACTTAAATGTAGTTTGAAGGCTATGAGGAGATCATTTGAAAACAAGGAACATTAAGCAAATGTTCAGAATGCGGGGGTGGGGTGGGGTGAGAAACCTCTTCAGATATTACCATAATTTTCTATAAATTTCTAGTGGCTCTGGTAGTTACAGAGTTATTTACATATTTTTATGCTCTGGAAATTAAATGATACCATTTTTTATTTTCCTGTTAATTTAAGAAAAGAACTAATCAAAGATCATTAGAAAATTTTTGAGCTAGACAGTGATACAAATTTTTAAAATTCTAATTACTAAAGATCAAAATCAAAATCCTCTATATTTTTAGTTGGCAGAGTAGATGAGCACAATAAATAGCTTATACATTTTCATGGGTTTGTGCATTAACTAAAAATCCTAAAAAAAAAAATCCAACCATCTATAGTTTTTAATATATTTACATGTCCAATCCAACCCTGGAAACCCACTAAAACACAAATTCAGATTGCAATCCAGTTACAATGCAAGCCAGGCACAAAAGCCTTCTAATGATCTTTGATTAGTTCTTTAATAAATTCATCAAGGGAGCAAAGAAAATTTAATAATCTTCACCAGTTGTCATCTTTCTGATTAGAGTTTTGATTAGAACTTTCAGCTTTTATTTTTCTCCTTGCTAGCCATTGGCAGAGCTTTTGCTATTGCTATTGCTTCTAGCTGGAGAGGAAGAACAAGACAGATGGAACATGTTAGATCCCCTGCACTTGTTAGCATTCCCTGGGCATGGTCATGTATCAGGATTTATTGAGTGAAGAAGTCAGGAAACCTCTGGGCATCCCCTCTCCACTACCTTTCCAACCTCTTCATATGACAAAACGTTTCTGAAACAGTGAAATTTCTGCTTTCACTGGTTTCCTGTCCAGAAATGCATTGTTCTTGCATTAACAGTCATATCCCCCAGGGTTGAAATAGACTTTTTCATCCTGATGCATTCACAAATAAAAATCATATTGAGGGTTGGTTAGTGAAACTGTACACATTTAATGTGTAAAAGCACTGGGATTACAGGAGCCACCATCCACCGGTATTTGAGAAAATCCCAATTAGATTGTTCAGAATAAAGGTCTCTAAAAGGTCACTCAGTCTGGGAGAAAAGGAGTGAGATGAACAATAATGATGTTTACATTTTGCTTCCTTATACAGCATATGGGAGAATAATGACATTCAGATTTCTATATAGCAGATTTCTTCCTAGTATTCACAAATATCGCCTCAATTATTTTTCTATCATTGCTGAAAAGTAGGAAATGTGTGGCTGTTATCATCTCTATTTCCTATTATATCATGTTATTTCAGTACCTGCTACCTAAGAAGAAAGACAACTAGGTAGTTTATAATCACACTCAATCACCATTAGACCTCAGAAGCTGGAGAGAGATAATAGGAAAGGCAAAAAGAAATAATAAAAATGCAAACATAGGAAATTCTTAACCTACAAAAAGGTTGTATTTCAGAAGTTCACTTTTGGAACTCAAAAATCTGTATTTCCATAGGAACAATATTATAATTGGTGATAAGGTTCCTAGGCTAGCCCATCACAACCTATTTATTTATGTAGTTGAAAATACAAGTACCACAAAAATTACAGTAGCAGAAAGCAATTCAGTTGGAAATATATGGTATTTTAACTATATACAAGTTTAAATAAAATTTTATAGACTAACTCAGTAGCAAGGAGCTCTGGTAGCATAGTGCCTAAGGCACTTGACTGCTAACCAGAGTGGCAGTTCAAACCTACCAGCCACTCTTGGGAAGGAATCTACTTCCGTCTTGATACCACCTCGGAAATCCAAGGAAGGGTCACTATAAGTCGGGTCTGACTTCACAGTACATGACAACAATAACAACTCAGTAGCCAAATGTCTCTTTATATTTCCCACTCATTACATCGGAGATTGGAAATACTTATTGATGCTTTGATAACCACTCAGGATCTGGGGATCAATAAACTCACAATAGAAGGAACTGACTGGCAACCCAAAGGTGTTTTCACCTTTCTTTACTTCCCAAAAGGAGCTCTGGTGGTGCAATACCTAAGGCATTTGACTGCTAAGCAGAAGGTTGGTGGTTCAAACCCACCAGCTGCTCTGTGGAAGAAAGATGGGGCAATCTACTTCCATAAAGATTTATGGAAACCCAGTGGGGGTGGCTATGAGTTGGAATCAACTCCAAGACAGTGTTTTTTTTTTTTTTTTTTTCTAACTTCCCAAAGCCACGATAAACATTGGACAGCTGGGGAAAAGGCAATTTGGTATCAAAAAATTATTCAATCCAGGAACCCAGAGGTAGATTTCTCCTCACTTTAAATATGGTAGAGATTGTGATTCCAATGGGCTCTTTCTAGTTGATCAAATTCTAGGTTATTATCAAACTGTACCATGTGCATAAAACATGCCTAACTCACAACATTGAACAGAATATTAAGACTATTAATTTTGAACCCTAACAAGCTTATACTTTAAATGCAAAGCACATATGGAAAAAATACATAGTTTATAGTATATTAGAAGTAGGTTGTATTTAGAGGATGTCAAAACTGATGTTTAGTTTCATCAACTCCAATGAGCAAATAAAAATTTTATGAAAAGGAATTGCTTGAATCAGTTGTTAGACTAATTGGATTTCTTGTTCAGGATACTATTGCAAGGTACTGAGAAACCAGTTCAAACTCAAACTATCAGCCATTCAGTACAAATTAAGCACCTTCTATTTGTGACAAAGAAACATTTCCAAAATAAACATGCATTGATAATAGTCTTCCTCAGCATCAGAAAATCTCTAGACTTTGGAAGACACAAACATAAAGTGGTAAATCTCAAAAGACACATTCCATTCCACAATGTACACATTGTCACTTCCAGGCACAGTTAAACATTCTAGACCTTATGGTCCTAGACAATCTTTATTATACTACTTAACACAAAATACCATAGTCTTTTGTTACAAATCTAATTTATACGCTTGTCTGTAAGCTGTAAAAAGGCAAGGCTGTGTTTTATTTACTCTTGAATCCTCAGTGCCTTGCACAGTGCCTGGACCATAGTAGGAGGTCAGTAAGTGTGGAAGTGGTGATGCTGTCCTCCACCTTGTCCCAGTTTCTTCCACAGTCACGGAGCTCCACCAGCTGTAATACTCGTGGCTGCTTCTCCCCTCTTATCTTTCTCTTCTATTTTATTTCTTATTTTGCACACAAACTGTGAGGAAATAGAAGTGCCATTATTGCTCCCCAAAACCTAACCAGACTATGGGTAGAAAGATAAAATAAACGTGCAAATAAATAAATAAACCAGCCCTACCTTCCTACTTTAAGTTTAAATTTTCATTGAATATACAATCACCAACTAGAGAAAGAGAGCAAACACTTTTAAACTTCAAAAAACTATTCTGCACCCAAATCACAACAAAAAGTTAAAAGAGAAAAAAAGTTATTTTGAGGCCAGAAATAGAAAAAAAGAGTTCGGGAAACTGTATCTGAATCTGTTTGCTCCATTCTCTCACAAAGGATTTTTGTGTATTTCACACACACACACACACACACACACAACAATACTCATTAGAGATCTAAGACACCGTTAGTAATGGTAATACATATTCATAAATACTTTTTAAAGTGTATCATTTATGCAGTCGACATAAATAGACCTTTGAGTGCTATTCTAATCTTATATTACAATTATATATTTAGGGCACATTACCCATTGATTTAAAAGTTCCCATAAATGTTTTAAAAATGCACTATGGCTACTCACAGCTGAGTTTTGAAATGTTGCATCCCAGATTTAACATATAAAATTGGAAGAGCTCTGAATGCATCAAATAACATTTCAGCTCCCTCTACTACTAATCTATTTGCATGATTTGGGACAGATTTCTTATTTCTCTGAGCCTCTGTTTATTAATGTGTAAAATGAGGGAGGTGAACTAGATAATATTTTAGGTCCTTGTTTTAGCTCTGAAGTTTTGTAATTTTAACATAATTATGATAATTGTATTTTTCACTGTCTTCCTAAACTATTCTTTTAAAACTTCCTTCTTAAAAAAACCAACTCCGTGTTTCTGCTTACATTATTCCACACCAGTGGCCAGTGTGAGTGCTCTAGTTATGTTATTTACAAAATTTGGAAGGATTGTAACTGCATTATATAATTAGGATAAAAGCAATGTATTTCTGCAGTTATGTTAAAAGGGATAAAAAAATAATATGATGACATATCAGAATCAATTGCTTAGCTAAACTATCAGTAATTGGAAGTGAAGGAATGTAAGGGCATGATGATTTAGAGGGGGAGGGCTTTTATATAATGTTAGGATCATAGAAACAGAACTAACCTGACAAAAAAGCTGGTCTATTCACCCAAAGTCACAAAGAAAAGATACCGTGATACAAAATAAGCCATTCACCAGCAGCACTTCTGAACATCAGGTGCAGCAATGTTAGTGGTGGGAGGTTTACCTTGAAGCTGCCACCCTCACTGGAACTTCAAACTTATAACATTCACATGCCTGGGAACATGTAAGCCATCAGCATAGGAGTGATGGGATGTCTTTTTGTGACAAAGCATGAAATTTCTTTAAGGTACATTATGAAATGGTTTGGCAAAAGCTTGGCACGTAAATACTAGGGTTAGCGTACTCTTTGTTGTAGCTCTACAGAATGTTAAGCATTGTATTTTAAAAATCTTAACATTTTAGAGTGCTTAAAATGAGTACTCTTTCCATTAAATTGGAGCCTTTTCCCCCCACTGATAGGCAGATTATGAGGTTTCCTAAGTGCTTTCCCTAAGTCTCAGAATCAAAGAGGTTTGATTGGTTCTTTCCTTCACCAGCTTATTTTATTGTGTTGGATGATGACTTGGCTTTTCATGTAACCCTGAGAGAAAGAGATTTGTTTACACTTCTCTGAGCTTTAGTGAGGGGGGAGGCTTGGGTCTCTGAGGAAGAAGGTAGCTTTGGATAACATTGAGAAGCTAGGATTTGGTGATAAGGTTGCATAATGAAACCACATTCTGCCCAGGGCTAAATGCAACTGGGGGAGTTAACCAGCTCAGAGCATTTGCTACCGGAGTTAAAATTATTTCCATCTCCTTTGTGAATAAACGTGTGTTCTTTTCTGTTTGGTCTAAAAATCCATTAGAATAAGCCACTTATCTGACATAATTAATCATAGTATCTACAGAAGTTAAGCAGCCCTACAACTCAACACATACAATATGAGTCTTTTGATGTAAAAACTATACAAATGTGTATATTCTAATCTGAGAAGATACACATCAGGCACTGGAGCTTGGAAAGAGGAAGTAAAGGGTACTTTTGCTTTGTCTGGAATATCTGAATTTTTAACTAAAGAAATGTATTAATGTGTTACTTGCATTGAAACAAATACAATTTGAAACATAAAACACTGAAAATTCAGACACAGCTGAGCCTTAACCTTTTCATGACCCACGGGACATATCACCCACCAAAATTTACAGCCTTTCGGGTTTCCGGGGAATCTACTATCCCAGTTGTAGTATGTGCTACTATCTGGTGGACACCTGTACAGCTGTGTGAAGGTGAAGAAATAGGCCTCACTCCATGAATTCTATCACCAGAGTCCATTTGGAACATATGTGTCCCATACAATTGTATCAAAATCCATATTTTTTTTCCCTTAATTTCAGCATGTCTTCCATTACTGAAAACACACACTATCAACAAAAAATGCAAAGCAGAAAATAATTTGGTTATGAAATGTACTTTACTCTACTTTGGTAGAATTGTGTTAGTCATTACGTTCTCTGTACCATATTTTATTGAAAATGCACCAAGGACTTAGGCTGTTGGAGGAACTTGTGAGCATTCTGTTGCTCTACAGTGCCTGGAACAGTGTACTATCTACCATTAAATCATGCACAAAATGGATGGGCAGACAAGTTGATAGACAGATGGATGGGCAGAACAATAATTCTATGACTTTTATAATTTACCACTCATCTTGGCTAACTGGTCAGAGAAACACGTAAACATTCTGGGATGCAATTCTTTCAAGCAATATTGATTTTGCAATAGGTTTGGAATTGCTAGTTTTTACAGGGCCTCTGACTATATCTGAAAAAGAATTTTTCATCCTGTTCTCTGACAGCTTTTCAATATTTGATATGCTCCACGAGTCACAAAACCACTAAGCAAATTTTCAAGAGTTTTCAAAAGCATGAAGCCCTGCAAAAATTTTATTTGCTTCACCAAAATGTAAAACTTCTTCCCTTGGGTTCTTCCACTGCTCCAAATTACTAGTTTCATTATTATCCTACAACAGATATTCAAAGATCCCATCAATTTTGAAAAAAAAGCCAAAAAGGGAAACTAAATACATCAGGAAACATCTGTCTACCTATTTCATTAACCTCTGCCAAAACTACAGTTGAGTTAAGGGAAATGTAATCAGTAGAATGCCTATAGCATTTAAATTTTTCTGTAAATACTGAAGAAAACTATCTTGCTTTTGACCCACCCTTAAATTTGATTTTTTTTTTTTCTAAAGATTGAAAGCAAGGGGTTTATTTTTCACTGTCAATCTGTTGTGATTTATAAATGCCACTGCTTGGGAGTAAATAAATGAGGGTAAAGGTCAAAATATAAATGATCTCTCACACACACAGCTTTTAAATCACCAGAGGGGTCATGGGAGTGAAAAAATCACAAGACTTGGACAAACATACAGCCAGGTTCCAACACTGGGGGGAAAGAAAGCTGTGCCATATCTTGGTGGGGACACCCACATACAAACAGGTTCCACCTTTTGACTCCCTTCTCTAAATGTCTCACATCTTTGCTTTTTCTATTGCCCTTTTGTCATAGTCTTAGCATAGTCTTAAGAACTGTTGTACCTACTTTTCACCCACGCCACTGCCAGCTGCACTGTTTCTGCCTCAGGATCCTGGAGAATATTCCTTCAGTTACTGCATGATCTTGGAGCAGCCATTAAGCCACTTTCACTCCTTATTTGTAACATAAGGGTATTAACCTGGGTAGACCAAGATTGCACCATGTTTACCGTTTGGAAGTGTCATGCCTCTTAAAGAAGGATTATTCAGAAGCAAACAGGGAGGTGCATTACCCCTCTAATGTTCTATCTCTTAACTTTTGCTGATGATCTCCTTAATCAATAACAGACCTCAGACTGTCCTCACTAATCCTGTCTCAATCGTTCAGATGCTCTGGAGTGTCTGATTATGATTGAATACAATCAGGAAAACATGTCACTGGCTCATGGTCTTAAGACTTAAAGATGATAGATGTGGGCATGTTAGAATAAGGAGTGACAGTCCTGAAAAATGTTTACATTAGGTATATATATCAACACTAAAATGCTAGTAAGCAGGCACAATTAGGTAGATGGATATTGTGTAGTCTCAGAACTGTGTGAATTCATCTTTAAGATAGCTTTAATTAATAAAATTTTATTATTCTGTGACTGCTAATACATACCAGTTGCTGTTGAGTTGATTCCAACACATCATGACCCTCTGTGTGTCAGACTAGCTCTGTGCTTCGTAGAGTTTTCAATGGCTGCTTTTCTGGAAGTAGATTGCCAAGCCTTTCTGCAGAGATGCCTTTGGGTGGGCTCGACCCCAAACCTTTCCATTAGCAGTTGAACCTATTAACTGCATACTGAGGGACTCCCATTACCAAAACATTGTTCCAGTAGTACACTGAGATATCTGTGATGGCTTCCACATTTTAATCAAAGAGAAACATGGAAATAAAGTGTCTGATGGCATTAACTTCATCAACATAAAATGCCAATAATATAGTAATATCTTCCTTCAACAAATAACAGATTATTATTTGTTGTTGTTGTTATGTGCCATCGAGTCAGACCTGACTCACAGCGACCCCTCCTTGGGTTTCCACAGCGGTATCACTACAGAAGTAGATTGCCCAACCTTCCTTCCGAGGAGTGGCTGATGGGCTTGAACTGCCAGGCCGGTGGTTAGCAGTCAGGTGCCTTAGGCACTATGCCACCAGAGCTCCCCCAGATTATTTACATTGTTAAAAACTGTCTGTTGTCTACTAGCAACTATTGTTGTTAGTGCAGAACTATTGGGCAATTTAGTTAGAGTCAGGACAATGTATAAATTGTGGTAACTGGTGTTTATTTGATTATGTATCTAGATCTAAAAAACAAGAATCAATAAATCTAAAAATGTCTAGTATGAATATTTTCCCTATAAAATACTTTTAATCCATTTGAAAACCTTTTCCTGGAAAATCTTCTAATTTAATATAATGAAAAGACTGACTTTTAAAGTGCAGTTGTACAGGCAAATTTTCTTTATAAGAAAATAGCACATAAATGCAAGCCTAATTCAGGATTAAAACAAAACAAAACAAAAAGTAAAACCACTGCCATCAACTGGATTCTGATTCATAGCAACCCATTGAATTTCCAAGGCTGTAAGTCTTTACGGAAGTAGATTGCCTCATCTTTCTTCCAGGGAAGAGCTGGTTGGTTTGACTCACAAACCTTCTGGTTAGCAGCCAAATTGTTTGAAATCTTTGTTTGTTTGTTTTTTTTTAATCAATGAACACTGAAACACATAACTACTTGTATTCCTCTATTCAAACAAATGCATCCATCTTAGCATTTTTACACCTTTTCTTTTACATCATAGAGCCTCTGGTGGCCTAGCAGATAAAGCATTGGGCTGGTAATCTAAAAGGTCAGTGCTTAGTACCACCGCCCCTCTGCAGGAGAAAGATGAGGCAGTCAGCTTCCGTAAAGACGTAACAGCCTTGGAAACCCTATGGAGCAGTTCCACTCTGTTCTAAAGCGTTGCTATGATTTGGAATTGACTCGATGTGCGTTAAGTCTTTTACATCCTCTCAAGTAAAACCTCTATTTCTATGGCAGACATTTAGCAGAAAGTAATTATCTTGTCTATCTCATTCTATCTATATGGGCTCTAAGTTTTCAGGGTACAGGTGGAAATTGTCTATAGCAAATTGCTCCTTTCTATAGTTCCCTGAATATTTCAGTGTTCAATTAACCATAGTTTAAATTAATCAGAACATCCAGGAGATGAACACTGGTGAGACTGAATGAGACATAAAATTTGATTGTGTTATACATGAAATTCAGCTATTCAGTGAAATTCTCCAATTGTGGTAATTCCTCTGTCCTGATTACAATTATTTCATCTATGTGGTGCATATATATTTTAATCTTCCCCTACCACCGTCTGTTGTTACAAATCAATTTGTCTTCCTAGCTGTTCACAAGTATATTTGCATTATTGAGGTCATGTCCAGACTATAGGTCTTGGTCCCATGATTTAAATAATACTTAATCTTGGTTCCTGGGATTAGTTTTACATTAAATGATAATTGATTGGAAATCTACTGACAAATAATAAAGATATCATTTTCTGTTAATAAACTTGACAAAGAAGGATTCATATTCTTATATTTTTAAAAGGAACATTTGACCTTGAATACATTACTAAAATTATCTTACATCATTAAACAGTCATAATAGATTATTATTAAGCTTTATAAATTTAGGTTAAAGGCCCTCTAGATGTGTAAAAAACTCCTCTAAAACTAGGGCTCAGACATGTTTTCAGTCCATGTGATCTTAATCTCTGGAATTTAATCCACTTCTGTTATATTCTACTTCTAGATTTTTTTTCCTTTCTTCCTTCTCTCTCTCTCTCTTAAATTGCTTTTTATTTTTCATTGTAGAACTTGGATTCCAGACAGAGGAAAGTGACAAAAAAAAAAAAAAAAAGAAAAAACTGACAGCCAGTAGGGTTAATGAGGAAGATGTGGGGACTAGAGATATCTCCTTTAGTGCCTTCTTTTAATTTCTCCCAATTTATGCTTATTTTTATTTTCTGGAGGCTCTGGTGATGTAGTGCCTAAGGCATCTGACTGCTATCCAGAAGGTTGGCGGTTCCAACCCACCAGCCACTCGTTGGAAGGAAGGTTGGGCAATCTACTTCCATAGTGATACCAGGTCAGAGACCCAAGAAGGGGCTGCTATGAGTCAAATCTGACTCGACAGCAGTGAGTTTGGTTTTTTTTGGTTAGATTTTCACAACAAAACCTGAAATAAGCACTCTTGTAAAGTGTTTTAACCTTTCTTCATTTTTCAATTCGTAACCAGCTATTTATGTAAAGAAAGCTTCAGTTTTCTACAAAAAGAAAAAAAATATCCAGAGACTTCTGGTAAGATGGACGAATAGGCAGACAAGCGACACAGACCCTCTTCAACAAAGAAGAGAAAAACCAACTAACAGATACAGAAGACAATCATGGAGCCCTGAGCTTTGAAAGGAACTATATAGAAGTTGATTAGGCACCAACTAGTGGAAAAACCTGAACAAAAACAGTGAGTACAGAGACAGTTGGAGCTGTAGACTGTCAGCTACTCTGACGGGACCAATAGGCTGAATATTTCCAAGTGCTGCTGGAACCTGAGAATTGACCTAAAGATCAGCCCTGGTCACCAAGGGCTGCAGGGATGACTGCACTGGTGGCCTATGACTAGAAAGGGAAACAGCAAGGAGTGCGACAACGTGAGCTGTTGACTTTCTGCTGTCTGAAGGTTGCAGCCATTTTGATTGTTTACATGCAGCAGCCATTTTGGATATTTAAAGTGATTGAGAGTGCGGCCATTTTGAATGTTGACAAGTGGCAACCATTTTGGATTTTAAACTGATAGCATTCTCATTCAGATTCCAGGGACCTAAGAACAGGCTCTGTTTTCCAAGGTCAGCAAGGACATACAAGAAGC
>NW_006921638.1:7303042-7317942 GCF_000298275.1 Orycteropus afer afer | reverse complement strand
ACAAAATAAATGAATAATTAGAAATGATTCTAAACCTACAGATAGAAATCCAGAAGATTAATACTAAACTGTCAGAAATAGCACATTGAAAGGACAAAAGAGTAGAATTGACGTAATGGAAGACAGAATTAATGAGATTGAAGACAAATATCTGAATATTTCTTTGGAAAGGGATCAATCAGAAAAAAATATCAAAACAAAATGAAGAAAGCCTAAGGTTTATGTGGGATACCATCAAAAGGAATAATCTACGTGTCATTGGAATTCCAAAACAGGAAGAGAATAATAAAATCACTGAGAAAATTGCCCAAGATTTGTTGGAGGAGAACTTCCCTGATATGACGAAGGATGAGAATATATCCATTCAGGAAGTCCAATGAACTCCAAACAGGATAGACCCCCAAAGAAAATCACCAAGACATATCATCATCAAACTCACCAAAACCAAAGACAAAGAAAGAATCATGAGAGCAGCATGGGAAAAATGAACAGTTACCTACAAGGGGCAACCAATAAGACTAAGCTTGGATTTCTTGACAGAAACGATGCAGGTAAGAAGACAGTGGGATGGTATATATAAAACACTGAAAGAGAAAAATTTCCAACCAAGAATTATGTACCCAGCAAAATTGTCCTTCAAATATGATGTGAAATTAGGGCATTTCCAGATAAGCGGAAATTAAGGGAATTTGTTAAAACCAGACCAACCTTACAAGAGATGCTAGAGGGAGCCCTTTGGACAGAGAAGCAACAACAGCCAACAACAACTGACCATTAACAGACATGATGATATAACCCAGAAACCAACCCAGCTATGGAAGTACCCAAAGTAAGTAAGACTACAAGATTGTAAACAGAGTACCAGAGACACCAACCGACAAATGAGGACAACTACAAACCAAAAGAGGCAAAAAAAACCTGTTGTTATAGAACTTCTAGATGGTAGGGAAGTCAAGACAACTACAAGAGAGAAAAAACTGTTCTAAACTTGGGAAGAAAACTATAAATCATAGGGTAACCTCAAAGAAAAATGGTAAACTTTCACATAAAATAAAAAAGAGGACCAGCATAAATACTCAGCAAATACTAAAACAATAGCAATGAAGGAAGTGATAACATGATCCATAAACAAAACGAGCTCAGCATAGAAAACTATATGGAACAAAGCAATCGGCACAATGAAAAAGCACATGACAAAAATGACAGCAACAGATTCATATTTGCTGATAATTACATATCTTTCTGGCAAGGGACTTATCTCTAAGATTGATGGAAAACTCCAACACCTCAACACCAAAGGAATTAACAATCCAATTGAAAAATGGGCAGGACATGAATAGACACTTCACCAAAGAGGATATTAAGGGGGCCAGCTAATACATGAAGAGATGCTCACAATCATTGGCCATCAGAGAGATGTAATCAAAATGACAATGAGATATACCATCTCACCCCAGCACTGATGGTAAGTTTCAACAAGACAGAAAATAACAAATGCCGGTGGGGATTTGGAGAGATTGGGACTCTCATACAGTGCTGTTGGGACTGTGAAGTGACACAACCACTGTGGAAAGCAATATGACGATTCCTTAGAAAGCTGGAAATGGAGATACCATTAGACCCAGCAATCCCATTACAAGTTATATATCCTAGAGAGGTGAGAACCAGGACAGGAACAGTTACATACACACTCATGTTTATCACAGCACTATTTACAATAGCAAAAAGATGGAAACAACCTATGTGCCGATCAGCAGAAGAGTGGATGACCAAACTATGGTACATACACATAATGGAATGCTATGCGGCACTAAAGAATAATGTAGAGTCTGCAAAACACTGCATAATATGAATGAACTTGGAGGACATTATGCTGAGTGAAATAAGTCAATCACAGATGGACAAATACAGTATTAGTTCATTGTTGTGGAGGGTCAAGGAAAGGTTTATATATGGAGGGAAACTTTCTTTGTTGGTTGCCAGGGCTGGGAAGGGAGGGGAGGGGAACACTGCAAAAAAAAAAAAGCATTGACCCATGTTACTTTAGTTTTGTGTATTTCACTGTACATAAATTATATTTCAATAAAATGCATTAAAGATTAAGAAAAAAGAAAAAATTCATCATTCTTATTTTATTGAAATTTTGGAAAATTTGAAAACACTTCTGCTGAAGAAAGCTGACATCATATAAGCACATGAACTTACAGCTAGAGGTCCCTTGTACAAGTCCAAACTCATTATTGATTGACTCACTTCATAGCTTTGGAAATCACTTAACTTCAGGTAGTCCAAACAGTTCAACAGCTGACTGCTAAGTAAAAGACTGGAGGTTCAAGTTCACCAGGAGGCAAACTTATTGGTATAGGAAGACAGGCTTGCTGAAGTACTTCTGACTCTGATAAATATGGTGTTGCTGTGATTTGGACCCCGACTGGTAACTTGTTTATAAGCACTTTTGCCTAAAGCAGGCACAGTGATAACATCCTAGTAAAGTAAACAAGGTAATCTGTATGGATTAACTCTGCAGGAATACAAAACGATTTCACCAACAATTTGGCCATATAATCAAACTTAACAATTGAAGGTAAATATTACTGCCATTCTTCTAAGCATCCAAATCTAAGGACTGTTTTGTGAAATAGTGTAGGGCAAAGTATATGTGAAGAAAAGATTTTCTACCAAGCAAATCTAGCAAGAAGATCTGGCAGATTTAATTGCGTAGATGGGTTGAATTTTGAACTTCTCCCATGTTTAATATTTTCTTTATTCCGGTGTCATCTAAGGACAGTCTTGTATGTGGTCTCTTAATTTAAAGATTAATGATATAATAAATTCTTTAAAGAGATATTCATGAACTCCTGGAGAGTTAATCAACTATTTATGCACCAAAAGTACTGTATTTTTATGCAAATAACATTCATATTATACTTTTTTGACAAATCACACAACCTCCTCACACATTAGTTTCCTATGTGTGCTATGAACATTACATGCAAAAATACTGTATTTATATATCATCATCTAACTAGATATTCTTTTTTAAAATTTTATTACGGTTTGGGTGACACTTTACAGAGCAAATTAATTTTCCATCCAACAACGTATACACATTTTGTTTTATGACATTAGTGGCCGTGCCCTCAATGTCACAACAGTCTTCCCATTTTCTTCTTGGGTTCTCCATTTCCATTTGTCCTTCTTTCCTGCCTTCTGAGTTTTGTTTTATGGAAAACGCTGCCATTTTGATCTTGAGTGGTTGGTTGTTCCGAGGAGTATGTTCCTCTTGAGTGTTATTGTTCACTTTATAGATTTGTCTATTATTTGGCTGAAAGGAGATCCCCAGAGATAGGTTCAGTTCCAGGTTTAAGAGTATCTACAGGCCATAGTCTCAGATGGTCTACCATCTCTATCAGAGCAGTAAATCTGGTCTTTTTCTTAATGATTTTGAATTTTGTTCTAATTAAGTCTTGATAAAGAAAATTTTTACTGTGCAATCTCAAAATTGTCATTAAGACCACTTTCTTCTATCTCAATGTCTTTTCCCTTGATTCACATTGGATTTATAGGTAAGGAAGAAAAATAGTTCTCAGTCATCTAATTCTATCAGAGCTTCAAAAGTATAATCTCTTTTGTTTTTGAACTCCAGAATTTTTAATGATGCTACAGTTACACCCCTGGCCCATTTAATGTTCATCTTTTATAGCTCAGTCATTACCTTGTAAGACATTGCTACTACCTCAGTCCAGGCTCTCAGTCACTCCAGCCTATTACAAATACATCTGTACCTGTGTACTGAAACTCCAGTCTTACCTAACCCAACCCACCTCTAGTTCTTAGGGCCATCTTAATTTTGAGTAACATTTATTGATATTTTCTTATCACAAAAATAGTCCATGGTCATTGAAGTAAATTTGTAAAATGAAAAATGAAACAACCCACAAAAATGAAACCCCCACCTCTCATTGATCACATGTGTCCTTCTAGTATGTCTTTGTGTATGTGTATATTTTTGGTGGCACAATGCCTAAGGCATTTGACTACTAGCCAGAAGGCTGGCCATTCAAACCCACCAGCCACTCCTCGAAAGGAAGATTGGGCAATCTACTTCCATAGAGATACCACCTCAGAAACCCAAGGAGAGGTTGCTATGAGTCGGATATGACTCAATGGCAATGAGTTTTTTTTCATATATTATTATGTTGTTGTTATGTGCTGTCGAGTCAGACGCAACACATTACTATATAATCTGTTATTTTTCTCAAACATTACTTATTTTTGCATTAGTTTTCTTAATTTATTGAGGTAAAATATAACATGAAATAACCGTTTTAAAGTGCACAGTTCAGTGGTATTTAGTACATTCATGATGTTGAGCAATGACCACCTCTATCAGATTCAAAATATTTTGAAAGTAAATCCTGTACCCATTAGGCAATTTCTCCCTGCTCCTCTTTCTCCCAGCTCCTGGCAATCACCAGTCTGTGTTCTGTCTCTATGGATTTACCTGTTCTGGATACTTCATACAAATGGTATATATTTTAGATATTTTCTTAGTGGTCACCCTGGGAATTACAACTAGCATCCAAAACAACCTAGTTGGAATTGATACCAATTTAGATTCAATAGTGTTCAAAAACTGGTCCTACAGAGCTCTATCCACCCCCTCTCTTTATGTTGTTATTGTCACAAATTGTATCTTTATACATTGTGTTCCTAGTAACATAGGTTTATGATTATTTTGTGCATGTCTGTAAAAGGCATATTATGTCTATAAAAGACATGTCAAGTGGACAATGAAGTAATTATGGCTTTTTATATTTAACTGTGTAAAACCTTTACCAGAGATCTTTATCTATTCATATGGCTTTGGGTCATTGTCTAGTGCCCTTTCATTGTAGCTTGAAGAACTCCCTTTACCTTTTCTTATAAGGCAGGTGTAACTAGTATTATAAAAATAATAATAATAAATTTCATAGTATTGCATACATACAAATCATAAGTTTACAACTTAGATTATGTTTTACAAAGTAAACAAATCCTTGTAACTACCACCCAAATTAAGAAATTATTAACTTGTCAGAAGGCCTACTTTTGCCCTCTCCCATTCATTACCTCCCAAAGGTAACTACTATTCCAACATCATCAGTTATTTTCCCATGTGTTTCAGTTTTATAAAAACAGAATCAGAATACATGTTTTCTTCCATTTCCACCTTCTACAACTCAATATTATTAAAAAAAAAACAAAAAAACAAAAAAACTCACTGCCCTCGAATCGGATCCAACTCATAGCAACCACTCCTTGGGTTTCTAAGGCCGTATCACTATGGAAGTAGATTGTCCCATCTTCCTTCTGAGGAGTGGCTGGTGGGTTTGAATGGTCAGCCTTCTGGTTAGCAGTCAAATGCCTTATGCATCACTAATAATTTTGTATACGTTGTTGTGAGGTTTACAATAAACTTTATCCGGAGTTTGGTCTTTGTTCTTGGTTGTTGTTGTTATGTGCCATGGAGAGGTAATCTCTAAATCCTTGGAATTTCCTCAATGATTGAAATGTCTTTCTTTCCTCTGAGAGCTCCAGATTACACATGAGGTGACTCTTGCATGGGGGCTGGCCAGGCCAGAAATACCCACGATGTGATATCAGTTCAACTTTGGAGAGGGGGCTGGAGTCTGAGTACAATCTTGTGGACAAGGATTTAATCCATCATGCTTACATATACATAATGGAACCCCAATATAAAACTCTGACACTGAATCTCCATGAGATTACTTCCTGGGTGGTGAAAGACATTGGTGCTTGGGAGGGTGAAACATCCTTTTTTGGAGGGACATGGAAGCTCTGTGTCATGGACCTTTCCATGCCTTGCTCTATGCATCTCTTCATTTGTATCCTTTTTGCTACAAGAAACAGTTTTAGTTCTCACACTTTGGTCTGTGATTCATTTTGAGTTAATTTTGTGTATGGAGTATATTAAGGGTCAAGATTCATTTTTCTCATTTGAATATTAAGTTGCTCTAGCATCATTTATTAAAAAGACTATCCTTTCCCTAATTAAATCACCTTGCTATCTTTGTCAAATATTCTGTCCTATTAAGTTGGTATAGTGCCTACAGCATTTGACTGCTAAACAGAAGGCTGGCAGTTCACCACCAGCCTCTTCTCGGAAGGAAGATATGGGAAATCTACTTCCATAGAGATACAACCTTGGAAACCCAAGGAGGGGTCACTATGAGTCAGATCTGACTCAACAGCAGTGAGTTTTAATCTATGTCTGTGCTTATACTAATCCCACACTGTCTTGATGACTGTAACTTTACAGAAACTCTTGAAATCAAATGTCATAAATCCTCCAATCTTATTTTATTAGTAATTTATCTTCAAAATTGTTTTGGGTATTTTGGGTCCTTTGTATTTTCATACATTTTAGAATCAATTTGTCAATTTCTACAGAAAAGACGTCTTTATTTTTCACTTGGATTGCAACTTTTTTTTAAGTCAACTTAAGATTTGTCATCTTAAATATTGATTTATTCCATTCTAAGAAAATTATGTCTATTTATTTAAGCCTTCGCTGTTTTCTCTCAGCAATGTTTTATACTTTTCAGTGTACAGGTCTTTCAAATGTTTTGTTAAATTTGTTCCCAAGTATTTCATACAGTGTGATGCTTTTGGTAACTGATACTTCTAACCAGCCTTTGAAGTATGTGGAGATTTATTTTATGGCCAAGCACATGGTCAATTTTGGTATATGTTCTGTGTCATTTGAGAAGATAGAGTCTATAATTGTTGAGAGCAGAGTTCTATGAATGTTAATTATGTCATTTGTAATTGCTGTGCTAACATTTTCTGTATTTTTCTATTATTTTCTTTTTTTGTCAGCTTTTCCTATCAGTCTATTAAAAATTTTTCTCTATGATTGTGGATTTTGCAATTTCTCCAATTGTTCTGTCAGTTTGTACTTTGTATATTCTATGGCTCTGTTATTAATTGCATATAGATTTAGAATTAGCTTATATTCCTGATTATTTAACATTTTTATCTTTATGCAATGTCTCTCATGTGTCTTCAATCAACTGATAGGTACATTGATGGCTGGATGTTCAAAAATGGCCTTACTCACATGACTGGTAGTTATCAGGATGTTGGCTAGGGTCTGGTTGGGGCATCTTAGATCTCCTCAAACTGAACATCTTTCAATAGGCTATCTTAGACTGCTTCAAGATCTCAGAGTCCCTAGTGCATCAAGAGGGCAATACCCAGCACTCAAACCTCTGCATGGGTCACATTTGCCAATGTCCCATTGGCTGGATCTTGTGGAAAAACCAGCTTCAAGATGAAGGAGACGCCACATTTTGTTGGGAAGATCTTTAAAGACATATTGTAAAGGGGCAATTTGGATAGCGAGAATTTTAGCCATTTTTGCAATCCACTTCAACACCAAACCCCAAATAACATGATGTACCTGTTAAATTATCTATACTCTCTCTCTACTTCCTCTCCTATTCTCTCTCACTCTTTTTCTTTCTAAATCAGACAGAAAGTGTATTGCCCTTCTATTTTTGAAAGAGACAGAATAGATACATTATGGAATTGATATTTTATTAGAAAGGTGTTTTGTATTCAGCTATTACCTGAATATTTCAGGAAGTCATTTATGTCAAAGGCTAGAATATTTCCTACTTCATATTTTATACTTTGTTTTCTAAAAGAAGGAAATAAACTAGCATATATATTTAAGGGAGGAGACTTGCTGGCACAGTGGTTAAGCCTTCAGCTACTAGCCAAAATGTCGGTGGTTCAAATCTACCAGTCAGTCCACAGGAGAGTGATGCAGCAGTCTGTTTCCATAAAGATTTAGAGCTTTGAAAACCCTCTGGAGGAATTCTTTCCTGTCCGTAGGGTCACTGTGAGTTAGAATTCAAGTTGACAGCAAAGGGCTTTTGTTTTTTTTTGGATATATTTAAAAGTCTGAAAACTGAGTGATATTTCTTATAATATCTGCTTTTATAATGTATTGAAATTCTTATTTAATACATATTACTGCTGAAGAAGTATTCACAGCAAATGAATATAAAATTATTGTCTTAATTACCTAGTGCTGCCACAACAAAAAGTACCACAAGTGGGTGTTTTAAAGAACAGGAATTTATTGTCTCACAGCTCAGAAGGCTAGAAATTTGAATTCAGGGTATCAGCTCTTTTGTCTTTCTTTGTCTTGTTCAGTTTCCAGTAGCTGCCAGCAATTCTTAGCATTCTTGGACTTACAAGTGTGTCTGTCTCTACTGTCACATGGTATTTGTCTTACCACTGTGTATGTCTATTTTTTCTTTTTATAAGCTACTACAAAGAAGGAATCAGGTTTAGGACCCACCCATGTGACTTGATTAACACAACAAAAGAAAATTCCTATTTCCGAACAGGGTCATATTTATAGGCATAGGGGTTAGGGCTTCAATATATATTTTGGGGACACACAATTTAATCTGTGCAGTTGCCATTTTACAGGAGATTAAAAACATCCACTTATTCATTGAAATATTGCTATGGCATTCTTACCTTGTATTGTGAGAGCCCTATGGACTGGCTCAGGGCAGCATGAGACATAGCAGTAAAATTCCTGCATAGGCAGTATTCAGGTTACAAACATGTGACTCATGTGCAATGCATAGTTATGAGCCAACCCCTGTAAAGCTTATTATATTAAAAATTCAAGGTACATACAACAGTTTGGAAGAGATGCTGCTTTGCAATGCACATCAAAACATTACTATTGTGATTATTATTATTATATATTATGTTAAAGATGTTTTAGTGTACCTGGAAATGTTTCTTTAAAGTTTTTTATGCATAGAAAGGTACACTATCTACTATATACTAAGACAAACATTTGACTAGCTGACATCAGATATGAACTGTACCCAGCTGTTCTGATTTACGTACAAATTTGACTTAAGACAGACTTAGGAATGAAATTTGTTCGTAATCCAGAGACTGCGTGCACATGAATTTTGAAAACAAAATATCCTCTCAGGGTCTTAAAAAATCTAAAAGGAATAATTTTTAAAAATAATTCTGTGAGATTTGAAGAATAAATCCTTTCTCCAATTATTTTGTCAAATATTTATAGGGCATTTAGGAAGAAAGCATACAGTTTTTCCATCCAGTCAATTGTGACTCATAGTAACCCCTCCATGGGTTTCTGAGGTGGTATCTCTACCAAAGTAGATTGCCCAGTCTTCCTTCCAAGGAGCGACTAGTAAATTTGAACCACCAGCCATCTGGTTAGCAGCCAAATGCCTTAGGCACTGCACCAGAGCTCCCCAGTTTTGAGTAGTATTTTATAGTGTAGCAGAAATAGACATCAAGCTCCTCATAGTTAAGCAGATACTTTTAAAACACAGTCCAATAGTCTTCCTTCTATTACAAAAAATGTTTCTGGGTTTCATCTATTAGATCTCTAAATCTCAGTTTTTCTAACGGTCTGCCATTAATTGTCTCTCCTTTCTGCATTCCAAATATCTTTTTAATACATTTATAAACAAAGTAGAGAGCTCTGGTGGCATGGTGCCTAAGGCATTTGACTACTAACCAGACGGCTGGAGGTTCTAACCCACCAGCCACTCCTCAGAAGGAAGACGGGGCAATCTACTTCCGTAGACATACTGCCTCGAAAACCCAACGAGGGGTTGCTGTGAGTCGAATCAACTCGATGGCAGTGAGTTTGGTTTTTGGGTTTTATAAATAAAGTATTTTCACAATTTTAGGTTAAGGAAGATTTTCATAAACTTTTATTTGAGGGCTTTGCATTTTCTGAACTAATCCACCAAGAAATATTCTTATCCAAGAGTCAGGCTGGAAATTCTTGGTCCCAAATTATGGCCATTAGCAATATGGCTTCAGAGACTTCCCATTCTCTCTTGAACCTTCTCTACTTTAGCTCTTGTCCCCACCACCCCACTAAAGGGGTTCCTGGTTGGTACAAACAGCTAAAGTGTTCAACTGCTGTTCAAAAGATTGGAGTCCACCCAGATGCACTTCAAAAGACAGGACTGGTGATCTATTTCCAAAAAAGTAGCCACTGAAAACCCTATGCAGCATAGTTCTATGCTGACACATGTGTCCTTGCTATGATTCAAAGCTGATGTGATGGCTACTAAAATTATTTTAATCAAGGTCAGCAATCCAATGGACAAGCCTAAATTCTCACATTACTAAACTGGTGTGTATGTAGCTTGGGGTCAAGCTTATTCCTCCTTTCTCTTTGGAATATTTTAACTTGATCTCTGCACCATTACTTGCTATTGGTTTTCCTAATTCAATGACCAATCTTTCCTTATCTTCTTTGCTGTTTCTTCCTCATAACCCCAGGCTTTAAATGGCACAAGAATACTACAGCCTCTTCCTTATCTTCACTTACCAGGATTTTAGTGTTATCTCTGCATAGGTGACAAAAAAATGTGCGGATGACTTGAGGCACCTACTGATGAAGGTTGAAGAATACAGTCTGCAGGATGGATTACGTCTCAATATAAAGAAAACAAAAATCCTCACAACTGGACCAATGAGCAGCATCACAATAAATGGAGAGAAGATTGAGGTTGTCAAAGAATTCATGTTGCTTGGTTCTACAGTCGATGCCAATGGAAGCAGCAGTCAGGACATTAGATGATGTGTAGCACTGGGAAGGTCAACTGCCAAGGAACTGTTTCAAGTGCTGAGCAGCAAGGATGTCTCCTTGAGGACTAAGGTGCGCCTGACACAAGCCATGATATTTCCAATCGCCTCGTATGCATGTGAGAGCTGGACAATGAATAAGGAAGACTGAAGAAGAGTTGATGCTTTTGAGTTGTGGTGCTGGCGAAGAATGCTGAAAGTACCATGGACTGCTAAAAGAACTGACAGATCTGTCCTGGAGGAAGTGCAGCCAGAATGCTCCTTGGAAGCGAGAATGGCCAGACTTTGTCTCACCTATTTTGGTCATGTTGTCAGAAGGGACCATTCCCTGGAGAAGGATGTCATGCTTGGTAGGGTGGAGGGTCGACAAAAGAGGGAAAGGCCTTCAACAAGATGGATTGTCACAGTGGCTGCGATGATGGGCTCAAGTATAGCAGGGATCATGGAGCTGGCATGGGATCGGGCAGTGTTTTGTTCTGCTGTGCATGGGGTCGCTATGAGTCGGAAACAACTCAACAGCACCTAACAACAACAACAACAACTACATAGATGACTCCCAAATTAATTTATTTAATTCTAATTCCTCCCCTGAGCTCCAGGCTCATAATTCTAACAATATACTCAACATCTCCACTTAAATATATCATAAATAGGCACCTAAAATGTGGTATATTAAAACACAAGTAGTATATTTCTATACTTCCCCTACCAAACCTACTCCTTCTGCAGACTTTGCCATCTCAGTAAATGGCAACTGCATTCTTCCAGTTACTCTGTATCAGAAATCTTAGAGTGTCATCCTTGACTTTTCTGTTATTCTCACACCCATGGACATCAGCTAATCCCATGGGTTCCACTATTAAAATATGGTATGGTATGCCATCATCATCACTCTTTTTTTTTTTACTTTTATTGTGGTGAAAACATACACAACAAGACATTCACCAACATAACAACTTCCATATTTACAGCTCAGGGACTTTGATGACATACACTTTCCATGTACCACCATATTTCTATCCTTTTCCAAAACATCGCTATTAACATAAACTCAATGTCCCCCAAAAAAACTTCCCCTTTCTTCCTCCCTTCTACCCCTGGTAACCATTAGTAATCTTTGGATTTATATATACATAATCTTTTTTTTTCCAACCTATCTAGAAATTTCCCATCCCTGATAATAAAGTTTCACTCAATATATAAACCTTTCCTTGACGTTTTACAACAGTGAGCCAATACAATATTTGTCCTTCTGTGATTGATTTATTTCACTCAGCATAATGCCCCCCCCTCAAGTTCATCCACATTATGCAGTGCTTTGCAGATTCTACATTATTCCTTAGAGTTGCATAGCATTCCATTGTATGTATGTACCACAGTTTGTTTACTCATAACTTAGTTGATGGGCACTTTGGTTGGTTTCATCTCTTTGCTATGGTGAATAGTGCTGCAATGAACATGGATATCCATGTATCTATTCATGTGCTGACTCTCACTTCTTTACAATGTACACCTAGTAATGAGATTGCTTGGTAAAATGGTATTTCTATTTCCAGTTTTTTAAGGAATTGCCATACTGATTTCCTCAGTGATTTTTCATTTTACAGTCCCACCAGCAGTGTATGAGAGTCCCAATCTCTCCACATCCTCACCAGCATTTGTTGTTTTCTCTCTTGTTGAATTTTGCTATTAATGCTAAGGTGAGATGGTATCTCATTGTTGTTTTGATTTGCATCTCTCTTATGGCTAATTGGGAGCTCTGGTGGTGTCGTGCCTAACGCATTTGACTGCTAACCCCAAAGCTGGCAGTTCAAACCCACCAGCCACTCCTCAGAAGGAAGACTAGGCAATCCACTTCCAGAGAGATACCACCTCGGAAACCCAAGGAGGGGTCACTATGAGTTTGATTTTGGTGAGAATGGCTAATTATGATGAATATTTCTTCATGTGTTTGTTGGCTGCTTAAATGAATATCTTCTTTGGTGAAGTGTCTGTTCATATCTTCTGCCCATTTTATAATTGGATTGTTTGTCTTTTTGATGTTGAGATATTGGGGTTTTCTATCAATTTTAGAGGTAAGTCCTTTGTCCAATATGTCATTGCTGAATAATTTTTCCCATTCTGTAAATTCTTTATTATTATTATCATTCTTTTGGAAAAGTCTTCTGATGCACATAAGAATTTAATTTTTAGAAGATCCAAATTATCTAGTTTATCTTCTGCTGTATGTGCATCTTGGCTTATGCTTCAGAGTGTATTTATGCCATGAATTAGGGTCCCTAAGTTTGCTCCTATTTTTCCTTTGATGAACATTATAGTTTTAGGTTTCACATTTAAGTCTTTGATCCATCTGGAGTTAGTTTTTGTATATGGTGTGAGATATGGATCTTGTTTTATTTTTCTGAAAATGGATATCCAGTTTTGCCACCACCATTTGTGAAAGAGATTATGTCTTCTCCATTTAATGGATTTTGGCCCTTTGTCAAAGATCAGCTGACCATAGGTGGATGGATCTATTTCTGGGTTGTCAATTCTGTTCCACTGATCTATGTGTCTGTCATTGTACCAATACGAGGCTGTTTTGATTTCTGTGGCTGTATAGTAGGTTTTGAGGTCTGGGAATGTGGGGTCTTCTACTTTGTCCTTCTTCAGTAGTCCTTTGCTTATCTGAGGTCTCTTTCCTTTTATATAAAGTTAGTGATTGGTTATTCCATGTCTTTAAAGAATGTTGATGGAATCTGGATTGGGATTGCATTGAATGTATAGATGGCATTGGGTAGCATTGATGTTTTCACAATGTTCAATCTTCCTATCCATGAGCAAGGTATGTTCTTCCATTTATGTAGATCTCTTACAGTTTCTTGAGTAATGTTTTGTACTTTTCTTTGTATAGGTCTTTTGTACTCCTGATAAGATTTATTCCCAAGTATCTTATCTTTTTGGTAGCTGTAGCAAATGGTATTGATTTCCTTATTTCCTTTTCAGAGACCTCTTTGCTTGTGTAGAGGAATTCAACTGATTTTTGTATGCTGATCTTGTATCCTCCCACTATGCTAAATCTCTCAATTAGGTCCAGTAGTTTTCTTGTTGAGTGTCTTGGATTATCTATGTATATGATCATATCATCTGCAAATAGGGATAGTTTGACTTCTTCCTTACCGATTTGGATGCCTTTGATTTCCCTTTCTTGCCTTATTGCCCTGGCTAGGACTTCCAATACAGTGTTCAATAGAAGTGGAGATAGAGGACATCCTTGTCTTGTTTCTATTCACAAGGGGAATGCTTTCACTCTCCATTGAGAATAATGTAGGTTGTTGGTTTCTCAGGTATGCCCTTTATTATGTAGAGGAATTTCCCTTCTATTCCTATTTTTCTGAGAGTTTTTATCAGGAATGGGTGTAGGATTTTATCCAATGCCTTTTCTGCATCTATTGACAAGATCATGTGATTTTTTTTTTTCCTTTATTTTATGTATGTGAAGGATTATGTTGAGTATTTTTCTAATGTTGAAACTATCTTTGCATTCCTGGTATGAATTCCACTTGGTCATGACATATTATTTTTTTTTTGATATCTTGTTGGAGTCTGGGTTTTAGGATTTTGTTGAAGATTTTTGCATCTATATTCATGAGAAATATTGGTCCGTAGTTTTCCTTTCTAGTGGTGTTTTTGACTCATTTTGGTAGCAGGGTTAGGCTTGCTTCTTAAAATGAATTTGGGAGAATTCCATCCTTTTCTATGTTCTGGAATAGTTTGACTATTCCAGTCAGCTCTTCTCTGATTAGAATTCTCCAGTGAAATCATCTGGCCCAGGACTTTTCTGTTGTTGGTAATTTTTTTATGACTTGTTCAATTTCTTCTTTTGTTATGGGTCTGTACAAATTTTCTACCTCCATCTGTATTACTTTAGGTAAGTACTATGTTTCTAGAAATCTGTCCATTTCTTCTACGTTTTCAAATTTGTTGAAGTACAGTTCTTCATAGTATCCTGATATTATTCTTTTTATTTCTGTTGGTTCTGTTGTGAGATTTCATTTCTTTTTCATGTTATTTGCATCTTCTCCTTCTTTTCCTTTGTTAGGTTTGCCAGTGGTTTGTTGATTTTTATTAATCCTTTGAAAGAATCAGCTTCTACTCTTGTTGATTTTTTCTATTGTCTTTCTACTTTCTGTGTCATTTATTTCTGCTCAAATCTTTATTATTTGTTTTCTTTTTCTTTCTTT
>NW_006921638.1:7299381-7302277 GCF_000298275.1 Orycteropus afer afer | reverse complement strand
ATCTATTGGTATAAATTGCCCTCTGATCACTGCTTTTGCTTTGTCCCAAAGATTTTGCTATGTTGTGTTTTCATACTCATTTAATTCAAGGATTTTTAAAATTTCATATTTTATTTCTTCTATTACTCAGTCATTTTTAAGGAGGGTGTTATTCAGTTTCTATGCATTTGCTCTTTTTCTATTGGTCTTCCTAGTGTTGATTTCTAATTTTATAGCATTGTAATCTGAGAAGATGCTTTGCAGTATTTCAATGTTTTAAATGTATTGAGGCTTGCTTTGTAGCCTAACATATGGTTATCCTGGAGAATGTGCTGGGAAAGAATGTATATTTTGCAGTTGTTAGGTGGAGTGCTCTGTTGATGTCTATAAAGTCAAGTTTGTAGATTGTGTTATTTAGTTCTTCTGCATCTTTGTTTGAGTTTCTTTCCAGTTGTCTGTCTCTTAATGAAAGTGGTGTATTAAAGTTCCACAGTGATACTGCCTCGGAAACCCAAGGGGGAATCACTATGAGTCAGATCTGACTCGACAACAATGAGGTTTTTTTTTAGGCTATTAATGTGGAGTCATCTATTTGTGTTTTCAATTCTATTAAATTCTGCTTTATGTATTTTGGGGCTCACTGGGTACATAGATATGTATTGATCCTTTAATCATTACATAATGTCTTTTCTTGTCTTTTATGGTAATTTTTTTTCTTAAAGTCTATTTTATCAGAAATTAATATTGCTATTCTTCCAGTTTTTTGATTGCCATTTGCTTAGTGTATCTTTTTCCAACCTTTGATTTTTAGTCTATTTTTGTCTTTGTGTCTAAGGTGAGTCTCTTATAGACAGCATATTTATGCATTATGTTTTCTTTTTATTGTCTCTATATTTCCTTTTACATTTATTTCTTTTGATGAAAATATGCACAACAAAACATACCACTTCAACTGTTTCTACATGTAAAATTCATTGACATTGGTTACATTTTTTTCACTGTTGACTTTCTCACCATTAAGAAGTTCTGTAACTATACTATAGATTCTCTCTGTTTGGTTTGTAGCTGTTCTCCTTTACCAATTTCTATCTCTCATTCCCTGTTTACAGTCTTATAAGCTTATTTGACTATGGATACTTCTATAACTGGGTTGGTTTCTAGATTATGTCATCATATGTGTTAATAACCAGTTTGTTTGCTGTTGTTGGCTTTCTATCAGAAGGACTCCCTTTAACATCTCTTGTTAGATTGGTCTGGTTTTACAAATTCCCTTAATTTCTGCTTTTCTGGAAATCTCTTAATTTCACTGCCATATTTGAGGGACAGTTTTTTTTTTTTTAAAAAGCTCGTTTTACATTCAACATAACACGTACATTTAGTTTCATTCCCCATTCGCCAAGTCCAACTCTAACTCAGTCTCCTCCCCTCCCTACCCTGTAAACTTCCTCCTGTGCCCTCATATTTATGCACTCTTATTTGTCCTGCATTTTCTCATTTTGTATGTTGGTTCTTTGGTGTCCCATGGTCTGTTGCTCTAAGGGATGTATTGCCATAGAATATGTGGGTTTGTCATCCTGAGTTCAGTGGTCTGCATGTATATCTTGTTAACGATTGGGCTGAGAGCCCACCCCTGGGAGTGAGCTTTAGTCCAGGCTCAGAATGTATTCCAGGGCCATAGTATTGGGAGTCTCATGAGATTCATCTGACAGTGATTCTGGTCATTATTGTGTTTTTGGAATTTTGTTCCACATTTTCCCTTCCACTCTATTCAGGATCCCCAGATTTGATCCTTTCTTGAAGGACAGTTTTGCTGGGTATATAATTCTTGGTTGGAGACTTTTTTATTTCAGGTTTTTATACATATCATCCCATTGCCTTCTTGCCTGCATGGTTTCTCCCAAGAAACAAGAGCTTTGTCTTATAGATTGCCCTTTATAGCTAACTTTACATTTTTGCCATGCTGTTTTAGGATTCTTTGTCTTTGGTTTTGGTGAGCTTGATTATATATCTTAGAGATTTTCTTTTGGGGTCTATCCTGTTTGGGGTTCATTGAACTTCTTGAATGTATATATTCTTGTCTTTCATCATATTACAGAAATTCTCTTCCAACAAATCTTCAGTAACTTTCTCTGTAGTTTTATTTGTCTCTTCCTATTCTGGAATTCTAATTACATACAGATTATTCCTCTTGATGGTATACACTAAATCTTAGGCTTTCTACATTTCGTTTTGAACTTTTTTTCTGATTGATCCCTTAACAAAGTAGTATTGAAGTATTTGTCTTCAATCTCATTAATTCTGTCTTCCATTGATTCAATTCTACTCCTTTGCCCATTCAATGAGTTTTTCTATTTCTGAAATGTTAGTATTAATCTTCTGGATTTCTATTTGTTGTTTTTGTATCATTTCAAATTTTTTGTTTATTTTGTCAATCTGTTCTTGTATTGTTTTCCTAAATTGTTCTAGAGTTTTGTCCATGCTTTCCTTAATTTTGTCAATGTTTTCCTTGATCTTGTCAGTATTTTTCTTGATCTGTCTCTCAATCCATTAAAGGTACCCAAATACAATTCTTTTGAATTCCTTATCAGGCAGTTCTAATGCTTCTTCTTCTTTGGGGATATTTTCTAGGTTTGTATCCTGATTCCTTGTTTCTACTACTTTATCTTGGTTCTTTGTGTGGACTGTGATAGTCTGTTGTCCCCAAGACATTGTGATGGTGTTATATTTATGTTAAATGTGTGAAAGAGAATGAGTGTGTCTGCATAGATCTCTGTTAGCTGTTTGTAAGTAGCAGTTGCGGGTGATTTGAGCTGGTATTAGCCACCATCTATCATTGGTCAGTTGGTGCAAAAGCAAGTGGTGGCCCTCACTCAGTGGGGCTGCAGGAGGTGCAGGTATGGTTGGGTTATGTTGGAAG
>NW_006921638.1:7295294-7299216 GCF_000298275.1 Orycteropus afer afer | reverse complement strand
AATGATAAAAAAGAAAAATAAAAGCTTTAATCTCTAGGGGAGGAGGAATGAGAGAAAGGAGCAAGAGTAAAATAATAGTTTACAAAAAAAACAGGAAAACTGCAAACAGAAAAACAAGGGATGGGAAAAGAAACAGAAAGAACAAAGAAGGGAAACCAGGAAATGAGAAGAGAAAAAAAAAAAAAAAAACAGGAATGGGAAAGAGAGAAAAAAAGAGGGAGAGAGGGGAAGAAAGGATGAAGATAAAAAGAATAATTTAAAAACAAACAATCAAAAACAAAACTGTGGGGGGTGGGGTGAGGCATGGCACACAGGTTCTCTTACGGCACATACTAGGAAGGAATTCCTGCTTGTCAAGAAGGTGGGTGGAGGCAGGGGATGGACACATCTCTGTTCACCAAATGTTTGTGGGGTATAAGAGTAACAAGGGGAATATCGCACCTTTCCAATTGTCAGCCTCCAGTGTAGCTGCCTGTTCTGTCCTTGGAAAGTGGAGCCCATACCTATGTCACTGTCCAGGTAAGAATGTCACTTGCATATATTTAAAATGGTCACACCTGCTGCTTGCCAATATTCAAAATGGCTGTCACCTCAGGACAGCTGCTAGCAGTGCACAGGTCTGATTGTTTCCTTCTGGTTGTCAGGCAGCAATGCAGTCCTTGCCCATGCACTCTTTAGTGAGCAGATCCAATTCTTAGATTTCTACCAGGATATAATCAAAATATCTATGCCCTCAGGACAGCCAGCATTCCTCAGTTCCATTTGTCTCCTTACTCAGTTTTCATTCATGTTCTAATACTAATTGGTATTTAATCCACTTTTTTATCCTTGCCTTCAAAGTTCAGGCTTCCAGGATTGTCTTCTGTATCAGTTTCAATTGGTTTCTCATTGCTTTGTTGCAGAGGGTCTATGTAGCTTATCTGCCTATTCCACCATCATCCTGCAACTCCCTGCTATCATCATTCTTCAATGGGATCACTGCAGTAGCTGCTTAACAATTCCCCCTGCTTCCATCATTACTTGCTGCCCTCTCCCACACACACATAGTATGTACTTCACCCAGCAGCAAGATCATATCACGTCATTCTGCTCAAAACCTTCTGAAGATATTTCTCACTTTATTCAAAGTAAAAATCAAAGCTTTTATATAGACTACAAGAATCTACATAATATGCCCCCCTGCCCATATTTCTGTGGTCTCATATTTTACCACTCTTCTGTTGCTTGTTCTGCTCCAGCCACACGTCCTTCTTGGTGTATTAAAACATGTTAAACATGCTACTATTTCAGGATCTTTACATTTGTTCTCCCCTCTGCTCCAATGTTCACTCCCCAGATAAAAACATGGCTTACTCCCTCCTCCCTTTGTGTTTCTGTTTAAATGCAATATTCTTTATAGATCATCCCTGACTACCCTATATAAAATAGCACTGTCTATTATTTTCAATCATTTTTCACTCTTCTTTATTTTTCTCTATAACCTAGAAAGGAAAATACTAACATACTGTGTATTAATTTTCTGTCTTCTTCTAGAATAAAGGCTTCTGAAGAGCAAGGACTTTGTGTTGGTTTAATGCTGTTTTCTCAGCAGCAGGAATAAAACCTGCTACATAACAGGTATTTAGTAAGTATTTGTTGTTGAAAGAATAAACTTTTACCATCCTTCAAGATCTCTTTCCTAGAGACTTTTCTGACTGCCTCAAGAATAACAAAAAACTTTCTCTCTCTACACTCTCAAGTAACTTTGTTTAATACCTCTTCTGTAGACTTATGAGGATCTTTTTACACTGTTGTTGTTGTTGTTAGGTGCTGTCAAGTTGGCTCCAACTCATAATGACCCTTTGTCAACAGAACAAAACACTGCCTGGTCCTGTGCCAGCCTCAAAATCTTTGCTATATCTGAGCCCATCTTTGCAGCCTCTGTGTTAATCCATCTTGTTGAGGGCCTTCCCCTCTTTTGTTGACCTTCCAATTTCAAGGATGATATGCTTCTCCAGGAAATGGTCCCTTCTGACAACATGACCAAAGTAGATGAGACAAAGTCTGGCCATTCTCATTTTCCAGGAGCATTCTGGCTGTACTTCTTCCAGGACAGATTTGTTCATTCTTTTGGCAGTCCATGGTACTTTCAGTATTCTTCACCAACACCACAACTCAAAAGCAACTCTTGTAACACTATTTGGCAATATTCTATTTGTATTTGATTATTTAACAAATATTTTATGAATAAATAAATGAATAACTCTAAAATGGCCCCGTCTATATTTCTCTGTTATGAACATAATTATTGGATAAATAGAATAAATCCTCCCCCTCTCCTTTCTCATACTTTTACAATCACTTTTCTTCCAGCCATCTCCACCTGAACCTTGAAACATGTAGTTACCCTCTCCCTATCATCATATCTCATCATATCTTCTTACTCTTGCTTCTTTTTAATCATAGATAAGCAATTTTAGAAACTGATTTCTAAACTATAAACAGACAATTTAAAAATAGTGAAGTAAACTATCTAATAGTTACTCCTCCATCCTATCATTTCTTTACAGACTATATTCTGCAGGAAATATACCACCAATTAAAAATGGAGACAAAATAGAGTAGGTGCTATGGGTAGCTTATGCTCCCAATAGCAGTATTTCTTAAGATATTCTTAGAAGCCTTCCTAAGAAAAGAGATTTAAAATATAGCAAATATTCAACCTTATGTATCTTCAACATTATTACCGTGACTACCATCACCAAAAATTATTGTTAACACTTATGACACAGCACTGAACAGCACATAGAAAATGTTGAGGTCAATGCCTCTGAGGATCACAGTTTTAGAGGCAGCCATCACAATGTCAACCAGTTATACACAAGTGAGACACTTCTCCAGTGGGAATTGATCACTCTCTTTGTTTAAGGGAAGAGAGATTGTAGGATTATGGGATTTGAGAGCTGGAAGCCCAAGAGACAAACTGATCTCCCTAATGTCACTCAACAAATGGCCAAAATAGAACTTGAACTCTGTTGTTCTACTTTCTCGTAATACATGCTTTCTATGACCCAGGTGTTCTCTAGGAAAATTACCTATGAGCACACAAACAAAAAAGAATGAAAATCCTTTTCATATTAAGATGTGTTGCCTTTTTTCCCCCATCTGCAGTAATAATAAGAAGTAAAAGCTCTTTCATTCTTTGACGATAAGGTAAACTTCCATTTTTCCTTCTTGATAGATTTTCCGATTTTCCTCTAAAAGTATTTAAAAGTACTACTCAAGTTGTTCTTAGTTGTCTAGAATGGCTTATGCTGCCATTAGCTTCTATAGCTCTATCATTAGAGAAATGGTCTGTACTTCTTCTTAACCCTCCACATGCAACCAAAATTGGGTTACTTTAAAGGGCAAGATGTCAAAAGCAGATAAATCCTTTGTACTGTAATGAGCATAATGATGAATAATGGCACTTATGTGCAACAAATGAAGCCCTGCCCATAAACAGCTTTTCACCCAGATACTCTATTTAATTCAGTAATATATTCCAAGTAATTTGTGGAACTAGATGAGAAATTACCTTCGCCAAGATGACTAACTGTGGAATTTACTAAAATATACCATGCTGAAAAATAATTAATGGAAGGAGAGTTTGAAGAAGTAAATTATGGCATTAAAACCCCCATTACATGAATTCATCTTTTAAGAGTCCTGTCATGTAGCAGGTGCAGAGATTAGGACATTGTGGCATGGATGATATTGATGATAAAAGACATACTAATAATACCTGTGTGCCGTGCTATTCAGTGCTCTTTTAGTTTTGGGAACAAAGATGATCATCTATATAGTCACCATTGTCTCCCAGCCGGACTACTGTAAACCCTATTGATTGCCCTACTAATTATATTCCACAGAGCAATCAGTAATCTTTGAAAAATGTGTATCA
>NW_006921638.1:7267277-7274120 GCF_000298275.1 Orycteropus afer afer | reverse complement strand
AAAAAAAAAAAAAAAAAATGTTTCAGTGCTTCACTTTTCATATTTAAGTCTTTAACATCTCTGGTATGTATTTTTAGTCAATGACGTGATATAGAAGTCTGTTTTATCTTATACTGTATAATAGCCAATTTTCTTAGCATTATTTATTAAATAGTTCAAACTTTTCCTTCTGACTTTGTTATTGCTGCTATCAAATATAAAATTCCCAAATATATATGGTTCTGATTTTATTCTCATTGTGAGTCAGAATCGACTGAGTGGCAGTGAGTTTGGTTTTGTTTTGATATTCTTTATCAAGGAGCTCTGGTGGTACAGTGGTTAAGGCATTCAATGACTAACCAAAAAGTCAGTGGTTCTAACCCACCAGCTGCACTGTGGGAGAAAGATGACAGTCTGCTTCTGTGAAGATTTACAGCCTTGGCAACTTCATGGTGCAGTTCTACTCTGTCTTACAGGGTTGCTGTGAGTTGGAGTCAACTTGATGGCAGTTGTTATTCTTTATCAGTTTATGTGTCTAAATGAGCCAGTTTTAAGTAGTGCAGCTGTGTTAGATTGGGGTCTCTAGAGAAACACAAAAACAAGCAAGTGTATATATATATTTATAGAGAGGGAGAGAAATTTATCTTAGGAAAATGGCTCACAACCGTATAAAAGCCGGAAAGTCCAAGTCTCTGGAGGAAACGGGCTGGCGGCAGCCTTAGCTTCCGTAAGCACAGGGGGCCGAGAAATTCAAGGCTGGCAGGCAATACACTGGTTGTTGACTCCAACAAAAGACGAATCCAAGATCTCCTGGCTGAGCGGTGGGCTGCTCCCTCACGGAAGTTTGTAGTCTGCACACCAGGATTCCAATCCCTCAAAGAATGTGTCTCTTCCCAGGATGTCCCTGGATATCTTGGAAGCAGGCCACACCCTTAGGGGAACTCCCCTTGGGCAGACTGGCCACTTAGAACACAGTCATGTGATCCCATCATGGGAACAACCATACAGAACTGGGGTCCAGCCAAGTTGACACACAGCTCCAACTATCACAGCAGCTTTGTCTCTATGTCTAGTATCTGGTGAAATGAGTCATCACCTTTTGTTCCTTTTTCTAGTTGCTTTGGCCAAGGGCTTAGGCTTTTTGATAGGTCTACATCAGTTAGTCATTGACTGCAGGCTGCCTCCAAGATGGGAGGGCCTAACTTCCCTGGCATTTCTGGGCAAGGCAGAAACCAGAGGCCAAAGTCAATTCTTTTGAAAAGAGTCCAGTTGTAAGCCATTAGCAGGGCATAGGGCAGTTCACAAAATGACAGCTGGCTTCCCAGAGACAGCAAGCCACTAAGAGAGTACAAAGCTTAAGAAGGAAGCCACAGTCATTTTGAAAGTTAATCTCAGAAATGGCAGCTCACTAGAAGTGCGTCACTAGATCCAATGCACACTCAAGGGGACAGGGTTGCACACAAGCAGGAATATCAGGAGGTAGGGATCATTGGGGGCCGTCATAGGGTCTGCCTACCACATTCACTAGCATGAAGGCCCTTGAAATTAATTAAAAGTTATTTTTTTCCAATTTAGTTTGGCGAAGATTGTCACTCTCTAGGGGAGGTCCTTGGGTACCCAGGGAAGGAAAATGGGAATGAGCCTGCACTGACAGGATTGGAAAGGGATGGAAGAGAGATGACGATATCTCAGCGGAGACAAACATGACTGCTTCACAATTTTACCAAGGAGTAAACCACTGATGGTTGAGGGATCATTTTTGTTGGAATTATCTAGGCCTCTTAGGTCCATCTCCTTCTCACTGTTTTTATGTGCGTTTTTGCCATTTTGTTGCTCCTTAGTGCCTCTGGAAAATTCAGCTAGAAAGGAGAGGTAATAAAAGTCAAATTAATATAGTATTATATTACATTGTGTCTCTGGAAGGAAGGACCAAGATTCTTCTGTTTCCAATATTTATGTATTTACCCTGATAATTGGATGAGCTAATGGGGAAACTCTACATAATTGCACAATTCAGCACAATCCATCTGGGAGATTTAAAATTTTCTTTTGACCTTAAAGTTTTCAAATGTGGGACCTCAGTCAATTTGTCAATAACTTGGTACCCCCCTTCCCTCCATATCTCTGTTTTCCCTTCTGTATTGACAGAATTTCATCCTGCCTCCTACAATTTACTCAGTGAGGTGGGGTGGGGGGAGTGTGGTCTATTTTTGGCACCCCTAGAAAAGCTGCTTCAGAATATAACCTTTTTCTCTGCTCTGCCTGAGATGGGCTAGGTGACATAGGAGGCCTTTTCTATTTCTAATTCCTACAATTCCTTTCAGCAAACAGCAGGTAAACAATTTTAATACGAGGCCATTTTCATTATGCGTCTACTAGAGAATATGTCCCTGCATTAAAATAAACAGTAATAATACAAAGAAAGTTTGCTCATACAATAATAACAACCTTCCTAAATTACAGTGATTGTGCTGCCCAGCAGTATAATACAAAATGTGGTTTTTATCTCCAAAGACACAGAATTTATTATTTTCCTCCTACCTAGCATTTTAGAGCAATTGGAACCAGGTTTCTGAAAGAACAATTCAGTACATTAGCTCTCAAATACAAAAAATATATTTTCAGCATTGAAATGACTCACTGAAAGGAGCACTTCAACAAAATGCTGTCCACCCTGCCCTGGTAATTATGTCACGTCTGATGTGTACTAATTTAAATAGTTTATTGTTTTCTGCATAATTAAGGCTATTAAGCTGAATCAATGGCTGTGGTGAACCTTCAACCCTTAATTAATTAAGCAAGCCCACAGAGAAGTTACTGAAAGAGTCAAAGCTTTGTTTTCACTCTCTTGGCAGGCAAGCTGCTAAAGAAATGAGCCCAGAGGACTGGTTCCTATCACCTGGAACTTCCCTCTAGATATCATTTTCTACTCTCCTTGCTGAGAGGGTGGGGTGGGGGACCATGACACAGTATTGAGTCATTTCCAAGAAAGTAGACATTTTAATTCAGTCACTTACAACCTCTCATCAAGAACAACAAAGGATTTAAAAACCAAAACATATCATGAAACTCCTCACCACTTCTGCATAGTTTCATCAAAGTGAAAGATTTCTCAATACACTTATTTTGGACAGATTTGGATAGTACCTTTTCGTGGGTCATAAGCTAGATTGGATGGATTTGGGCTGAAACCAAAGAATACCAGAAAGATGATTACTTGTATTTTGTTGACTGTGCAAAAGCATTCAACTGTGTGGATCATAGCAAATTATGGATAACATTGTGAAGAATGGGAATTCCAGAACACTTAATTGTTCTCATGAGGAACCTGTACATTGACCAAGAGGCTATTGTTCTAACAGAACAAGGGGATAATTAAAGGCTTAAAATCAGGAAGGGTGTACATCAGGGTTGTATCCTTTCACCATACTTATTCAACCTGTACCCTGAACAAATAATCTGAGAGGCTGGAATATATGAAAAAGAATGTAGCATCAGGATTGGAGGAAGAATTATTAACAACCTGTGACAAGCAGACAACATAGCCTTGTTTGCTGAAAGTGAAGTGACTTGAAGCACTTACTGATGAAAATCAGAGAGTACAGTCTTCAGTATGGATTATACTTCAACATAAAGAAAACAAAAATCCTCACAACTGGACCAATAAGCAACATCATGGTAAATGGAGGAAAAAAATTGAAGTTGTCAGTATTTCCATTTACTTGGATCCACAATCAATACTCATGGAAGCAAACCAAACCCACTGCTGTCAAGTTAGATCTGACTCATAGAGACCCCTCCTTGGGTTTCTGAGGTGGTATCACTATAGAAGTAGATTATCCAACCTTTCTTCCAAGGAGTGGCTGGTGGGTTTGAACCACCAGCCTTCTGCTTAGCCATCAAATGCCTTAGGCACTATTCCACCAGAGCTCATGGAAGCAGCAGTCAAGAAATAAGCTGTTGTATTGCACTAGGCAAATCAGCTGCAAAAGACTTCTTTAAAATGCTAAGGAGCAAAGATGTCACTTTGAAGACTAAGGTGTGTTTAACCTATGCCAAGGAGCTCTGGTAGCATAGTGCCTAAGGCACTTGACTGCTAACCAGAAGGCTGGCGGTTCAAATCCACCAGTCACTCCTCGGAAGGAAGATGGGGCAATCTACTTCCATAGTGATACTGCCTTGGAAACCCAAGGAGGGGTCTCTATGAGTCGGGTACGACTTGACAGCACATAACAACAACAACAACCTATGCCGTGGTATTTTCAATTGTTAGTATGCATGTGAAAGTTGGACAATAAGGATTTGAAGAAGAGTTGATGCCTTTCTATTATGGTGTTGGTGAAGAGCACTGAAAATACTATCAACAGTCAGAAGAACACACAAATCTGTCCTGGAAGAAATACAATCTGAATGCTCCTTAGAAGTGAGGATGCCAGATTTCGTCTAGCCTACTTTGGTCATGTTGTTGGAAGGGGCAAATCCCTGCAGAAGGATATCATGGTGGGTAGAGGGTCAGTGAAAAAAAAAGGAAGACCCTCAATGATATGGATTGACATCATAACTGGGATGATGGGCTCAAGCATAGCAAGTATTGTGAGGATGGCATAGGACCAGACAGTGTTTTGTTCTGTTGTACATAGGATTGCTATCAAGTCACCATTGAACAACAAGCTAAATTTAGCAAGAAAAGGTGCTGTCTCCAGATACATTTACTCTGAGACTACCACAATAGTCTGTATTCATTGGGCATCTCTGACCTAACCGTTCTTTGTCAGCCAGTATCATTCACTAATAAATGTAAGAAAATCCTAGGTGGTCTGGGTTTCAAGGTCCTAAAAGAATCATGCTGTTTCTACTTTCTTTGTAATGTCACACAATACCAATGCTGTGCTTTGCATCCAGTCACCAGCACATTGGCAGGCTCACTGCCCAAAAACACTGAAGGAAAGAGGGATACCCAGGAGTAATCATCCAAAATATCGTTTCCCATAGTTATTCAGGTTTTTCAAACATGTCCTCAAAAACTATAAAAAACTTTTGGGCATATCTTTTAAATGTTTCCTTTGTAGTTTTTTTAAAAATTATATATAATTTATATAAATATATTTATATGTTATATATAAATATACAAATTTCAATTATTTGCAGTACAAAATAGAGACAGGTGATTCACCATGACTTAAATTTTGGCAAATTTTACTTCTCTTGCTACTCTCATCGTTGTTGTTGTGTGCCCTCAAGTCAATTCCAAGTCACAACAACCCTTCGTGATACAGTAGGACTGCCCCATAGGATTTCCTAGGCTATACTCTTTACAGGAGTAAATCTCTGGGTCTTTAATCCCATGGAGTGACTGATGGGTTCCAACCACCAACCTTTTGGTGAGCAGCTGAGTATTTAACCATTGCGCCATGGGTGCTCCTTTACTCTCATTGTTAAAACCAAAACCATACTCACTGCCATTGAGTTGATTCCTACTCATACTAACCCCCATCGGGTTTCTGAGGGTGTAAATCTTTACAGTAGGAGTAGATTGTCCCACGTTCCTTCCGCAGAGCAGCTGGTGGGTTTGAACCACTGACCTTGTAGTTAGCAGCCAAAGGCCTTATTCACTATACTCCTTATTACCCTCATCATAGTGATATAATAATAAAATCTTACTGGTAAAATCTGTGTTCTAGCACACGGATGCTATGTCCAGAGAAGAGCAGAATCCACAGTACAGAAAGATGCTACAAACCAGAAAAATGTTAACGTATGATACTATTCTATGTGTGTTCCTGCAATGTAATTAGGAGATCAAGTATAAGAAAATTCAGAACTCTTTAATGCACTTAAAATCACTGTCATGAAGCAACGGATGACAGATTTGCATGTGAAAGGACTGTGAGCAGCATGTAGGAAGAACTGTGAAATTACTATAATATTTATTATTATAACTTAGTGTCATGCTAGTCTCATTTTAGAATGAACTATAAGAATAGATTAAATTAGTGCCATTTTCTTTCCTTGTTAATATCTTTGTCACAGGAGCAAGCTGTCAGAATTTCAGTATCTAAAACAGTCCATGGACTATTCTTGGTAATAGTTGGCCATTTCTATACTCAGGGCTTTGATTGGTTGCTCTCAGTCTTTGCAGATATATGGATTGAACACAGGAAAATAATAATCTTCTAAGGAACTAATCAGGTTGCATATACACTGATAAAAGTAAGAAAGACAGAGCAGTGTAATGTTATGATGTTAAAACACGATTTGATCATAAACATTACCTCCTAAGAAAATGCTTTTGATCACATTTGACAAATACCATTTTCCATATCTGGTAGCGTAGTGCCTAAGGCATTTGACTGCTAACCAGAAAGCTGGAGGTTCAAACCCACCAGCCACTCCTCAGAGGGAAGATGGGGCAATCTACTACCGCAGTGATACTGCCTCAGAAACCCAAGGACGGGTCACTATGAGCCGGGTCCTACTAAACGGCACAAAACAACAACAACAAAAACATATGATTTTAAAATAAAGACTAGTCATTGGTATGTAATCTTACAGCTTTTCTCTAAGTTTTTCACTGCCATGAAATAATGTACAATGAACATTTCTCTGAAAGATTGAGAGCATCATGGTCTAGTCAACATCAATGTAAATTGTGAACAGAAGCCTGGGGTCTGTTATTCTTTCTTGACGAGTCCTTATGTAACTAGCTGGGCCTCCATTTCTACACCCAAATATGAATTCCCCTTCCCACTGTGATTTTCCATAGGGTAATACATAATCAAATACTTCAGCAAAATATTACCCTCCCACCACTCCCCATAACCAGAGTGACCATAAGTCCTGGTGCTGGTGTTGGTCCTACATTAC
>NW_006921638.1:7266597-7267028 GCF_000298275.1 Orycteropus afer afer | reverse complement strand
TTTGGACAGAATAGGCACTCAATAAATAATATTTTAAATTAATGAAAACATAGAATCTCGAATCATTTTAATGCTCAAACTATAGTCACTAACACTTTTGAAAAGTTCTTATGAGAACAATGGTGTGTTAAAGGAGAGGACAGAGTTTTATGCTAAAAAGATTGAATCTCACCTTAAGCATCTTATACTGTAGGCCATAAAGCCTCTGTGCACAATTTGCAAAATGTACCTTATATGAGAGAAGTCCTTGGGTGGTGCAAATGATTAAGTACTCAGTTGATAACTGAAAAGTTGGAGGTTCAAGTTCACACAGAGGTACTTTGGAAGAAAAGTTTGGCAATCTGCTTGTGAAAAATCAGCCTTGGAAACCCTATGGGTGTCTACTCTGACACATGGGGTCACCATGAATCAAAGTCAACAATATGACAACT
>NW_006921638.1:7250191-7266396 GCF_000298275.1 Orycteropus afer afer | reverse complement strand
ACATGCTATATGGGCTAGTGGAGACCCTACATAGTTTTCAGAGGCAAGTCCAAGTTTTCTGGAGCTGGAAGCTTATATAGTTTACCAGGGGGTCCTATTTTGGAAAAATAAATAAATATATGACTACAAACTTAATTATGAAAGTGTTTCTTTAAAATAAGAAATCACAACAAATTTTGAAAAGTTAACAAATACCCCACATATCACAATATCCACAAGAATACAGTAACATTTGTGTTACTTTGCTTGACACACCTCTATAGTACTTTTTCCCTTATTTTCTTGGCTGTATCATACTTAAGTACTTTTTCATGTAACAGTGTTTTGTAACATTTTCTTAGAGAAAAAAGAAAGCAAATCTATTTTGGCATAGTTGATCAAAATTTACTTTTTATTAATGATAGTTCAGAAAAGCTTCTTTCAGGTTCACAGATGATCACTGATAGTATTGATAATGTCATGCAAATGTTTAAGATTGTGGTCAAATTTGGGGAAACTCTTCTTATGTTTCTTTCATATATTAAGTGTAAGATTTAAGGGCATAGTGGATAAGGTATTTGGCTGCACACCAGAAGGTTAGTGGTTCAATCCTACCAGCTTCTCTGCAGAAGAAAGATGGGGTGATCTACTTCCATAAAGATTCACAGCCTTGGAAACCCAATGGGGGTCGGAATTGACTCAATGGTGGTGAGTTTGGTTTTGGTTTGATGCAGTCTAATATAATAACTAATCTTAAATACTCTTTGAATTTATAACATTCATTAGCAAGTCATTGTTTAGTGGTGTCTTATACTATCTTCATCAATATCAATCTTTCATTTGAAATTTCAAATCAGGACAAGAATGAGTGAAATAAGCTGTGTACAGAAATGACTGCAAATCACATAAATCCTACTGAATAAAAATATGTGTATCCAAATCACATTCTCCTTATTCATGCTCAAAGCCAAAAAGTATGCTTAATGGGAAGTCAAAAGAGAAAGGAAAAGCCATGGTTAAAATGTTACAAGTTTTGCAAAGATATATGCCCTTATGAACACAATGCTAAGATCCCATGTGAGTGACCGGCACTGAAATTTAGCTTCACTGTCATCCTCTTGGGGAGCTCTGGTGGTATAGTGCCTAAGGCATTTGAGTAGTCCTCTTGAAGGAGCCTTGGTGTTGTAGTGGATTAGGCATTTGACTGCTAACCAGGTCAGTGGTGCAAACTCAACAGCTGCTCTATGGAAGTAAGATGAGGCAATCTACTCATTTAAAGATTTACAGACTTGGAAACCTAATGGGGGTCACTATGCATCAGAATTGACTCAATGGCAGTGGTAGTCCTCTTGTGGTCTTCACACTTTTACAAAGACATGAAAACTCTGCTGGATTCCAAGGAAAGGCACAAGTGGAGAATGCTTTTGAAACAAGAAATGTGATAAAACAGAAAAAAAAAAAAAAAAGCTAGCTGAGAAAAGACTTTATAGGATATGAGAACAGCCTTTATATACCTGAAGAATGTTATATAGATGTTGGATTAAGATCTGAATAGGACTGCTATAAAGATACTGGTAGCATAGTGCCTAAGGCACTTGACTGCTAACCAGAAGGCTGGCGGTTCAAACCCACCAGCCACTCCTCGGAAGGAAGGTTGGGCAATCCTACTTCCGTAGTGATAACTGCCTCGGAAACCCAAGGAGGGGTTGCTATGAGTCGGGGCTGACTCGACGGCAAATAACAACAACAACAACAACAAAGATACTAAATGCATTTGTTTGATCTATGGGCATGATCGGTTTAATAATCTATATCTTGATCCCTTCAACAGACCAAAGCAGCTGTATGTTGTTGTTGTTGTTGTTGTTAATTGCCATCGAGTCGGCCCCGACTCATAGTGACCCCTCGTTGGGTTTCCGAGGCAGTATCAACTACGGAAGTAGGAATGCCCAACCTTCCTTCCAGAGCTGTATAGAAGATAAAAAATAAATCCAGCCAACAATCTGAATACACTAACTACACATAACTAGATGCATAGACAAATTCTTGACTCCTCACTTTAGCACATCAGGAAAGAAGCTCCTTTTCCACATCCATTTGTATGTCTGTTTTTCACACCCTACCCTTCACCCACACCCTATTTTGTGAATTGCTTAAAAACACTAATTTTTTCATCTTCATAGTCCCGGCACCTAGTTCAGTGCCTGACTACATACCCAAACAAAAAACCCACTGCCATAAATTCGATTCAGACTCATAATGACCCTATAGAACAGAATAGAACTGCCCCATAGTGTTTCCAAGATTGTAAATCTTTACAGAAGCAGATTGCCTCATCTTTCTTCCATAGAGTGGCGCATGGGTTTGAGCCATAGACCTTGAGGTTAGCAGCAGAATGCTTTAACCACTATGCCACCAGAGCTCCCTTGCCTGCAGACAAAGGAAAACTCTTCTCAAGTTTCTTTCATATATATGTGTTTTTGTTATTGATTTTGTTTTTCTATTGATTTGTGACTTAGGAGACCCCGTGTGTTACAGACTAGAATTGCGCCAAAGCGTTTACCTGACTATAATCTTTACAGAAGAAGTTAGCTGGGTCTGTTTCTTCTTTGTTGCTCCTGGTTGGATTCAAACCACCAAACTTTTGGTTACCAGATGAGCACAAACCATTTGTGTTACCCTGAGACCTACTTTTATACATGTTTTTAATAGATAAAGGACACACCAATATTTAGATTATTAATCCACAGTTTTTATTTCGTTTTACTGTACACAAATCATTATGTGATAAAACTAGTTCTTGTTCCCCGCAGTGTCACATTTCATTTTAAGAAAATAAGATTATAGAGACAATATGATAGTTAATACAAAGGAATTGAACAGCTCAATCCTCAGTTTCTGGCTACTGTCACATTTGCTCAAGTTTGTCTAAAACCTGCAGAGTGCAGACATCCTAGGATTCTTTTAGTTAAAGAAGAGTCATCCTTCAATAACAATGAAGTGCCTATGGTATGCACTTGGGTACACGCAAAAACCAACCCAGTCCTTTTCCACGTGTAACTAAGAGCCTAGCAAAACATTGAAAGATGCACACAATCACAGTCACAATGGGACATGGTGATTCAGCTGTGCCGTTGAGTAGCTAATGTTCTTTCTCTGGTAACGTACTGCCTAAGGCATTTGACTGCTAAGCAGAAGGCTAGTGGTTCAAATCCACCAGCCACGCCTCGGAAGGAAGGTTGGACAATCTACTTCCATAATGACACTGCCTCAGAAACCCAAGGAGGGGTCACTATGAGTTGGATGCAACTCTATGGCAGTGAGTTTGGTTTTGGTTTGGTGTCTCATGTAATTTGCAGGTGGCAGCAGCTGCCCAGGCAAGACAGCAGTCAGCACTACCAGCCTTTGTTAGCCCTTAGGTCTGATCTGCACCTCTAAAGAAGGGGAAAAAAAAAAAAAGAGAGAGAGAGAGAGAGAGAGAGAACTGCACCAAAAGAATTCTTAACTGAATTATTCTTACGTTTTCTTTCATTTTGCTTTTCGTGAGTGCCAGTTTTTTTTTTTTTTTTCCTCAAACCTTAACAATGTTTAGTCAGTAGACATTCTATTTATGAATAAGGGTAAATAAAATATTAAAAACCAAAGTTCAATTGACTAAAACAGTACCAGTTCAAATCTGAGATACACTAAGAGTGAGACTAAGAAAGGTAAGCAATAAGAAAATAAGGTGACATTAAGAGAGTTGATTATTTGAAGTTGGTGGAAATAGGACAGTAATGTTTTATTCTCTACAATAAATTTGATAACTGGGTAAAAACAGAAGTTCAAGTATTTTACTATTATAAATTCCAAAATTCTAGGGAGAAAATTTTAATTTGTAGCATTGAAAAAGAATAGATGTTCATTAAATTTAATTGAAATAAGAAGAGGAAATTGCTACTGGGGTTCAGAAAAAAGGTACAGCCAGGAAGAGGTGGTTGGCTGAGAGGATGTATGCATGTGTTGGTAAAACATAGTCTGGGCTGCAATCCCAACTCTTTCACTTTCTAACTACAGTTTGGGCATGTATTTAACCTCTCTGTTTCTTAGTTCCTTCATCTGTATAGTGGGGATAAAGATAATAATATATGTACTCTATAGGGTCACTGTGAGTTGGAGGCAATTCAACAGCACGTAACAACAACAACACTCTACTGTATATGGAGCTTTGGTGGTGTAGTGGTTAAAGTATTTGGATGCTAACTAAAAGGTCAGTGGTTTGAGACCACCAGTTGCTCTGTGGAAGAAAGATGAGGCAATCTGGTTTTGTACATCAGAATGAACTGGAAGGCAATGAGTTTGGTTTCAGTTATACTACAATATGGGAAACTCTGTGTGGTGCAAAAAATTACATGCTGGGCTACTAACGAAAGTTGGTGGTTCGTTCCCACTCAGGGGTGCCTGGGAAGAAAGGCCTGGTTATCTGCTTCTGAAAGGTCACAGTGATGAAAACTCTACGGAGCACAGAGTTGCTCTGCAACACACGGGGTTGCCGTGATGTAGAATCAACTCAACAGCAACTGTTGTTCTTTTTTAAAAATATATTACTGTATATAATCTTCTAGTCCTCCTTGAATAATATTAATAGAGTGTATCACAGAGGTGTTGTGGGGAGCAATATAATTATTATTCACCTGGCACACTGCCTGGCACTTAGTGAACACTCAATAAACTCTCAGAAGAAAATCTTTCAGCTTTTACTGATGTTTTCACCTGGTTCTACAGACTCAAAAATTCGCTTTTCCTAAAATGATTTTTAAAAGACTACTATGATCATCATAAATATTGAGTGCCTATTACTACATCATAAAATTGTTAAGTGTATCCAAGTACACTATACAGCAACGTTCAGCATTTAATCCAAATGGGCAATCCTGGACTCTTGCAATTTTTACCGTATAATAAATTGTTATTAGGTTCATCTGGAGGTGCCAAACCATTAATCAGAATTAATCATGGAAGTAAGATTAAAGCACACAGCCATCCCTGGGTGAGAGCAGCCAGTGCCACAATCAAAATGCATTAAAACCACAGACACCTCAATTTCTTACAAAGGCTAGAGGAGGAATACGTAGACATGTTTTAAAGATCATAGACAATGTGCTCTTCAAATGAACCTAACTTAATGCCTCTTGCAAGGTCAGATCAGGGGTGAAGAAATGAGAATTGGCCAAACATGAGAGCAATTTCCAGCTAAATAAAAAACTAGATATGCTTTTCTTCCCTGACAACAGAAAACACACTGAGAACAAGAAGGGTTGATCGTTGATGCCAAAAATGTACTTTCCATTCTTTGAGGCCTCTACAGTCTCTCTTTTATCCATTTTCTATTTTTTCCTCATATTGCCATTCTCTGTTTTGTCAATGACCTTTCTTCAATCCGACTCAGCCTCCATCTAATGGCCTGAAGAGGCATTCTTCACATGATGGAAAGCTTTAGATTTAAGATGCCCCTCCTTCATTAGAGGGAAAAGTGAACAATCTCTATGTGCTGGGTGTTAATGAACATGAAGAAAGATTTTTTTTGTATGTGTTTTACACATTATGTCCTTGACTCCTAGAGGTGCTACAATAAATTGCTGCGCTTCATTTACAAGGAGCCATAACAGAAGCGAAATGAGAATCTGGCGACAAATTGCTTCTCAGTCACCCTGGGTCAGGCTATTGGGGCTAATGAGAAGAGGGGCTCTAATTTTAAACTCCTCCTCAACCAAGTCATTCTTGCATTAATGTTCACTGTTATAAATTGTAAAGTCAAATGAAGGAGCACTGTTGAAAATTAACCAGTATTTTTATCCTTTGAGTACCCAATAGAGCATATTTTGGCTTCTGTAGCTGGTGGTTATCAAAGCCAGCTCAGCTTACACCAGGGGTGCCAGCCTCCTCGGTGGATTCCCCCTCCCTAACACAGCACCGCTCTTGGAATTCCTTCCCCTTTTATGCCCAAGCCTTCCTTCCACCTTCACAAAGAAAAATCAACCAGCAGAAGTAAGTAGTATAGGTTTTCAACAAGATTATAATGTGACCTGTAGGAGCAATGATTGAAACCAGCCTCTTTATGGGCTCACTTAGCAAGATACTGTATACAGGCATTAAAAGTCAGAGAATTATACTATCCATTTAGTCCTGCTGCATGCTTAATGATCTGTAATTGTGTACATGGAGGAAGAACCAGTAAATCACTGACCTCAGAGGGCTAGAAGCACTTTGTCACTGGAAGCCTAAAGTAGGATTTGAACAAATAATGAGAAACCAATGCAACACCTGCCTCTCACAAAATACTTTCCTAATCCCACATTTTGCCAGTTTATAAAAGCAAACAACAGGCCCCCCCCCCCACACACACACACAAAGAAAGAATAAAAGAAAGTGGGAGAAAGGAAGATGTTTTACTAAAGTATGCGGGATTTTAATCCCACATGAATGTTCAGGCAATGACTCAAAATTCAAGGTTTGTTGTTTGTGTTTTTTTGGTAATGTGTTTTAAGTGTGTATTAATGAAACGAAGTTCCTCTTGTGTGTAATGTGTCTGTCCGGGTGCATTCCTCCATGGAATCACATCATAAAATACAAATTAACCACACTACCCTAGTCTAATCATTGTAATCAGTTATGTTTTCATGTGTACATTACTGATATATAAGGCTGTTGTAGTTCTTGTGTGTGGTTTAATTGCTTGTTTTTGCATATCTTGTGTGATTGATGATGTTCTAGAAATCTTTTCCCCTAAAGGAGACTTTGTAAATTACTTTGTTTAGATGCTAATGATTGTATTTCATTAGTGGCCCTCTCATCCAGAATCATCTTTAAATGAATGAATATGCCATAATTAAAAATCTGAATTATGAATTACTTTGAAAGGAGACAACATTGTCCCGATTTCCCACTGCGACACAGTGTTATTTCAATTATGTAAATATGTTTAATCATTCCCCTTTTGTTTTTCTAATTATTTAATATTAATGTTGCTTTACCCCTTTATTGCTACAAGAAGGGATATGGCATCTTAAATGAGAGTACTTAGACAAGTGATACACAGATGACTAGATTAAAGCAGACATTTATCAGAATGCATAACCCATTTCAAAAACAAACATGCTATTAACATTCATACCAATATAGCAACACTGACTATAATTGCACTTCATGAATGCTTTGTCTGTGCAAATCTAATGTATTTACAATGAACAATTTTCAATTATTGTTTTTTTTTTTCTTATAGGAAGTCCAAAAACCCCGGTAAAAGTTTCAGTTTTCTTGAGGTGTACATCTGAACCAACTATGAGACCATCATTTTTTCAACAGCGGAAAATTCGCTGCTGCTCAAGCATTACTAGATTTGACATAGTCAACTTTTACCCGTCCACCTTTGAACTTTCAAAAGAGGTTTGCCAAAAAAAAAAAAAGTGTTTTTCAGCACACTCCTCTTTTTATTTTACCCTCTCCCTGAAGTAAGAGAATACTAGGAAATTTACTCTCCCTCTCAACAACTCTCACACAAGCCTTGAAGAATCTGCACTTACAAGAGAACCATGAACCAGCAGAGGAGAGCACCAGAAGGGTCATGGTGTATGACGGTTAACTTTATAAATTCACACTTCAGGCATCTTGTTCAAACCAACTGCAAAAGCTTGATTTGTTCTTTTGAAAACATTTAACTGACTTCAATTTACAAATTTCTATTTTAGTGCAGCTAGACTGCACAGGAGTATGTTCCTCTACCATTTAGTAATTTAGATACTTTCAATATTATTGCTAACTGACTCTTGAGCTATAAGAGCCTTAATTATGTTGGTTTAATATTTTGTGCTTAAATATTGTTATTTGTAAACTAACAGTGGGAAATGCAACTTCACCATGTTTCTTTCTTATTTCAATGCTACCATAAAATATGCTATTGTTGATTGACTGTAAAGTTTTATTAATGATGTTTGTAATATTAAGGCTATGATTTAAAATACTTGGTCTTTCTCTACACATTAAAAGAGATCTTCAGTTTTTAAAGACCTCCTTTCAGAACCATCTTTCTGTAACTTGAACTCTTAGCTTTAGCAACTAGGATTAGAATTTAATACTTTATCTGGTTGTACCTTGCATACAGCAGATTACTTTGCTTCATCATGGGCTATGCCTAAAAACACTCAATAGCATCATGATGTTTAGTATTTATACACAAACCAAAATAAAGTGGTATTTGTTTGCCAGTTATGAAGAATATTGTATAAATTATTTTCCACTTAATTTAATAATAACTTTTTATAATTATGTATTTCTCAATGATCAAATATGAAAAATATCTTGAACAGTCTTAAACATACTTAATATTAAAAAAAGGGTACTTAAAGGGTGAAAATTACTAGATTATTTTGCAAAAATGTCTAAACTAAATAAATCCTAGGATAAATGTAAGGAAATAAATTAATTCCAATTTCGTAAAGTCTGTGGTAACATTCATATTCTCTCTTTTAAATATATTTGTACTTGTTTTTAAATAAAATATGTTCAAATTTCTCATTTATGCCTCAGTTTTTAATTTAAAAATCAACTATGTTTAGGCTATTTTTAGAAACTGTAAATCTATCTCATTCTCCAGCCTTTATACTACTACTTCCTCTTTGCCTCAGTTTTCTCATCTGCAAAACCAAGATAATAATAATGCCTTTCCCAGGGCTGCTTTGAGGTTTAAATAGGATATTATTTATTAGGCACTCAGCACTCAGTACTTGGTAGCAAGCAGTACAACTAGGATTTGATCACAACTTTTTCTGGGTCTCCATCAAATGTTTAACCTCCACATTATAGTAGGCTTATTGTGTTATCTTGAGAAATAAGAGTAGAAATGTAAATCAGAGTCAGACTGAGAAGAACATGCATACTATTCTGAAATTACAGGGCTTTAATCTGTAGCAACTGGAATTCATTGAAGGTTTTTAAGCAGAAATTAAAATGCTAAAATAAATAATTTAGGAAAATTATTTTGGAGACATGCATAATATAGACTTAAGAGATGATATAACAAATTTGATTTATTAGAAAAACACTTTTTTACTTTTCTTAATTACTACTAATAAAACAAATTGATATTTATTTGTTATGAAAAATGAGAATTTTTCATAACATGACAATATTTTCCTAATTTATAAGAAGTCAAAATTCATCCAAAACCACCCTTAAATATTAATTCTTGCCTTTAGACATTTTAAAGTAATTGATCCATGAGTATTCTCTGTACCACAAGAAAACTAAGAAAGAAAACTGGAGAGTGTGGCTTCATGGGCCACCAAAGTATATGAAAAGAAGACTGGAGGTTGATGCAAGATGTATTTAAGGATCCAGTCTGGAATTAGCTTACATCATTTGGGCCTAAATTCCTTTTTCCATAATTCTGCCATATAACTCCAACCTCCCTACTGAGGAGACTAGAAAATATAATCTTTCTTTGTGGTTAAAAAAAAAATGTATTGCACACATGGTGTCTCTATCAGGAAGGTGAAGAAGTCTTGTTTGTGTTTAAGGTGTTTTGTATATGCCAAGAGTCCCTTTATTTCCAGCAAAGAAGACTGGTACAATCAAACACTCACATCTACAGCTTCTTTTAACTATTCCTGGCTAATAACAGTTTCTCCTTGATTATTAATAGAAGAGAATTTTCTACATCAATAGACATATGATCCTATTAAGATTGGCTAAATTTTAGCATTCTTAAAAAGACATGGTGACACAGAACTTTTCAATCACACAGATGGACTCAAACGAAAGCAGTAATATAAACATTAATGAAATGGAGGATAGTCATTCTAGGTTGACATACATAGATGTTTGTGATCTCAAGTGTGTATATTATATTTCAATATAAATATATTATATTATAATACAAATTACTTTTTCTTTTTGATAGTTCTCTTCCATTATTAAGGGCACAGAATTTATTATAAATGCACAAACCAATGAATATTAAATGTTCAAAATTCCATCTATTTAGGAATGTATGGGTGGTGGCTAAAATATCTGTAAGTTGATAGAATATTAATGTCTTGAAGCATCTCTCTCTATTTAAGCTAAGTACTCAGCTAGGAACATAAAAAGTAAAATGAAAGTGAAATTTTTTCCAAGACTCTCTATTCCTGGGAGAGTAGCAGAATGCCAGGAGAAGAGAATGACCAGAAGTGTTGGAGGCCATTGGCCATCAATTCCCAGCCTCTTTCATCACAATTCTCACAAAACAGCAGAGATTATGAAGTCGGGAGAGCATATATTTCGATGGAGGCTTTGTACAACTTGTTCCCATCATCACATTACCAAGTGAACCACTCCTGCTAACACGACACAGTTTTTTTTAATTAGAGCAATTTGTTTCGTAGGATGAGTGATACCTTTCTTAAGATCCCATTCCTGCTGTTTCTGAGCCTCTTTGCCTTGAGGACCCTTGTGCACCAATGAGCCTCAAGCAAGTTTGCTTCAGAAAGAAGTAGAGTGCAGCATTTCAATACTACAGACTACTTCAAAATCATGTTTTCATTTCCCAGAAAGAGTTTTTTAAAATGCACTACACTTCAGCGGCTGTATCCTGCCTAAACCCAGCACCAAAGGAGCACCTCAACAGCCTCTGGAGGGAACTCACTTTCCTCCTTTTGTTGAAAGATAAAGGTGTATCGGGTGGGCCAGAGTGCTCTCTTAGAGAACACACAGAATGATCCACATCTAGCATGTTGCAGCTGGTTCTTTCGGAGGTCCATACCCTGGTACAGCAGTAACTGCAGAAAAAGGCTGTTCCTTTCATGATTGTCACAGCCAATGGGAGCAGAACCAGGGACAGTTGCTCTGAGAACCCTCCAAGCACAACTTCTGGAAGAAAATATTTAACACACACTGAAACATACAGTAATTAATCAATTTCTACATGTACAACTGAATGACATTTATTATATTCTTCAAGCTGTGCTATCCCTTTCCAAATTATACCACCACCATTAACATAAATTCAAAGCACTCTAAGCAAAAACTCTCTATTCCCATCCCCCTTCTGCTCTGGTAGCCAGCAAGTACTTAGGGATTCTATACATATGCGTAAGAAATCCCAAGTTTTTACCCTGCTCTTTCCACCTCCTTCATCTTTTTCTAAAGCGAAATTCCTAAAATTTTTACCTGAGAAAATAAACTCCACAAGGAGTTAAGCATATACCTTTAAATAACAAAATAGTAAATATAGCACATTCATTCTGAAGAAACTACAGTGCATACATATCTTTTTTTTGTTTTTTTTCAATTGCCCATGTCATTTTTTTTAGGTGCTGTCAAGTTAGCTACAACTTATAGAGACCATTTGTACAACAGAACAAAACATGGCCCAGTCCTGCGCCATCCTCACAATCTTTGCCATACTTGAGACCATTTTTGCAGCCTTTGTGTCAATCCATCTCGTAGAAGGTCTTTCCATTTTTCACTGACCCTCTAATTTACCAAGGATTATATCCTTCTCCAAGGAATGGTCCCTTCTGACAACATGACCAAAGTAAGTGAGAAAAAGTCTGACCATTCTTGCTCCCAAGGAGCATTCCGGTTGCACTTCTTCCAGGACAGAATTGTTCATTCTTCTGGCAGTCCATGCTACTTTCAGTATTCTTTGCCAACACCACAACTCAAAGGAATCAACTCTTCTTCAGTCTTCCTTACTCATTATCCAGCTGTCACATGCATATGAGAGGATTGGAAATACTATGGCTTGGTTTAAGTGCACCTTAGTCTTCAAAGTGACATCTTTGTTCCTTAACACTTTAAAGAGGTCTTTTGCAGCAGGTTTGCACTGGCAATACGACATCTGATTTCTTGATTGCTACTTCCATGGATGTTGACTGTAGAACCAAGTAAAATGAAATCTCTGACAACTTCAATTGTTTCTTTATTTATCATGGTGTTGCTTATTGGTCCAATTGTGACGATTTTTGTTTTCTTTATGTTAAGCTATAATACTGAAGACTGAACTCTTTGATCTGCATCAGTACATGCTTAAAGTTATCTTCACATTCAGCAAGCAAAGTTGTGTCATCTGTCTATTGCAGCTTGTTAACGAGTCTTCTTCCAACCCTGATGCTGCACTCTTCTTTTTATAGTTAAGCTTCTCAGATTATTTGCTCAGCATACAGATGGAATAAGTAGGGTGAAAGGATACAACCCTGACACACACCCTTCCTGATTTTAAACCATGCAGTGTCCCCTTGTTCTATTCTAATCACAGGCTCTTGGTCTATGTACAGGTTCCTCATGAGCACAATTAAGTGTTCTGGAATTCCCATTCTTCTTAATGTTATCCATAATTTGTTATGATACACACAGTCAAACACCTTTGCATAGTCAATAAAACACAGGTAAACATCTTTCTGGTATTCTTTGCTTTGAGCCAAGATCCAACTGAAATCAGCAATGATATCCCTTGTTCCTTGTTCTCTTCTGAATGCAGCTTGCATTTCTGGAAATTCCCTGTCAACATACTGCTGCAACTGTTTTTGAATTATCTTCAGCAAAATTTTACTTGCATGTGATATTAATGATATTGTTCCATAATTTCCACAATCTGTTGGATCACCTTTCTTTGGAATTGGCACAAATACCAATCTCTTCCAGTCACTTAGCCAAATAGCTGTCTCCCAAATTTCTTGGCATAAACAAGTAAGCACCTCCAGTACTGCATCAGTTTGTTGAAACATCTCAATGGGTATTCTGTCAATTCCTGGAGCCTTGTTTTCCACCAATTCTTTCAGTTAAGCTTGGACTTCTTCTTTCAGTGTCATTGATTCTTGATCATATGCTACCTCCTGAAAGAGTTGGACATTGACCAATTCTGTTTGATGCAGTGCTTTGTGTATTCCTTCCATCTTCTTTTGATGTTTCCTACATCATACAATATTTTGCCTGTACAGTCCTTCAATATTTCAACCTGAGGCTTGAATTTTTTTTTCAGTTCTTTTAGCTTGAGAAATCCTGAGGGCATACTTCCCTATTGGTTTTCTAATTCCAGGTCTTTGCACATTTCATTATAATACTTTATTTTGTCTTCTCAAGCTGCCCTTTGAAATATTCTGTTCAGCTTTTATCTCTTCATTTCTTCCATTCACTTCAGGTAGTCTCCATTCAACAGCAAGTTTCAGAGTTTCTTCTGACATGAATTTTTGTCTTTTCTTCCTTTCCTGTCCTTTTAATGATAGTTTGCTTCCTTTCATGCATGATGTTCCTGATGTTGTTCCGCAACTTGTCTGGTCTTCAGTCATTAGTGTTCAATGCATCAAAACTATTCTTCAGATGATGTCTAAATCCAGATGGGGTAAAATCAAGGTCATATTTTGGCTTTTGTGGGCTTGTTTTTATTTTCTTAAACTTTAACTTGAACTTTCGTGTGAGCAATTGATGGTCTGTTCCACAGTCAACTCCTGGCCTTATTTTGACTAAGAATATCCTCCATCGCTTCTTTTCAAAGATGTAGTGGATTTGATCCTTGTGTATTCCATCTGGTGAGGTCCATGTGTACAGCTACCATTTATGTTGTTGAAAAAAAGGGTATGTGGAATTAATAAGTCATTGGTCTTGCAAAATTCTATTGTACAATCTCCAGTATCATTTCTATCACCAAGGCCATATTTTTCCAACCACCAATAATTCTTCTTTGTTTCCAACTTTAGCATTCCAATCACCAATAATAATCAATCATCTTGGTTGCATGTTTGGTCTCAATCGCCCATCACCAAAACCAAAACTAAACTCACTGCTGTTGAGTCAGAATCGATTCATAGCGACCCCTCCTTGGGTTTCCAAGGCCGTATCACTACAGAAGTAGATTGCCCAATTTGGTGACAAGTATCCCCAGAAGGAAGAAAGAGGTAAGTAGACAGATGTACATTTTAAATTGAGGAAATGGTGACTTCAAATTTTCCTGGCTGTTATACTGTTTCTGTTGCATTTTGTTTTAGAGTTAAGCTTCTTTATTACATTAAACCAAAACCCCATTGTTGTTGAGTCAATTTTGACTTATAGTGACCCTATAGGAAAGAGTATAACAGCCCCATAGGGTTTCCAAGGCTGAAAATCTTTATAGAAGCAGCCACATCTTTCTTCAACAAAGCAGCTAATGGATTCAAACAACTGACCTTCTAGTTAGCTGCCAAACTCTTAACCACTGCACCACCCTATTACAGTAGGGATAGAGAAATTTACAAAGCATACTATTAAAAAAAAAAAAAAAAAAAAACTCTGCCACCAAGTGGAATCCAACTCATAGCGACCCCTTCTTGGGTTTCCCAGGTGGTATTTCTACAAAAGTAGATTGCCCAGTCTTCTTTTGGAGGAGTGGCTGGTGAGTTTGAACTGCCAGCCTTCTGGTTAGCAGTCAAATTCCTTAGGCACTAAGCCTACTGTAGGTAATGATTAATCAATTTTGACAAAATGACTTTTCATAGCTTTTTTTTAAAAAATATGAAGTTTATTTAGTAAATGTAAACTTTGTTTCGGGAGCTCTGATGGCATAGTGCCTAAGGCATTTTACTGCTGGTTAGCAGTCAATTTGAACCATGGTTCAAACCCACCAGCCACTCCTTGGAAGGAAGATTTCAACTTTCAAAATTATTTAGTCTAAAGTAGACAAAGAGTATAATTTCTCAGTACAACCAACATCTAAATAAATTCAAATATAATGAAAAATTTAAAAGAGGTATTTTTTATTTTGAGGTATTTTATTAGTAAACAACTATGAAGTGCCAACTATATATAAAGAGCACTGGTGGTGTGGTGGTTAAGATCTCAGCTGCTAACTGAAAGGTTGGTGATTTGAATCCACTAGCCACTTTGCAGGAGGAAGGTGTGGGAGAAATATGTGGCAATCTGCTTCCAAAAATATTTACAACCTAGAAACTCTATTTTGTTGTTGTTGTTACGTGCCATGGAGTCAGACCCGACTCATAGCGACCCCTCCTTGGGTTTCCGAGGTAGTTTCACTACGGAAGTAGATTGCCCCATCTTTCTTCCGAGGAGTGGCTGGTGGATTTGAACCACCAGCCTTCTGGTTAGCAGTCAAACAGCTTGTTTTTTGGGTGTGGGGGGGAGGGAAACAGCAGCCAGACTTAGCTACTCCTTCTCCTGTACCCTTTTCTCCAGCCCTCAGGCTTCCCCCTCAAAACTACAAGTAACCAGTTGGGACACTAAGAGAATGCCCAAATGTCCTCTGGGAGAAAAAACTGATAATTGCAGCGCCAATTCTCTTCACTTCTGATTCCAGTTTCCGAACATCTGTTTACTCCCTTAGGAAATTTAAAAGGAGAAAATAAAATACCTAGATATTTATTGGTATTTATTGTAACAAGTCTGAGGGCTGGTGTTAGAATCATTTAATAGAAAGTTTGATTATCAAACTTAAAGGCAACTGATTTGGTTTATGTCTTGTTTTCTTCTGATGTTTATGATCGTGTACCTTGTTCAACTAGCATATGCAATTGAGAACCCACTTTGAAACCAGAGGGCACTCAAAGAGCTGTTCTTAAAATGGGAAAATAAACACTGTTCAAAATGGGCAAACTAGATACTCAAATGCCTATATATTTTACTAAAAAAAAAAAAAAAAAACTACACATGAATTTTAAGCTTTAAAAGTAAAATAAGTAACATTTATTGGACATTTCTAAAGTGCTAAACACTGGGTTAAGCACTTTACACACTTTATCTCATTTAGTCTTCACAAGAGCTCTATGAGGTAGGTACTATTATCTCCATTTTACCAGTGAGAAAATCAAGGCATAGAAGGTAAGCTACCAGGAACTTGCTGAAGAGTACACAGCTAGAAATAGATAAAGCTAGGATTTTGAGCCCAAACACTAAAAAATACTTCCATATCATAAAAGAATATTTCTATAAAGCCCCATTGAACTTGAGATTTGAAATGTCCAGTAGAAAACATTTCAACTGTTAGCCTTCATAGAAATTCTGAGTAAATGAGAAAAACAAAATGCCATCCCCAGAGCAACAGCCAGTGAACAGGTAAGGGAAGCAACCCAGGCCCCATGCCCACCAGCCAGGAAAGCCGGGAAAAGAGAAGCCAAAGGGTGACAGAGCAGAGCAGCACCAGGGATCGAGGTAAGGAGAGGGCGGAGAGGTTTCAAACAGCTAAGTGAGACAAACTTGTCTTTCAGTTTGTCTGACTATTGTGG
>NW_006921638.1:7246688-7248466 GCF_000298275.1 Orycteropus afer afer | reverse complement strand
AATGGCAGTGAGGTTTAAAAAAGAAAAGAAGAAGAACTATGAGAGAATAAAATTCTGTTCGTTAAAGCTGTCTACTTATGGTATTTCTGTTATAGCAACACTAGATGAGTAACACAAAATTTGGTATGGAAAATAGGGTGCTGTTCTAACAGCTACCTAAAATGTGGAAGCAGTTTTGGAATTGGGTAAAGAGTAAAGGCTGGAAGAGTTTCAAGGTGTCTAATATTAAAAGCCTAGATTGTCTTGGAGACTGTTATTGGAATTATGGACATCAAAGACAATTCTAGTAAGGGCTGTAACATCAGAGATGGTGCAGATGGGGAAATGCAATGGCAGAGAAACAGCAGTAGCAGAAGCAGGAGCCCAGCATGAGACTGCACAGAGCCAACCCGTGGAGCAAGGGAGCTCAGTGCCTTTGGGCAGCAGGCTTCCTGGTGGAGTGGGGTGCCTCCAGACACTTGTCAACAGAGCTAGGCTTGCCTCCATGAAGTTATTGGTAGATCTAAAGAGCTTGTGACACTTGCCTGAGCAGGCCAGAGGCCAGGCTGGCCCAAGGAGCCTGCGGGACCTATGGGCTGAGAGGCCAAAGAGCCAAGAAGCAGAAACTAAAGAGGCAAGGATCATGGAAAGCAGAACTGCCTTGGCCTTATGGAGTAGGGCCACAACCTCTGGAATCTTAAAGGGTGGGGCTATAGTCTCCGGGGTTTCAAAGGATGGGGCCACAACCTCCTAGGTTGGAAAGAGTCAGATCTTCACCAACTTCGTTCTGGAGTATGGGTCTGCTATTCTTGAACGCCAGAGGGATGGACTAAATCCAGTACCCAAAGCTGTAAAGGTGAGGCTGTCATGCCCAAGGGATAGAAAAATGGAGGCTTTGGGAACCAAGGGGGTGAGGTCACCACTCAGTTGGACTAGGAGAATGGGGCACCCAACGCTGAGGGAGCAGAGCTGCCATCCCAGTGGAACTGAAAGGTGGAGCTGAGCCCAGGACCAAGGGGTCTCCACCCAGGATCCAGAAAGTGTGGCACACACTCAGAATCTGGAGGGCAGTGATATTGCCCAGGTGATCTCAGAAAAATTATTCTACTGGGTTTTGGATTTGCTTGATGCCTGTTATCCCTTTTTATCCCTCCAATTTCTTCTGTTTGTAATGGAAATGTCCACCTTACGCCTATTCCATCACTGTACTTTGAAAGCAAATAACTTGTATTCTATATTGACAGATGAGGGATTTTCCCACAGGATAGAATTTGGAGCTGATTTAAGACTTTTGGGATGATATGATGAGGTGAATGTGTTTTACATGTGTCAAGGACATGAATTTATAGGTGCCAAAAGGTAAAATGTTATGGATTGAATTGTGTCCTCCCAAAATAGGTGTCCATGTGGCTAGGCCATGATTCCCAGTATTATGTAATTATCCTCCATTTTGTGATCTGATGTAATTATCCTGTGTGCAGTAAATCCTAATCTCTATGATGTTAACAAGGCAGGATCCAAAGCAATTATGTTAATGAGGCAGAATGCAATCAACAAGATTGTATTGAGTCAATCTCTTTTGAGACATAAAAGAGATTAAACATGAGAGCAGAGAAGGAGAGACCTGGCCACCATTAAGAAAGAAGAACCAGGAGTGAAGTGTATCTTTTGGACCCAGGGTCCTAAGCTATGAACATCCTAGACTCAGGGGCACATTGATGCCAAAACACATAAAGAGATGTCCAAGGAACAATGGGCCTACAGATGTTGAAAGGAGACAAAGACCTTCTTCCAAAACT
>NW_006921638.1:7243939-7244548 GCF_000298275.1 Orycteropus afer afer | reverse complement strand
CCAACTGTAGTTTTCTGGGATTATTAGTCACATTCCCATATTACTAATGAGAACATGAATAAAAGAGAGAGCAGTGGTTACATGTGAATTTAAATTGATGGAGGAGTAAGTGAATGTGACAGAGATGTTAGTTGTTGGTCAGTGGTGATTCTCTCTTTTTTCCCTGTAAGTAATAGAACTACCTGGTGTTTACCTGAGCACACAGCTGCTCTCCTAGATAGTAAATTTCCCAGCATCCTTGCAACTTGAAGTAGCAACATGACTAAGTTCAGGTCAATGGTATGTGAGCAGAAGTGATATATGCAGCTTCTGAGTTGCCTCTTAAATGACAAAGCTGCTTGAATCTCTTATGCCCACTTCCCACTCATTGAGAATCGCAACAATTGAAGCAACTGCCCTGGTGACTGGTGTGGATGCCACATGCTCAAGACAGCAGAGCTGACTTGCCAGCCCACATCCTTGGATGACCTCATGGTGCAGAGCTACTGAATTCTGGATCTCTATGTTGGACCCCAGGAACTCTGGTAGCGTAGTGCCTAAGGCACTTGACTGCTAACCAGAAGGCTGGCGGTTCAAACCCACCAGCCACTCCTCGGAAGGAAGGTTGGG
>NW_006921638.1:7232158-7242719 GCF_000298275.1 Orycteropus afer afer | reverse complement strand
TTATCATGTCATACAGTTAATAAACTTATCTGTTGTGTATGTGTGTTTCTTCGTGTCAAAATCTCATAACTGTATGGCAAGGACTGTGTTAATCGACTGTTTTTTTTTTTTTTAATTGTGCTGTCGGTGCAAATTTACAAAGCATATTTGTTGAAACAGTTCATGTACATTTGATTTCACACCCCAATTACCATCCCCAACCATAAAAATCTCTCCTCCCCTTTCCTCCCTGTAACTACCCCCTCACTGTGCCCTTCTTGTCTATGCATTCCTGTCTGTCCAGCTTTCCCTCTATGTGAATGCTGCTCCTCTGGTGTCTCATGGCTGATTGATCTAAGGGGTGCATCTCCCTAGAGGTGGGTACATCACCCTGGGGTAGGTGTTCTGCATGTAGTTCTTTCTACTTTTGGGCTAAGAGCCAATCCATGAAAGTGAGTCCATTTCTAGGTCCAAAGGGTAACCTGGGGCCATAGTCTTGGGGGTTCCACCAGTCTCTATCTGACCACTAATTCTGATCATTTTTGTGTTTTTGAATTTTGTTCCAGATTTTTCCTCCCACTCCATCCAGGATCTCCAGTTTTGATCCCTTTCCAAGCAGTTGACATTGGTAGCTGGACACCATCTAGTTCTTCTGGTCTCAGGGTCATGAAGGCTGAGGTCCTCGTGGTCCATCTTTTCTTTGGAATAATTGTTTCCAGATGACTTTGATTTTCTTCACTCTTCTCTGTTCCAGATGAGAGGAGACCAATAGTGGCATCTTAGATGGTCGGTTGAAAGCTTTTAAGACCCCAGTTGCTACTCACCAAAGTAGGATGCAGAACAAGATTTTTATGTACTATGTTGTGCCAATTGAGCATGATGTCCCCTGAGACTATAGTCCCGAGCCCTCAGACCTGGTGATTCTCTCTCATGAGGTATTTAGTTGTCTCTGTGAAGTTATTACAACACTGTCTTCTGTTGCTTCTGTAATATATGTAGATAATTTTGCAGCACAAGTGCATATGTAAGATTATCTTCACCCAGATCTATCCTTTGTCTAGGGCATATTCCTGTTTGCCTGCCCCCACCTGATCTTCTCACATGTCATGCATTTATCCATAGCCTGGTGTAGTATTTGCCTCTGTTGTCTATATCTTTTGTTCACATTTCAGTGTCTTTCCTTTCCCCAATGTCACCATGCTGGTCACAGACTCTTTCCATACCTGCCCTCACTCAAATCCGTGTGTGATTCCTAACTAGTCCAAGATTTTCCCTCCCCTTCCCTCTCAACCCCAATAAGCAACAAAGTGAATTTCCTTTCCTGAGTAAGCCTTTCCTTGACTTTTTACAATAATTGGCTCCTATAATATTTGTCCTTCCATGATTGACTTATTTCATTCAGCATAATGTACTCCAAATTCCTCCATGTTGTGATCATGTGTTTTTTGGCCACCAGTATATCTTCTTTAGTAAAGTGTCTGTTCATGTCCTTTGCCCATTTTCAAATTGGGTTGTTTGTCTTTTTGATGTTGAGATGTTGAAGTTTTCTATAAATTTTGGAAATAAGTCCCTGTCAGATATATCATAGCCAAATATTTTTTCCAGTCTGTAGGTTCTCTTTTTACCCTTTTGGAGAAGTCTTTTGCTACACATAAGAATTTAATTTTTAAAAGATCCAGTCACCTAGTTTTTCTTCTGCTGCTTGTGCATTTTAGGTTATGCTTGATAGTGTGTTTATGCCATAAATTAAGGCCTCTATATTTGCCCCTATTTTGTCTTTGGTGAGCTTTATAGTTTTGTATTTTACATTTAAGTCTTTAATCCAGCTTGAGTTCATTTTTGTGTATTGGGTGAGATAGTGTTCTCATTTTTCTGTAAGTGGATATCCAATTTTGCCAGTACCATTTGTTAAAGAGGCAATCTCTCTCCCATTAATGGGTTTTGACCCTTTGTCAAAGATCAGCTGTCCATGGATGGATGGGTCCATTTCTGGGTTTTTGATTCTGTTCCATTGGTCTGTCTATCACTGTACCAATACCACACTGTTTTAACAACTATGGCTGTATAGTAGGTTTTGAGATCCAGGAGTATGAGACTTCCTACTTCATTTTTCTTCCTCAGCAGTGCTTTGCTTATTCAAGGTCTCTTTCCTTTCCATATGAAGTTGGTAATTGGTTTTTCCATGTCCTTAAAAATTGTTGATGAAATCTGGATTGGGATTGCATTGAATGTGTATATTAACTTGGGCAGTATTGACATTTTCACAATATTCAGACTTCCTATCCATGAACATAGCATGTTCTTCCATTTATGTAGGTCCCTTGTAGTTTCCTGTAGTAGTGTTTTCTAGTATTTTTTGTATAGATCTTTTGTGTCCCTGATAAGATTTATTCTTAAGTATTTTATCTTTTTGGTAGCTATTGTAAATGGTATTGTTTTTCTTACTTCCTTTTCAGAGGCCTCTTTGTTGATGTAGAGAAATCCAACTGATTTTTGTATGTTGACTTTGTATCATCTCACTTTGCTGAATCTTTTTATTAGTTTCAGTAAATTTTTTGCTGAGTCTCTTGGGTTTTCTGTGTATAAGAACATGTCATCTAAGAATAGAGATAGCTTTCCTTCTTCTTTGCCAATTTGGATGCCTTTTATTTCTCTTTCGTGCCTTATTGCCTTGGCTAGGACTTCCAACACAATGTTAAATAGAAGTGGTAATAGAGGGCATCCTTGTCTGGTTCCCGTTCACAAGGACTTATTTATTTATTTATTTGTTTGTTTGTTTATTGAGTCTTTCTCTATTAACAATAATGTTGGCTGTTGGTTTTGCATATATGACCTTTATTAGGAGCTCTGGTAGCGTAGTGCCTAAGGCACTTGACTGCTAACCAGAAGGCTGGTGGTTCAAACCCACCAGCCACTCCTCAGAAGTAAGGTTGGGCAATCTACTTCCATAGTGATACCACCTTGGAAACCCAAGGAGGGGTCACTATGGGTTGGATCCTATTTGAGGGCACATAACAACAACAACATATGACCTTTATTATGTTGAGGATTTGACCTTCTATCCCTATTTTGCTGGAAGTTTTGAACAGGAATGGGTGTTGGATTTTATCAAATGCCTTTTCTGCATCAACTAATACAATCATATAATTCTTTCCTTTTGTTTTGTGTATGTGGTGGATTACATTGATTGTTTTTCTAATGTTGAACCATCCTTGCATATCTGGTATGAATCCCACTTGGCCACGATGTATTATTTTTTGATATGTTGTTGGACTCTGTTGGCTAGTATTTTGTTGAAGATTTTTGCATTATATTCATGAGAGATTTGATCTGTAATTTTCCTTTTTAGTGGTGTTTTTCCCTTGCTTTAGTATCAGTGTTACACTTGTTTCATAGAATGAATTTGGGAGTATTCCATCTTTTTCTATGTTCTGGAATAGTTTCAGTAGTATAAGTGCCCTTCCCTGAACATTTGGTAGAATTCTCCAGTGAAGCCATCTGGGCCAGGACTTTGTTTGGGGGGGAATTTTTTTATGACCTGCTCGATTTCTCTTTTTGTTATTGGTTTGTTCAAGTTTCTTTGCTGTTCATAAGATTTTCCCTGGCCAATTCTTTGAGAAGTGGATGGCCTCTTCCTTCTTCCTAGTCTGTCTCAGTCTGTAAGATGGGCTGATACCTGTGCACCATGTGCATCCCACTGGGTTTGAAACACCAGTGGCTCAGCCTCAAAACTCACATCAACACATCATCACAGTAGGACAAACCAACAGACAAGTTTGTCTCTCTGTTGGAAACCTCTTGTACCACCCTTCCCTGGGTCCCTGCGGCTGACTCCTCCTCTGTCTGGATTCCTGGGTGTTTTAATCCCCTTTCTCCCACTCTCCCGCCTTGCTGCTTTGGGTGTGTCTGAGTTCCCTCTCCTCATCTGGATCCCTGTGGCTGACTGCTCCTCTGTGTGGGTTCCTGCTTTTTAATCCCCTTTCTCCCACTCTACCGTCCCACTGCTCTGGGCATGCCTGGGTTCTCTTTCCTCACCTGGACCCCTGCAGCTGACTACATCTTTTGGTCATGTCATCAGAAGGGACTATTCCCTGGAGAAGGATGTCATGCTTGGTAAGGTGGAGGGTCAATGAAAGAGGGGGAGGCCTTCAACAAGATGGATTGACATGGTGGCTGCAATGATGGGCTCATGTATAGCAGGGATCATGGAGCTGGCACAGGATTAGGCAGTGTTTCGTTCTGCTGTGCATGGGGTCACTATGAGTTGGAGACGACTCGACAGCACCTAATGACAACAACTGTTCAAGTATTCAAGCTCTGACTGGGATAGTTTAGGTAGGTCTTGTGTTTTTAGAAACTTGTCCATCTCTTCTAGGTTCTCAAATCCATTGGAGTACAGTTCTTGTATTACCTTTTTTATTTCAGTTGGTTCTGTTGTGATGGTCCCCTTTTCATTTATTGTTTGTGTTATTTGCATCTTCTCTTTCTTTTCCTTTCTTAAATTTTCCAGTTGTTTGTCATTTTTGTTAGTCTTTTCAAATAATCAGCTTCTTGTTTGTTAACTGACTGTTTATGTTATCAGTAAAGCCTCTGGTCAACAGTAGACCATTAGTAGTTAAGTTTTTGGGAAGTCAAAAATTATACATGGATTTTTGACTGGGAGGTCAGTGCCCCTAACATCCATTTGTTAAAGAGTTGACTGTACTAACTCTAAATCAAGGTAGAAAGTTCTAAAAATATAGTTTCTACTACTATAAATACCAAGACAATTTCAAATAAATGAACAATTTTATACTGAATTTGAGAAGCTCATGTAGCTCATTAGTATCAAGATTTTTTTTTTTTTAATGTTCATGGTAGGCCCAAGAGTATAAGTTCCCAGAGGCAGAAATGTCTTATTTATTTTTGTCTCCTCTGCCTTTTTCCTGCTTTAACCATACTATTAAGTAACTACCAGTTTCTTGGAACCACCTAAGGAATTGAAAATAAAATGCCTGATACAGAATTTATTGTCATTATCTTCATCCCAATAATCTTCAACATCTTCTGTTTGCTGGCTTCTGAGAACTATATAAGTATATTTTAATCATTAAAGTTATCACAGAGACTATTTAAACTTAGAGCTAAATAACATTAGTTGTTTTGTTTTTTAGATATAGAATTGACAAACATTTATTCAACATCTAATCTATGACAGTCTGTGTGTTATTTACTTCTACGAAATATTACTGACTTAAAGATGATGTTATCACCTATGTTTAAAAGATGAGGAAACTAAGGCATAGATAGATAAAGTGATCTGCTTATGATCATGCAGCTGGTTAATGGCAGCATTTGGACTAGAATCCAGGCTTCCTAACTCACAGGATAGTCCTCTTCCTGAAAGCTCTATTATGCCTTCACTTTCTGATGTATTTTTATACATCAAACTTTAGGAAAAACAAAACAAACCTGCCAGCATAGTAATGACTGCCAGGTATTAATGAATAGGAAAGAGAAAAGATAGTCCTACTCAGAATAAAGATTTGGAATGACTGTATAAAAGCAACTTCTCTGTGGATAAAAACTGAAGATTAAAATGAGCAACTGGACACAACCATTAACATAAACATTTGTATCCACTTTGAAAAACTATCACCTAACTCAACATAATTCTTCACCATAGGTCTTCAACATAGCTTGAATTCCAAGGTACAGACAAATATGATGTTGTCAAAGACTGGATATATCCAGGTCAAGAATTTTCAGCTATAATAGGACTCTAGGTGAAGTAATTAATTACTCATTTCTTCACTCCCACCAATCACCACCATAAAACTTTAGGAGATATTCCATTAGCTCAGTTTTAGACACGTTGATCAGAAGAGGTCCAGGAATAGGAAAAGCAGTAAGTTTTGAATCTCCACTTTGGTATTGTTTTCTTTGTTTGTCATTATTTGTTAATTGAAATGTGGATAATTAAAGCTAAAGAGAAAAAGTTAGAAAGAAATAAGATTGAAGCTATTGATGAAATGAGTTATCTATACAATTCTTGGGCCTGATAATGGGAACATAATTTTATCTAAGAATCTCAGATGACAAGTAAAATCAATTTGGTCTCACATTTCTAAAATTAAACTTTCCATTTTCCAGATGAGAAAATTTAGTGTGAAACCACAGACAAGTCTAAGAGGAAATTAGAGTTAGAAATGTTGTTGTTGTTAGGTGCCATTGAGTCAGTTCCAACTCATAGCACCCCTATGTACAACAGAACGAAACACTGCCCAGTCTTGCATCATCTTCATAATCTTTGCTATGCTTGAGCCCATTGTTGCTGCCACTGTGTCAACCTATCTCGAATTAGAGATGGAGATATTAAAATTCATGATTCTGAAAAATGGCATGGCATGATGTGACAGTGATTCTCACCCTTTCATCATCATGAAGTAACCCTATTCCCTCTGCCCACTGATACGCTAAGGATAATTTTGCCTTCACAAAAGAGAGCTTTCAGAATTTTGAATCAACACATACATGTTGCACATAGTGAATTAAGAAATGCTAAATTATAGGCCTCCCTCCAACTGAGTGCTAAATATGGGGGGGTAGGACTAGGATATAAATGTAGGAAACAACTGGTTTGCATGGAAAGACCTATGTGGGAGGAACTTTTCTTGACTGGGTGCAGTGAGTGCTTATCATCCCCTCCCATTTGGGGTGTCTAGAGTACACCCTTGATTCTTGGTGCTTCTGATGAAGTTTCCTCTTCAATGGGACAACGGCTTTCTATCAAAGAGTGTCATAACATCTTATCAAAGAGTGTCATAACATAGAACCCTTCTAATTGGTATGAAGAGCTCTGCAAGAGCATAATGTAAGCCATAGCATCACCTCTCTTTAGGGAGCAGCAAAGAAATTTAAATACATAGGGAGACAGAGAGATAATTAATTGTCTTCTTGGCAACCCACCACTCTACTGCCAATGGGATCACTGTGACAAGTTATGAAATTCAAGTCAAAATATTTAACTCAACCACTTACTGAAATGGTAGACCCAATTTTAGGCACCCCACAGTTAGGGTGCTGAAAGAGATAAGTCTTCTTTCATTTTTCTGTACCAGCACATATAACTGTTGGCATCTATGGATGTTCTGTTTCCTCTCTTAAGAATTTATCTGTCTGTAAAGTATACACATGAATTTCTGTGAGGTAAGGAAGGAAAGATGAATACAGAGAATTATAATAAATTGTATATTGCCAGAAGAATGTTAGAACTGGATCAAGACTAAGAATAGGAGGATAGAGGTCTCTCAACATCATTTGATAAAAGGATATAAAAGGAATTGCTAGTATTTCCAAAAGGAATGCTGATTACCAACTCTAGCTCCTGAAAGTTGAGATCTCTGGATCACCCTACTAAAGCCTTAAAATATAAATAATACCATACACAGCAATAAAAATAACAAAAAATCACTGCCATTGAGTCAATTCCGACTCATAGAGACCCCTTTTCAGTTTCTGAGGCAGTAAATCTTTACATCTTTACGGAAATAGATTGCCCAGTCTTCCTTCTGTGAAGTGGCTGATGGGTTTGAACTGCCAACCTTCTGGTTAGCAGTTAAATGCCTTAAGCACTGTGCCACCAGAGCTCCAAAATAGTACCACAGAGATAGGAAATTCTGTGACAGATTCAAGGGCCATAGTGGAAGATAGTGGAGGCCCTCAGGAAGATGTTAAAAGCTAAATAGGGGAAGGGAGAAATAAGGAGATATGTCTCTGTATTGACTAACCTAGAATACCTACCTGCTTACTGAGCCAGGCAGAGCTTATTTGAGAGGTAGGGTTCTCAAGTGGAAATAAAGTATATTTTAAAATATATATTTTGGTTTATTTAAAAAATTCACATAGAATGATATGTTCCATTTTAAATGTCTATTTCAATGAGTTTATACAAATGGATGCATAAAGCCATGTAACCATCACCACAGAGAAGAAAGAGGACATTCCCATCATTCCTAGAAGTTTCCTCTGGTCTCTTTATAGGCCCACCCCAAACCCCAGGAAGCTACTGATTGCTTTCTGTCATGTAAATTATTGCTCATTCTGGAATATCATATAAGTGGGGTTCTACTTTATATACTCCTTTTCTATTTGTTTGTAGCAGTAGTTTATTCCTCTGTTCTGCTGAGTAGAATTTCATGACATGAATAAACCACAATTTATATATTCACCTTTTGATGGATGTTTGAATTATCTCTAGGTTTTGGTTATTATAAGTAATGTTGCTATAAACATTCATATGCAAGTTTTTGTGTGGACATAAACTTTGATTTCTCTTGAGAAAATACCCAGGAGGGGAATTGCTGAGCCATATGGTAAGTGAGTGTGTAATTTTATGAAAAACTGTCAAACTATTTTCCAAAGTGACTTCCCACCGTAATGGATGAGAGTTCCAGTTACTTCACATCATTACTTGCATTAGATATTGTCAGTGTTTGACTTTAGCAATTCTAGTGAATGTGTAGTGATAGCTCATTGTGGTTTTCATTTGAATTTTCCTGACTAATGATGCTGAATGTCTTTTCATGTGCTTATGTCATTTAGTTAACTTCTTTTATGAAGCATCTGTTTGAATCTTTTGCTAATTTTTAAGTTGGGTTAGTTCCTGCTATTTTGACATCTACTTTATATTAAAAATGACAGCCTTTCTGGTCTATTTTATTTTAAACTCATTGTCATTGAGTCAATTCTGACTCATGGAGACCCTGTAGGACAGCATAGATCTGCCCCACATGGTTTCCGAGACTAAATCTTTACAGAAGCAGATTGCCTCATCTTTCTTCCACAGAATGCCTGGTGAGTTTGAATCACCAAACTTTGGGTTAGCAGTTAAATGCCTTAACCACTGCACCACCAGAGCTCCTTCACTTTGATTTAGAGCTACTAATTTGAGACTATCTCATGGCACTGCTAAGCTGAAGATTAGTAGCCAGAGTTCAAATGAAAAGGTCAGAAATACATGGATTTCACACATCATTTCATATTAGTCTCCTGCTTAAAATCTGCCAGTGAATTCTGATTACAATTAGAACAAAATTCAAACTCTCTTACCTTCTCCCCGAAAGCCTTATGTGATATGACCTCTGCATCACTTCCCAACCTTATCTGTTTCCACTTTCCCCTCACCCACTATGCTCCAGTCACTCTACTCTTCATCCTGACCCTCAAATACATCCTGTTGGTTCTTGACTGTCCCATCTGCCTGGAATTATTTTTCCTTAGAGCTTGGTATGATGCTTCCTCCAAACTATTCAGGGCTCAACTTTACTGTCAGGATGTCCTTGCTCCATCTGGATAAATAGCATCCCTCATCCCCTCTCTATCCTAGCATGTAACACTATATGAAATTATTTTTATTTTTATGTGTTTATTGTATGTTTTTCACTCACTAGAATTCTCTATGAATATACTCTATGAGTGAGAGTTCTGGTAGCATAGTGGCTAAAGCACTTGACTGCTAACCAGAAGGCTGGCGGTTCAAACCCACCAGCCACTCCCCGGAAGGAAGGTTGGGCAATCCTACTTCTGTAGTGATACTGCCTCGGAAACCCAAGGAGGGGTCGCTATGAGTCGGGGCCAACTCGACAGCACATAACAACAACAACAACATACTCTATGTGTATAAGATGTTTGTCTTGTTCATTAATTATGCCAGCACCTATAAACAATGTTGTTTTTGTTGTTAGGTGCCATTAGTGCCATTAAGTTGTACAACAGAACAAAACACTGCCCAGTCCTGTCCCATCCTAATAATCACTGCTATGTTTGAACTCATTGTAGTAGCCACTGTGTCAGTCTATCTCATTGAGAGTCTTCTCCATTTTTACTGACACTCTACTTCAACAAGCATGATGTTCTTCTCCAGGGACTGGTCCCTCCTGATAACAAGTCCAGAGTACATATTATAAAGTCTTGCCATCCTCACTTCTAAGGAATAATGTAGCGGTGCTTCTTCTAAGACAGATTTGTTCATTCTTGCAGCAGTTTATGGCATATTCAATGTTCTTCACCAACACCATAATTCAAATGTATCAATGTTGTTGTTGTTGTTGTTATGTGCCATTGAGTCAGACCTGACTCATAGTGACCCCTCCTTGGGTTTCCGAGGCAGTAACATTACAGAAATAGATTGCCCCACCTTCTTCAATGTTCCTTATTCATTGTCTAACTACCACATGCATATGAGACAGTTGAAAATACCATGGCTTGGGTCAGGCATACCTTAGTCCTTAAAGTAACATCTTTGCTTTTTACACTTTAAAGTGTCCTTTCACCATACTTATTCAATCTTTATGCTGAGTAAATAATTTGAGAAGTTAGACTATATAAGAAAAATGTGGCATTAGGATTCGAGGAAGACTCATTAGCAATCTCTGATATGCAGATGACACAGCCTTGCTTGCTGAAAGTGAAGAATACTCGAAGCACTTGTTGATGAAGATCAAGCACTATTATATGTATTACACCTCAACATAAAGAAAACAAAAATCTTTAGAACTCAACCAATAAGCAACATCATGATAAGTGAAAAAATAATGAAGTT
>NW_006921638.1:7193081-7204429 GCF_000298275.1 Orycteropus afer afer | reverse complement strand
CAAAATTATAGGTGGTACAAACATTTTCTGAACATCTATGCCGGTTCCTTAATAGATATTAGTTAACACATTAAACTTTTAGAATATGTGTATGTATATACACACACACACACACACACACACATATATATATGTTATGCATGCTTGTATGTGTGTGTTTGTGTGTGTATGTCTTTACAGAATCTGCTTCTACAGATAAGGAAGATGAAGCCCAGGGAGGTTAATAACTTATCCAAGATCATCATCCAGCAAGTAAACTAACCCATATCATTGTGACAACAAAGCCCTTGGTATACTGGATAGGAGAGTATTCCAGGTCCACCAGCCACTCCTCAGATGAAGGATGGGGCAATATACTTCCGTAGTGATACTGCCTCGGAAACCCAAGGAGGAGTCGCTATGAGTTGGGTCTGACCCAATAGCACATAACAACAACAACAGGGAAGGTAGTAGGGGCAAGCTGGGCTATTGTTGTTAGGTGCTAACAACAAAGAGACTTATATACAACAGAATGAAACACTGTCCAGTCCTGCTTCATCCTCACAATCATTGCTTTGCTTGAGCCCATCCTTGAAGCTACTGTGTCAATCCATCTTGCTGAGGGTCTTCCCCTTTTCACTGACCCTCTATTTGACCAAGCATGTTATCTTTCTCCAGAGACTGATCTCTTCTCATAACATGACCAAACCATGAGAGTGTAAAACTGGAATAACGCAAAAAACACAACCATTGTCATGGAGTCAGATTCAACTCATAGCGAACCTCTAGCCTTCTTGGTTAGCAGTCAGGTGTTTTAGGCACTACGCTACCAGAGCTCCCCAAAACTGGAATAGGTCATTAAAATTCTTCTCTCTTGTATTAGAGCTTATATTCTAAAGCACTTGGTTTGCGAAGGCTAAGATATTTCAGTAGGAGCCCTAACTCCACTTTGAGGCTTGATATAAGTTTCAGATGTCATTTGGGTTCTTTCTGACCATTAAACCAACACTGTGGCTATGCATAGGCAAGTTCTAGGACACACCTGGGGAGGGGGAGTCTACCTTCAGGAAAAGAACAGTGGAAAATAAATTATGCTCACATACAGAACTAGGGAACTTGCCTGAGAGTGTCCTTTTCTACTTTAAATTAAGGTTGGGGTCTTGGTATTGTTTGACAGCCATGTTATGGCTAAGACTCAGGCTGCATGGTCATGAATCACAGCCCATCCTAACCACCAGCTAGCCAGGTAGTCAAGGCCTAGAACCAACTCTATAATCCTTTCTTTTTCTGAAATCTCAATCACGGTCTTTTCCTTGCTTCTGTAGTCCTGCCTGCAACAGTGACAAATCTACCACCAATCATGATTGTATGATAATTCCCTTTTTAAAAAATCATATATAATTAGCCACATGACCATGACTCAGTGGAGTCTGTTCAGCTCTCTCATGCTGATGGCTTCCCTCACCCAGGATGATTGTTCGTGTTTAGTCTTTGTCAGTCAAAAGCTTGTAAGTGTCTCTCTTGAACCTGTTTGAATCTGGGGTCTCTTTTACTCTAATACACCGATTGAGGAAACATTATTTATTTATTTTAAAATTTTATTGTGATTTGGGTGAAAGTTTACAGAGCAAATTCATTTGCCATACAGCAGTTTACATACACTTTGTCTCGTGACATTGACTACAATTTCCCACAATGCAACATCTCTCTTCCCACTTCTTCCCTACAGTTACTTCTTCCCTGTGTCCTTCCCTCCCATGTGCTTCTGCCCTGGAGCTGTCTCCTTGTGCATACACAGCCCTTCTATTCTCTCATGCTCAATCTCTCCTGGGACTGTATCTCCCTAAAGTAAATGTTCAGCTCATATGTCTCTCTTTTGTTTGGCTGGAAGCCATGGGAGTGGGTTCAATTCCAGCCCTAAAGGGCAGTTAGGGGCCAAAGTAATAGAGGTCTCACCAGACTCTATCAGACCAGCAAAATTGGTCCTTTTTTTTTTTTAATGATTTTGAGTTTTGTTCCACATTGTTCTCCCACCCTATTCAGGATCTCCCATATAGATCCCCCTCCAAGTGGTTCACAGTGGTAGCCAGGCACCCTCTGGTTCTTCTGTTCTCATAGTCAGTTAGGCTGAGGATCACATGGTGTACCAGTCCCTTGAACTAATTGTTTCCACATGTCTTTGGTTTTCTTCATTCTTTTTTCTCTGGATAAGGAGAGACCCATTATTGCATCTAGATGACCACTTGCAAGCTTTTAAGATCTCAGTCGCTACTCATAAAGTAGGATGTGGAACAATGTTTTTGTGTAGTATGTTATGCCAATTGAGCTTGATGTCCCCTGCGACCATGGTACCGAGCCAACAGGTCCAACTACTCCCTCCCTCCGGGTAGCTGGCTGTGGCCAAGAAGAAATCACAACCTTGTCCCTTGTCAGCTCTACTATATACTTGGAAATTCTTACAGAACATGCCCATATAGTTGTAGAAACATTGTCTGCCAACCCTATACATGGTCATAGGTACACTCCCCACCCCTGCACAGGCATACCTAATTATTCAGCCTGTTCACCCATCTATCCACTTGTATATCAATGATAGAGGAAACATTATTTTTCTAACTCATGATGTCATAATCTGTAATTTTTCACTGACTTCTTTATATGTGTATAGCTTTTTTAGGAATAGAAGTCTTCATATTCAAGAACAAGCATGCAATCATGAGTATATGATAAGTAAAAATAACATTTGGCTGGCAGTCTGGAATCTATCATTACATTTTTAAATCAACAGACAGAAGCATTTAGAAATTTTTGTTTGATTGGTTGTTTTTGTTTTTGTTTTTGTTTTGAGTCTGTCTTAGTTACTAGTGCTGCCATAACAACAAATACGACAAGTGGGTACTTTAAAGAACAGAAATTTGTTCACAGTTCTGGAGGCTAGAAGTGAAAATCTAGGGTGTCAGCTCTAGGGTAAAGCCCTTCTTTGTCTCTTTCAGCTTCTAGTAGCTGCTGCCAGTCTTGGGAGTTCCTGGGTTTGTAGAGGCATCTACCTTCATCCTCACATGTATGTGTTGCTGTGTGCCTATTTTCCACTTAGATTTACCACCTCAGAAACCCAAAGGGGGTTGCTATGAGTCGGAATCAACTTGATGGCAGTGAGTAAAGGGACTAAGTTTAGAAGCCACTCTACTCCACTATAAGGAGCTCTGGTGGTGTCGTGCCTAAGGCATTTGACCACTGACCAGAAGGTTGATGGTTCAAACCCACCAGCCACTCCACAGAAGGAAGACTGGACAATCTACTTCTGTAAAGATTTACCACCTCAGAAACCCAACTATGAGTTGGAATAGATTCAATGGCAGTGAGTTTTCTACTCCACTATGGACTCATTAATATAACAGTAGCCACTACAGTGGATGTTTTGTCATAAATCAAGTGTTTCTTTATGTGTGAATCTGTTTCTGGATTACCTATGTGCCATTAGTTTAGTTGTCCATTCTTGCACCAATATCACATTGTCTTTTTAGGTTAAAATAATTCTGGATCACTGATAATGCAATGTAAATTCTCCAGCTTTATCCCACTTAAAAATTGTTTGGGCTGTTTTTGGCATATTGCTTTTCCATAAATGGTTTAGAATCAGTTGAAACTTTGCAATCCTGCAACAACTACCAAAAAAAAAAAAAAAAAAATTAGTGATTTGGTTTCCAAAACTAAAAAAAAAACTGCTGTCATTTTATTTGAGATTGCATTGAATCCATAGATCAATTTAGGAAAATTGACATCTTTACAGAATTGAATTTTTTAATCCATGAAAATGATAAATCTCTTCACTTAGCTTTATAATTTTTCTAATGTTCTATAGTTTCCTATAAACTATAGGTCTTGCAAATCTTTTGTTAGATTTTTCTCCTAGATATTTGATTTTTGATGATATTATTTTAAAATTTTTATTGTCTAATTGTTTACTGCTAGTGTTTAAATATATTGAATTTTGTATATTGATTTTACTATATAATGAAGCTTCTAAATTTCTTATTAATTCTGGCAATTCTTCAGGTTCTTTTGGATTTTACTATGTACATTATCATATCATTGAAAAATAATGGCAGTTTATTTATTTCCAAATGTTATACATTTTATTTCTTTTATTAATGTTATTTCTCTGTCAAGGATCTCTAGAATATGTTGAATTGAAGTTATATTATCAAGCATGTCTCATTAGGAATGATAACAGAGAGAAAGCTTTCAATATTTCACTATTAAATGTGATTTTACTATATAGTTTTTTAAAAAATGCAAATTTTCAGGTTGAAGAAATGCTTCATAATTATAAGTTTTAAAGATATAAATAATAAGATACTAATAAGCATTGAATTTCATAAAATGTTTACACTGTCTCTTCTGGGATGACTATACTATTTTTTCCTTTATTTTATTGTGATGAATTACATTGGTTTTAATATTAAAACAACCCTACATTCCTGGAATTAAAAAAAATGCAATATATTATCCTTTTCTATGAATTGTTAGATTCTATTTGTAAATATTTATTTTGAATTTTTGCATCTGTTTTTACAAGAAAAATGTCATATTAGTTTTCTTTACAATATCCTTATCAGGATTAGGTATCAAGGTTATATTGGCCTCATATAAAAATTAAGATAATTTCTTTTTTTTCTAACCTCTGAAAAAGTTTTAAAATGATGTTTCTTTCATAAAGGGTAAAGAAATTTGAATATCTGTATTTAGAGATATTTAGAGATTTACATGTAGAAAGATTTTCAATTTCCTTAATAACTATGTTGTTGTTGTTGTTGTTGTTGTTGTTGTTATGTGCTGTCAGTTGGACCCCACTCATAGAGAGACCCCTCCTTGGGTTTCCGAGGCAGTATCACTTTCCTGTTGTATAATCTTTTGTAAGTTACTATTTTCCAGGACTTTTTTTACCTACATTTTCAAAAATATTGACATGAAGTTCTCTATATTATCTTCCTATTTTCTTACTGGGAGCTCTGGTGGTGTAGCGCCTAAGGCATTTGACTGTTAACCAGAAGGCTGGCGGTTCAAACCCACCAGCCACTCCTCAGAAGGAAGGTTGGGCAATCTACTTCTGTAGTGATACAGCCTTGGAAACCCATGGAGGGGTCACTATTTTGGTAGGAGCTGTAGTCATGTCTCTTTTTCATTTCTGATAATAATAATTTTGCGCCTTTGCTCTTTTTACTTTCTGATCAATCTTGCTAAGAGTTTATCAATTTTTATTAATCTTTTCAAGAATCTAGATGTGGCTTGTTTTATACTTCCCATTTTATGTCTGTTTGCTTTCTTTAATTCTTCTTGTTGTCTTCACTGTTTCCTTCTTTCCATGTTACTTTGGCCTAATTTTTCTAATTTCTTAAAATGGATGTTTCCATAATTTCTTTTTAACCTTTCATTTCTTTTCCAATAGAAGCATTTTAAGCCTGTTTTTTTTTTTTTTTTTGGCTATGCATGGCTTTAGCTATATCCCACCAAAAGGTTTGATATATCATAATTTCATCATTACTCAGTCAAAATATTTTCCAGTTCCCATTGTAATGTCTTCTTTGATAATTAAGAGGTATATTTCAAACATTTGGATGTTTTCCTGGTTATCTTTTGGTTGTTGTCTAGCTTAATTACATGGAGGCTTGAGAACATAATCTGTATAATTTCAGTCTTCTGAAAGTTGTTGAGAATTGCTCAGTATTTATTCAATTTTGGTATGTTCCATGTGTACTCGAAAAGTATACTCTGCAGTTTTGGTTGCAGCATTCTATAGCTGTTGATTATGTCAATTTTGTTAATTTCATTAATCAAGATCTTCTGTAGAGTTAAAGAGGTTTTTGTCTTTTAGTTCTGCCAATTTTTGATGGACATGTTTTGAAGTCTCACTATAATTGTGAATTTCTCTCTTTTTTTTCAGTTCTATCAATTTTTGCTTTGTACATTTTGAATCTAGGTTATTTGATGCACATAAATGTATAATTGCTGTATCTTCTAAGTACTTTTGAAATCATTCTGATATTTCTTTTTTCATGTCTAGCAATGTTTTTGCTTCCTTTAGATTACTTTTAACTTCATTTACCGCACCACTTTTTGCTATTTTCATACGTTTTAATGATATATGTATCTTAAAACTCATGAAACATAATTGCTATTGTTTGAATATTCATTTAGATTTATTCACCTATTTACTCTTTCTATGGCTCCTCACTTATTTCTACATTCCTGTGTTTCTGTCTGGAATCATTTCTCTCATTCCTCAAGACATTCCTTTAGTTTTTTTTTGTTTGTTTATTTGTTTTGTTTTGTTTTGTTTTAAGTGCAAGTCTGCTTATGAACAATTCTCTCAATTTTATCTGGAAGTGTCTTCATTGTTTCCTTCTTTGAAGGATATTTCTGCTGGTTATAGAATTCTAGGTTAGTTGATTTTCTTTCAGCTTTCCTGGAGTTCCTAAAAGCTACCTAATAACTTTACATATTTTAAGCAGAAGAAGGCTTATTAAAGTGAGTTTTGTTGTCTGCAATTAGGAATCTATATAAATACAGAGATCCAAATCATTAGTCAAGTGTCCCATAATGATGAATTGTGATGCCACTTTTATCACATACTAATTTCTGATTCAAGGAGCCCTGGTGGTATAGTGGTTAAGTCATTTGCCTGCTTACCAGAAGGTTGGTGGCCCAAACCTGCCAGCTGCTCTGTGGAAAAAAGATGAGGCAGTCTGCTTCCATAAAGACTTACAGCCTTGGGAACCCAATAGAGTCGCTATGAGTTGTAATTAATTTGATGGCAGTGAGTTAGTGATAATTCCTAATTCATACTTAACATTGCTTCTGGATTATGTATTATATTTCACTGATTATTCTTGGTAAATAAATAAGGTATTTAACTGTTGTTAACTTGTAATACATTAAATAGCTCCTCTCACTTAACTACTTTTCTTTTTTTAAATGTTATTGATATGTCATATCCACATATTCATAATCTTAAGAATTATTTTTATAAAGTTCCTACTTATACACCATTAGGATCTTTATTTGAAAGCAACATATTTATAACTCAATTTACATTATATTTGCAATATTGTCTTTATACCCAGAACATGGTTTCTTAGTCTCTTATCTCTGAGAATATTTATATGTGTATGTGTATATATCCTGTTTATTACATCTAATTTTTTTCTTAATATAGAATATTTTGTTAATAATATGAATGAAATACTTATCTGCAATATTTACTAATGACTGTGATACAGAAAAGTCATTGAACAAATTTTTCTGTTTGTATTCATTTTTCCTTGATTGTTTTGGCTTTTCCAGGTAGATAATCATGTCATCAGCAAACAAGGATGTTTTTCTTTTATTTCCCAACAGTTACGTCTATTTTTTACACTAAGTTACAACTTAAAGAAAAATGTTAAATAAGAATTGTGATAATGTGCATCTTTGTCTTGTCCCTGACTTTAAAAGAAAAAATTCTAAACTATCAGCTATGTCTAATATTGGCTTATAAAGACCTCATTTTGTTCCAAGGTTTATTCCAAGTACTTTGTGCTTTGATATATTTAGTAACTACATTCCCCCAGACATTTTTGCCACTTGGCTTCTAGTGGGTTCTGCCAATGGGAGTCACTGGTGAGAAACTCGAAGACAGGAAGATGAAAGAAGCAACTCTTCTTTTGGTTTCCAGTAGCATATCTGGCAGCAGCATCAGTGACTATATTGTCAGCTTGCAGTAGTGGCGACAATAATAGCAAAAGTGGAAACTGCAATAGCCTACAGCAGCAATAACAGTGACTTGGGGGTACAGGCTACTGAGTTCTTGCACAACAGCTGACTGCAAAGGAGTGATGTAGTTGTCCTCATGCTGAGCAACATTGTCCCTCAAGGCCAAGAATACTGGTCATTTCTCACAGTTACTAATTTTTAGTAACCTTACCTTTCTATAGTCCTTCCATTACCCTGTAACCAATTCTAATATTAAATTTCTTCTCTTTCTATATGCAAAGTGGTTTCTATTTTCTTGAGTGGACCATAACTAATAGATACATTAAGGGATTGTTTTCTATTCAAATTTTAACAGTGGTTCCTTTCAGAATGGAAGTTGCATGATATCAAATACTTTTTAATCTATTATGTTGATTGAATTGTTTTTCTCTATTGGCATAATGACAAAAAGAGCTAAGAGATTTTCTAGTATTGAATTATCTCCATGATTTAGTTTCACTTCTCCTAAAAGCACACAAGAATTTTGGTGCAAATAGTCTATTTGAGAGGTGAACTCAATACACTGGAGTGAGGGAGTTGGGAGAGCAAGGCAGAGAAGGAAGAAAAGCAAATAAAAGGTGCATTGCTAAACTTATTAGGAGTCCCTGAGTGATGCAAATGGTTAATGCTCTTAGCTGATAGCCAAAAAGTTAGAGGTTCAAGACCACCCAGAGATGTCTAGGAAGAAAGGCCTGGCAAGCTACTTCAAAAGATCAGCCACTGGAAACCCTAGGGAGCACAGGTCTACTCTAACACACAGGGGATCACCATGAGGCACAATCAACTCGATACCAACTGGTAACTGGCATTGAGCTAATTACTACTGAGGGCAACTGGAATTCAATTACCTTGAACAGAGGAATTGTGTCAGTGCCCCCTGAATGCCTCCTCACTGAGTTTTATTCCTATTCTTTCCTGTACTTCTGAGCTGCAACTGCATGTAGGCCGAGCAAGCACCCATAGTTTGGAGAAGCCCTAAGGCAGAAAAGCTGAGAGACTAGCTGTGGCTGAAATCAGAGGTGGGCAAGTGGAATGCACGTAGTGCTCCACAGCAACTTCAACGCAATGCAGAATAAACTTAACTTAGTCCATTTCTTTTTTAATCTGATATTTTTGTATCTATACTCAAGTTAGTCTTATATGTGGTTTTCTTTGAGCATGAGAATTATAATTACAAAATAAATTGTGGGACACTGAAATATTTAAATAGTATGTGTTTCTTGCTTCACGAAAGTTTTAAGGAGTTGTGTGCAAAACTATTTGGACCCAGTGCTCTTCAGGAGGTAGGTCTTTGATGATCTTTTACATTAAACGTATGCCTTCCTGTGCTTCCTTTATAACAAGATATGATCAGTTTTATTCATTGGAACCAGTCTAATTGGTCAAATGGCCAGATATCTGCTTTTACAACTCATGTAGAAAGAAATCATGAAGCAAAATTTTCCATCAGATTCAGATATAGATATAGATCATACACACAAATGTAGATTTTAAAATATGGTCATCTCTGGCAAGAAAAACTATATTGAAAGAGTACAAAATGTTGCTGAATTTCTCAGTTTATAATATTCATTAACAGCAATCTAATTGTATGGAACATAATCAAAATCATTAAAAAAAAAAAAAATACAAGACTTACTGGTCTGATGAAGACTGTTGGGACCCCCGAGACTATGGTCTTAGATGCCCTTCAAGCTAGGAACTGAACTGAACCCCTGTGACTCAACTGGCAGCCAAATGATAGTCTATAAGGTGAACAATACTATCAGGAGGGTATGCACTCATTAAAACAATCAAGCATATGAGATCAAGTGGGTAAGGCATTTGGCTGCTAACCAGAAGGTCAGTGATTCAAACCCACCATCTGCTCTGTGAGAGGAAGATGAGGCAATCTACTTCTTTAAATATTTACAGCCTTGGAAACTCAATGAGGGTCGCTATTAGTTGGAATAGATTTGGTGGCAGTGGGTTTAGTTTTGTTTTTGGTTTAGGTCTAGGAAGGTGGGAAGGGATGGGAAGGAAGGACAAAAGGAAGGAGTGGGCTCAGGGAGGAGGTGGGAAGAATACTGTTACAGTGTGGGGGTTGCAGTAAGTGTCACAAAACAGAATGCATATGGATTGTTGCACAGAAAACCAATTTTCTCTGTAAGCTTTCACCCAAATCACAATTTAAAACATTAATTTTTTAAAAAACACAATTTAGACACTCAGTGTTTCTGTTACAGTACATCAGGGCATGTAGAATATTCTTTATACAAAAAAAAAATAGAGAAATATACCTGAGGGCAGAAACAGCAAATGCTAAGGCAGAGATGTTCTGAGAGCACCAAGAGAAGATGTTCCCATTTGAAGAAAGTTAATTTTTTTTTCTTCCCATGGAAAGCAAATTATTTTAAGATTTTGCATGATATGTTTTGACTTTCCCTTCAATGCAAGACCATTTTTTCCCAAATGATTTTCCTATACAGATGAAGGACTACTATCAAGCCTTTTTTCATCCAGTTACAGGAAAGAGAAATTATTTTTTACATCAGCTGCTGACAACTAGTAGCCCTCTCAGGGGCATATAATTAGAGAACTGTCAGGCATGGTGAGTGTCCAGTACAGAAATATTTAATTAATGGACTCTTGTCTGGCCTCTAGGTAATTCTCCACAGTCTTGAGGATATAGAAAAGTACCCTCTGATAAGTCCCAGGAATTTAAAAAAAAAAAAAAAAAAAAATTGTAGTCACTGCTGAAAGATTTTGTTTTCATGATGATAAATCCCAGTTATTTATAAAAAATCTACACACATATTTTTTTAGTGTGCTTAAAATTCAAATCAAGTAGATTGGCATAAAATCTAGGCTGGGTATCTTACATTTTAGATATGATATTAATATTAAGAAAAATATGGCAGAAAGCTACTGTGAAATCATTCACTATAAATTGCTTTGTAATTAAAATAGCACTTGCACTTACTTATTAGAAAACAGTAGTACAATTACATGAGACAGTTACTCGGTCTACACACAAGGCTTGATGTGTGTTTCTGTTTTCACAGACACCTTGTAATATTTCCATGGTCTCCAATTTGGGAACCACTTCATACTCTGGTCTAGAACAATGCCAGGCTGCTCTGGTGTGCTGCTTCCTTCTATCAGGACCTTTTTACTCTTTCCTGAAGAATATCAGTCTCTGCTCATGATTTTGTTCAGTATTCACATTAAGAGCAATGTATTGCACTGTATTCCTAGGGAAACCTTCTTCGCACTTGGGACCTACAAAATTCTGTCTACAAAAAGACACATTTAGAGAATGGAGATGAGAAAAGGTGGACTAGGGATGCAGAGTGGAATATGGAGGAGATCTTAGACTAAAATCCAGATCTCTGGACTTAGAAAACAATATTCTTGTCATTAAACAGAGTAAGCAAAGAAAGCATTAAAAGAGTGGCTAGCCCAGCCTATATGTCTATGAGAGCAGAAGAACTAGATGGTTCCCGGTTACCAATATCAACCACTCAGAGGCGGATCTATGTAGGAGATCCTAGATAGAGAGGGAGAACAATGTGGAACAAAATTCAAAATCATTTGGA
>NW_006921638.1:7180026-7192251 GCF_000298275.1 Orycteropus afer afer | reverse complement strand
ATATCACTCCAGGAGTCCCTGGGCAGTAGAAATCCTTATGCCTTCAACTACTAGCTAAAAGGTTGACAATTTGAACCCACCCAGAGGTGCCTTGAAAGACAAGCCTGACAATCTGGTTCCAAAAGGTCACAGCCTTGAAAACCCTGTAGAGCTGTTCTGCTTTGTACACATTGGGTCACCATGAGTTAGAATTGACTTGACAACAACTAACACTAACAACAGTATCACTCTTGACTGCATCTAACATTCTAAAAATCCTAAAGATATGAGGCTTCCATGTCTGTAATATTAATTAATTATCCACTTCATACATTTAGAATAATGCAACATAATTTTATTTAAATGAAAGCTCATTGTTGTTATTAGTTGCCTATCTTTTGAGACACCTCTGTGTGGGTTCAAACCACCAGCCTTTCAGCTAGTAGATGAGTGCCTAACCATCTGCAGCACCCAGAGACTTTTTTCTTTTAATTTTATTGTGCTTTGGGTGCAAATTTACAAAGCAAATTTGTTTTACATTCAACAGTTCATGCACATGTGATTTCACGGCCCCAATTACCATCCCCAACCAGAAAAAACTCTCCTCCCCTCTCATCCCTGTGGCTACCCCTCCCTGTGCCCTTCTTAACTATGCATTCCTGTCTGTCCAGCTCTCCCTCTATGTGAATACTGCCCCTCTGGTATCTCATGGCTGACTGCTCTAAGGAGTGCATCTCTCCAGAGTGAGTGATCACCCAGGGACTTTTACATGAAAGCTCCAAACCAAAAAAACTGATCTCACTGCCATCAAGTTGATTCCAATTTATAGCAACCCCCATTGGAAGTCCAATGCTGTAAATCTTTACAGAAGGCAGATTGTCCCATCTTTCTTCCATGGAGCAGCTGGTAGATTCAAACCATGGACCTTTTGGTTAGCAGCTAAATGCTTTAAACATTACACCACCAGAGCTCCTAAAATGAAAGCCCAGTACATGGAAATTGACTTTATAGGTGAAAGTTCTCAAGATTATTCTGGAAAACATAAAGGTGATCACCTGGCAAGGCAATGGATACAACTTGTGTAAAAAATTGGGAGAAAATTTTGTTGTTGATGTCAGTTGCCATCTCGTTGATTCCAATCATGACAACCCTATACGTGCAGAGTAGAACCAATCTATAGAGTTGTCAAGGCTGTGACCTTTCAGAAAGAGATCGCCAAGCCTGTCTTCCAAGGAGCATATGGGTGGATTCAACTCATCAACCTTTTGGCTAGTAGACAAGCACATAATCATTTGCGTCACCCAGGAATTCCTGGGGGACAATCCAAAAAAACTAAACTCACTGCCATCGAGTTGATTCCCACTCAGCGTGATCCACATTGGGTTTCCAAGACTATCTTTCTTACACAGAGCAGCTGGTGGGCTCAAACCGTCGACCTTTGTTACCAGGGAAATGCCTTAACCACTACACCAACAGAACTCCTCTGGGTGAAAATAGAAGTTTTCAATTTATAAAACAGTAAGAGAACATTGTGTATTTATGAACATTACTGAAAAATCTCTCCTACAAAACTATATGCCTAAATAATTCAGCACCAACACAAATATATTACAGATCTCATAAGTATTACGAATTACATCCAGAAGACCAAGGCTGGTTGGTGTTCAGCTAGTGCTCCCCAGAATTTCACTGCAGCTGGTATTTTTTAAAAAACTGGTCAGTGTCTGAGTATACCAATGGTTAAATATTTTTAATATTACTTCTCTACTACACGCCCCCTGAAAATAACCTCTACATCTGTTCTGTTCCTAATGATCCTCAGTGAGAGTTACAATCACCATCTTGCTACAGTAAAGAATTCTTATATCAAATATGAATTCTCCTTATATCAAATTGGAATCAATCCTATATTAGTCAGGAGCTTTTTGGTTGCAAATGACAGAAATGCTACTCAAATTAGCTTAAGCAAAAAGAGAAGTTAGTGGCTTCTGTAACTGAGACATCCCAGGATAAGCAGACTTCCAGGACTCCAAATATATCATCAGGTTTATCATTGTCCCTCTTTCCTCTTTCCTCTTCCTCAAAAATCTTTCAGTGAATTGGTTTCATTGCTTCCTCCTGAAGTCAGGCTTTTCCTAGGTGGGTGAGTTGGGGATAAACCTAAAAACCTATTGCCATCAAGTAAATTCTGACTCATAGCAATCTCCACAGTGTTTCCAAGGCTCAAATCTTTACAGAAGCAGACTGCCCATCTTTCTCTCACAGAGCAGCTGGTGGGTTCAAACCACCAACCTTTTGGCTAGCAGCCCAATGCCTTAACCACAGCACCATTCCAGGCAAAAATCATATTTGACCAAGGATGGATCACACAACCACTTCTGTGCAGACATTAGAGGGAGTGTTACATGCAAGGTGTTATGGTCGGCAGCAGTCCACAAACCAGCAACATTAGCTGCTGTTTAGAGGTAAAATCGACTGACCCAGAATCTGGATTTTAGCAAGATTCCCAGGTGACTTGCCTGCTCATTAATATTACAGAAGCTTTGCTCCTTGGAAAGGTACACTGGGGGAAAGCATGATTACCAGAAGAAAATCCAAACCAAAGCCACTGATTTCAACTCATAGGGACTCCATAGGATAAAATAGAACTGCCCCATAGGACTACCAAGGCTGTGATACTTTACAGAAGCAAATGAACACGTCTTTCTCCCATGGAGTGACTCAAAAAAAAAAAATCCACCAAAATAACTGCCATCAAGTCTATTCTGACTCATAGCAACCCCCATTGGGTTTCCAAGGTTTCTTTATGGAAGTAGTTTCCCCATCTTCCTTCCACGGAGCAGCTGGTGGATTTGAACCTCTAACCTTCTGGTTACCAACCAAATGCCTTAAGTTCTTCACCACCAGAGCTCCTGGACTGACTAGTGGGTTCAAACCACTGACTTTTCAGTTAGGAGCACAGTGCTTTAACCATTGTGCTACCAGGGCTCCTTATTTCCAGAAGGAGGAAGGGTAAGAGCAACACAACTGTGATTTTGCTTAGTCCCAGGTAAAAAATGACTAATCGTTGGTCTAAATGCCACAAGTTTCATGTTCATTTAAAGGACATTTGTAGGTCTCCCTACAGTTTCTTCTTCTTTATAGTTTTTATTCTTGATCAAGGCTAATAGCTAATTTAGCCACTTTTATCCTCAGTTTTTATTTTTAAAATTATATTTTATACTGGGATTTTTATTCCAAAAACCAAACACGCTGCCATTGAATTGAATTCAACTCATAACTACCCCCATTGGATTTCCAAGGCTGTAAATCTTTACAGAAGCAGACTGCCTCATCTTCCCTCCATGGAGGAACAGGTGGGTTCAAACCATCAGCATTCTGGTTAGTAGCCAAATATCTTAAGCACTACACCACCAATTTGTTTCTGTCTTTGACTTTGGTTAAATTGCTTTACATTCTGCCAGCATCTCCCATTCCTACTACTAGAAGTAGCAAAGCCTGGTGCAAATTGAAAGCCAGGGCCTGGCTTGAATCCTGGCTCTGCCACTTATTTGCTGAGTTAAGTAACCTCTCTAAATTGCAGTTTCTTTATCTGCAGGATGGAGCTAATCATAGTTATTATGAGGATTAAATGAACTAATGTTTGTTCCTGCCATGCAGAAAGTACAATATATGGTTGTTTTTATTTGTTTGTTTGTTTTTTAATTGTGATTTGGGTGAAAGTTTACAGAGCAAATTCATTTTTCATTCAACAGTTCATATGCATTTTATTTCATGACATTGATCACAATCCCCATAATATAACAGCTGTCTTCCCACTTCTTCCCTCTGGTTACTTTTTCCCTGTATCCTTCTTTTCCATGTATTCCTACTTTCTGAGGTATCTCCCTGTGCAAATATTGCCCTTCTGATCTCCCATGGTTGACTGATCTAAGGAGTATATCTACCTGGTATAAACGATCACCTTAACTGCCTGCATATTATTTGGCTGGAAGCCAAGGGAGTGAGTTCAATTCCAGGCCCAAAGAGTGACTAGGGGCCATAGTCTCAGGGGTTTCACCAGTCTCTATCAGACCAATAAGTCTGGTCATTTTTTTATGATTTTGAGTTTTGATTGTTCTCCCACTCAACCCATGATCTCTTATTTTAATTGCTTTCCAAGTGATTGACAGTGGTATCCAGGCACCATCTAGTTCTTCTGGTCTCAGGGTCATATAGGCTGAGGTCCACTCATCCTTTGGACTAATTGAGAAACCATTATGTATGTTTTTGTAATAAATAAATACAGTTAGAGTGAAACCCCCAATGTAGCACTTAATACTACTTGGAGGCTAAAGGATTAAGTAGATACTTGGAAATATTTATAACTCAAGTGAGTAAAATGACAGAAGCATTTCCTGATTTCATTCATATCTTCCATTTCTGACTAGCCATTCCTTCTAAGCATAAAGTTGCAGAAGGAACTCTTCTAAACTAACAACAGCCTCACAAGGTGATAAAATCCAGGCTGATAAAAGCAACATTATTGTTAGTTTCCCATAATTTAAAAATTAAAATAAAAATTAGTCCATGATCTACTAGCTGGAAAATATTAGGGGTCAAAAAGAGGTTACCATAAAATAATAGAGTTTGTTGTCCTTGTAGTTTTAATTCGGGAGCTCTGGTGGCATAGTGCCTAAGGCATTTAGGCAGTTCAAACCCACCAGCCACTCTATGGAAGGAAGACTGGGCAATCTACTTCTATAAAATTTACTGCCTCAGAACCCAAAGGGGGTCACTATGAGTCAGAAGTGACTCAATGGCAGTGAGTTTGGTGGTTTTTTTTTTTTTTAATATGAGAAATGCTTACAACACTGTTATTATCTTTGTTGTTTATTGATGCTGAATCAGTTTCAATTCATGGCAACCCCATGTGTACAGAGTAGAACTTCTCCATATGGTTTTCAAGGCTGTGACATTTCAGAAGATTGATAGGCTTGTCTTCTGAGGTGCCTCTGGGTGAGTTCAAACCACAAATCTTTTGGCTACTAGTCCAGGCTTAACCATTTGAGCTACCCAGGGACTCCATGTTATTACCATGTTGTTGTTGTTTAGACTATTACCATACTCACTGCCATCCAGTCGAATCCGACTCATAGCGACCCCTCCTTGGGTTTCCGAAGTGGTATCACTACAGAAGTAGATTGCACAGTCTTCCTTCCAAAGAGTGGCTGGTGAGTTTGAACCACCAGTCTGCTGGTTAGCAGTCAAGTGCCTTAGGCACTATGCCACCAGAGCTCCCAATTAGGTCCTCCAAATACATGATGAGGAGGTCAGAAGTTTTAGTGACTGTGGTAGGCAGCAAGACCCCAAGGGGTAGAAGATGCCGATTCCTCCTCCTACATCCCCAGCCAACACACACATACATATTCCCCTCCACAACTAAGGGAAGTGGACATCAAAGAAAGTTAGCAAGGGTAGGAAGAACAACAATCTATTTAAAAAACAGAAAAAAAAAAAAAGGAGCACCCAGGTGTATGGTCTGAACTAGTTGGACTAGTTCTGCTGTGAAATTACTCTCTGCCTTAATTTCTCCATGTGAAAAAATAAGTCAATTTAGTAAGCATTTGAAAAATGTCATTAACACTGGACTATATTCTAGACAAACCATCCTCCCAGTTAAAGTGTTAGCAAATGTTTCAGCTCAAAAAGTGCCATGTTTTTAGTGGCAAATGCTTGGAAAATATTGCAATTTGTTCTAACATCCAGTAGTTGTTATTTCTGGATGTTAATCAACACCATTGACCTTAGGAGTCTAGAAAATGTGTGGACTGTGCAAGTGCACCATCTGCTGGCCATAGAGACACCAACTGGGCCACTGAGCAAGATGCTTTTCCACCACAGCTGATACAGACACTCAACTATAGGTAGCAAAGTAGTCAAAGCTGTTCCCAGCACCTCACGCACTGGTGCTGAATTAACACAGCACATGTTGGTTTCTTAAAGAAAAGTGAACTGTTTAAAAGAGAGAGAGAGAAATAAGACAGTCTTTCCGTTTGCATTTTCATCTCAGAAATGACCCTGGAAAATCATCTACTCCATATGCCTCATTGTACGCAAAAGAAAAAGTGGTGCCAAGTGTTGTCAACTTGCCCATGTTACTTAGCCAGTAGTGGCAGGATAGGATTCCAAGGCTCCATCTGGACACTGAGTCTTGCTACCTTGGAGAAGGTGAAGGAGGGCAGAGATACAATTTCTTGTGCAAAACAAAGCAAACTTCCCAACAAGTTTCCCAGGCCTCCTGCTTGGGAGGAGGGAACTTGTTGGGAAGCATACATTTTACTGACACCAGCACTTTAGGTATAGTTTGCAAAAAGTCATGACTTCTCATCTTAAACCCACATAAAACACTCCTCTGTTAGTAGCCAAAAACAAAAGCTCTTTTATGGTTTTATAACACTATGAAAGTCATGCTCACAGAGAGAATAAGAGGTAGCAACTCTTTCACTTCCTAAAGTGACAAAGATCTGGCTGTTTAATCACAACATCTGTCATAACATTCAACAGAAGATGCTAGCATCTTACAGGAAGCCACCAGAATAGAAGTAATTGCCTTTCAGGCCACAAACCCTAAACTCTTACCACTCTGGCCAGAGAGAGGTCTTTTTAGTTTATACAGGCAAACTATTTTAAAGATTGGTCTTGATCTAATTCTGACTTACTTTGCCTGGATTTCCTGCCACTCAGCCAAGGGCACTCATTCAATTTGGGCACAGGTAGGGAGAAACAAAGTATCCCTGGCACAGTGGTTAAAGTTCTTGGCTGCTAACTAAAATGGCTGTGGTTTGAACCCACTAGCCACACCACAGGAAAAAGATGTGGCGGTCTGCATATGTAAAGACTTACAGCCCTGGAAATCCTATGGGGCAGTTCCACTTTGGCCTAAAAGGTTACTACCAGTCAGAATCAACTCCAAGGCAGTGAATTTGGTTTTTTATTTTTGGGGAGAAACGTTAATGACATCCAATAGAGGGCAGTGATACACAGACACTCTTGGCTACCTGCTGTCCCCAGACAGAAAAAAGGGGGGGGCACATGTACATTTCTTGCCACTTTGAGACTGCTTTTCTAAGAATGGACCAAGCATTTTTTCAGATGCCAGAATTAATGTTAAAAAAAACAACAACAATGATTTGACATGGTCAAATATTAATCATTAATTCTTCTCGTTTTCCCCAAACCGTGGCTGCCACCTCCATGTTTGCCCCAAGTCTCCCAAATCAACATGACAGATACAAGCCTTAGACCTTTCTGGAAACAAGGCAGACAATTTTCTCACCTCCTAGCAAAATGAGAAACACTAAACATAATCCAAAAAATCCCCAAGGGAAATAGCTTCAAGAATCTTGAAAATCATATCTATTTTTGTTTGTAACGTGTGAAATTATTACAAGTATGTTCACCAAGAGGACTATTGATGGGTGACTCACAATTTAGCTAAATTCAATGAACCACACACTGTGCCTATCCCAGTAGGTGACTCATGCATTTTTTATTTCAAGTATCAAGTGTTTGCCAAAAACAGTATTTAAAAAAAGTAATGAAAATTGTCCTGAAAGAGCTTATGAATAGGGTACGACTACCCACCGACAGCCTCATTTGTGCTCTGACCACTTACACGGGCTTTGATGGGTCTCCTCCAGTCGTGCTCGACCAAGAGAGCGCTCACCACAGCAATGCTGGCAAAGCTGGGCAGGTTTCTGCTGTTCACCAGGCATGGTTGTCTCCCTCCACTGCCCACGTCTCCAGAGAGACTTGGGACCTGTGGTGGTATCTCAATAAGAGATGTGAATGTGTGTGTGTTGGGGGGATGGGGCGCAAGGGTATATATTAGGTCTTGTTAAAACATATAAAAAATAAATATGTATCTTCAATTCCTGTTTGTCTTCTATTAAGTTTACCTTTTCTTCCCCTATCTTTTTTAATTTTAGAAACCTAATTATCAGAGAAAAATGGTGGGATGAAAGGCCACCCCGAGGAAATAATGAGAATAATTACTGGCGAGGAACAGTTATGAAGCGTACACTTTTTTCTGACCATTACTGTTTTCATATGCACCTGCTACTGGGCTTGGTAAGATTCCCCGTTTCTAGCTTACTTCTCTGACCAGCCTCTGAAGCAACTGCTAAAGGAAAATTTTATAGTCCTCACTGACCTACTGATTTTCTCTTCCAAAAACAATCTTGAGTTCACTGATCACCTAATAATATCCTTGTAAATTCAGAAAGACATTATTGCATATTAACTTGAGTAAATATTTACAGTATCGAGATATTTCAAACGGAAGGATTTCAACACTTAGAAATGCTTTTTCAAAGAATGTGAGGACAAGAGGGGATAAAGTTCCCAGTACTGTGTTAGTCTGTATTCCTTAAGTTTCCTTAACATACCAGTTTGCTCATCATTTCAGGCAAAAAATAATGAAGTGTGCACTGTCCTTTTAAGGTCCTTAGAGACTTCTCTCCCCAACACACTATGAACATCATTTCTTCCTATAACCAGGATTTAAAAAGAAGTGCAGCAGGAATTTAATAGGCTGACTCAACGCCTTGCAGTCTATGGGCACTCCTCATACGTTTCTGATCTCTGGTTGCCTAGCAACATCTACATAGGTATAATTTCCACCTAGTGGTGAAATCAAGTATTTTTGGTCTCTGTTAGCATCCAGATAAACTAATCTCTAGATACCCTACACTGCGAAGGATACTTGGGTGCTATTTTAGCCCTAGAAAGAGAAAAAGAGGTGGAAGAGGATTTTTACTTCTTGCATACTTCTCTGCTTATTGATTGCTGCATAACAATGCACCCCGTAAGTCAGTGGCTTAACACAATCTCCTATGTTACCTCTTATGGTGCTTTTGCTTACCTGGGATCAGCTGGTTGGTTATGACTTTGATCTTTGGTGCAATTTCAGTCAGTTGGTAGCTGGGACTGGAGTGTTCTGAAAGCCAGACTGGACTGGACATCTAAGATGGCTTCTTCTCTCACATTTCTGGTGCCTGGGCATCTCTCTCTTTCCACATGGCTAACTTGGGCTTCCTTATAGCATTGGCTTACAGAAGGAGGTTTGACTAGGGGAGAAAGGGAAGTGGTCCACTCATGGGAAGGAATATTCCTAAACATTCTTTAGAACTGCTGTGCATGGTAATAATAAAAAACAGACCAACTTTTAGTTGGTTTTAATAGTGCTTTAATTCTCTACAAACAATGCACTCCTTATTCTTTAAACCCTAGGTGGACCACTCCCACTGCCCCTAGACTTGGTCCACCACTGCCTCACAACACAACTGTCTCAAGATGATTGGACTTCTTCTTTAGTAGCTGACTTGCCAAGAAGCAGCTTTCCAGAAGGAGAGGCAAAAACTCAGGTTTCTCACGACCTAGCCTCAAGTCACACAAGAACCACTGCATTCCTATCTGTCAAAGGCAAGTCACGGGGGCCATCCTAGATTCATGGGTAGAAGGCTAAACAAGGATGAAAGTGTTGGGAATTCATTGGGCACCATCTTTGGAGACTAGTGATCAAATTCTCATTACCATTTGCCCTTCTACATGAAGTTCAGTACCACACAGTTATTTAATAAAGTTGGGGTTTACTGCATTTAAACTAACTGGAATCTACTACAATTTTGAAGAACTGTGCTGAATGGGGTTTTGAATTCAAGATTTTATTGGGATTCTCTGATGAATTTCTTTAATTATTTCTTACTGAGATAACAGAACTTTTAGTACATAGTACCAGCTTATTGCCATGACTTCCAAGTCAATCATTCATTTCACCTTATCCTTGGACCAAAATTCCTCCAAATTCCTGTATTCATAGCTTACCTCTATTCTTCATATGTAACCATTTGAAAAATTGGGACATTTCCAAAGCTGTATTTATTGATATATTACCCAACAAACTAGGTAAGCCTGTGTTCAGAGTGTCAACAAAACAGGGGTACCAGTTGTCCAAAGCAAAGACCCATAGATGCCAAGTAGACAGGACACAAGGAAAAGTGAACACTATAGTGGGAGGGAACTGGCAGGGCACTAAATAAAACAGCTCCAGTATGTGATAATGTTCCAGCCAGGAATAAAGTTCACACAGGATCATGAGTGCACCCATGCAAAAAGTTGTTTAAGCTATGAGGCCCCTACCACTTCAACATCTTCATTAACTTCTGCCTCCTACAGTCCCTTCTCATGTAACTGAAACAGTTTATCTCCACAGGTCTCTTTGGAATAGTATACTGTTTTTTTCTAACAAACAAGAGGTGAGGGTTGGCTGTCAAGTCTCTCTTGCTATGTTCACCCAAAATGGAACTAGATCCGTCATGAGTAGTTACCAGGCAAAAACAGATTGTATTAATAGATACCGTGCCTTTGAACCTCTTAGACAAAACCACCTTGTACATCCACATCTGCTAATCTAGCAACTCCAGCCAAGAGGGTCAGCACTGCTCTTTGCAATCCAAAAAGCTTCCATTTTGTGAGGACCCAAGAACTTCATTTTTTTCCTTGAATAGATAGTCTATGTCCAGCAATTGTTAGAATTACAGCAACAATGCATTGCAAAACGGCTTTCCAGTACTGACATTCTTCAGTAATTTGTGTTTCCAGTTCATGAGTTAAGCCAAAACTATGCCTTTGGTTGAAATATTACAACATACAATCTCTGTGAATTGAACTGTTTAATGTTTCTCAACCATATTTGAGTTGTACCAGTTGCTAAATCCATTCATCATAAATTGAGAATTAAATGATTTAGGTCTGAGTAGTTTGCAACAAGACAACATACAGTATATTGATACAACTGAATGATGGAGAACACAGTAACCATTCCCTGTTACAATTTTTATCATTTGTTTTGTACCCTGGAAATAAATTCTGGCTACAGAATCTTGTTTTTTTGCCATCCAGAAATTTTGGCACAACTTTCAAATGGTCTACAGTGATGTTGACAACCACTTGATCCTCTTTTAAACAAATAATTTACATCATTAGAAGAAAAATTATTTCACAAAGTAGGATCTGTATTTATGTTATTTATTGGGCCTGCAGATGTGACAACTTCAGATTCTAATATAGTTTCTCTTTCTGCACCATTATTGATTTTTTCACTACAGCAAGGAATTTGGAACAAATTCTGTTATGTTTGTATTGCTATTAGTGATTTCAGTACTAGTGGTGCTAGTACAACGATTTGTACCTATTAAACTCAAATGTTCAATGGAAGAAGTCTCTTCTTATTCTTTACCTTTTAAAAAGTAAGTGAATTTTAAAATAATCTTTAAGGATTCACAAATCATTTTCTTCTCATCTTCTGTGAGCTTTCTTTTTCGCACTTCACTTAGTTGTTGCTGTTTAATTCTACCTGGATATAAAATTATGTCACCTTAAATTTGGTTCTACCATAGCAAGTAAATTTGAATAATTAAAAATAAATAATATTTATAAAACATAACAAGTAAATTTTACAAAATAAAATTTGCATTTGAGTTTGGACATCAGTTAACTGAGCCCAGAAGCTCCGCTGAAATCTGTCCACCAAATCTGTAACCCTGCTGGGATTCTGCAACACCAGTGGCATAGGCTCCAGCCTCCCAACAACATGCAAGCCATCACAGGAGGACAAACCAACAGACAAGTTCATCTCCCTTAGTTGTTCCTAACTCCTCTGTGCCAGTATATGGAGCTCATTATTTCTAAAGGTTATATAGACATGTCAGCCAGGGCTCAGTCAGGGAAGCAAAATCATCTAGAGTTATTATAGGAATTAAAGTGAATTCCTTACAAGAGTACAGAAAGACCTAGGGAAGTAAAGATGTGTAAGGGAGAGATGATCTTTCAAAGAAGTCTCCAACCAGTCAGTCTTAGAAGCCAGGCACATCCCACCACAAAATGAAGTATGGATAAGTCTATTGGAAGTTGTTGCCTCTGTGTGTCCTCAGTGAAGCAACAGTGAGAAAGAAAAGTTGGACAAGGAGCAAAGAAGAATGAGGACTTGGATCCCATCAGCACCTCTGATCTGTCTGTCATCACATCTAACCCCATGACCTTAGAGAGTAATGGCATCTTGTGCATTGTAGATATTTGGCAGCATCCCTGTCCTCTACTCACTAGATACATAGCAACGTCCACCAGTTTGCCAACCAAATATGTCTCCTGTGGGACAAAAATCACCTCTCCCATTGAGAATCACTGGAAAAACAAGAGATACTT
>NW_006921638.1:7179066-7179926 GCF_000298275.1 Orycteropus afer afer | reverse complement strand
AAAGAAAAAACCTTTCTCACTCACTTTCTGTCCTTCGATTCTGAGTCTTCACTGTTATTTGGAATACTACTGACACCAAACAGGGTCAAGAGCAATCACAAAGAGCATAATACAAACACAAAGTTGTGCTCAATCTGAGACATGCTTTGCTTTGCTGTGCTGTGCTTTGCTTTGCTTTGCTTTGCTTTGCACTGCACAGGACAGGATCACATATGTTATGAGTCACATGATTATAGTATTGCTAGCATGTTTTCATATGGTTGACAAAAGAGAACTGTGAGTTTTTATCCAATTGATGCAAATAAAAAGGAAAATATAATTATTATCATTTACAAAATTTATAAAATGTACTTTTTATTTCTTTTTTTAATTTTATTTCTTTGTTGAACTCCCATATTCAGAAATATTTACACAATTGACATAACAATAGCACCACTTCTTGATAAGCAAATTTGTTTTGTGTGTCATAACAATATCAATATACTATTCCTTAAAAGAAGGTCACTCAGAAGAGAAATGGAAAATAAAATGAAATTTTTTATTATCTAAATATTCATTTAATTACTTCTTTGAGGAATTATTCAGTTTCCTTCCATGGAGATATGTAAATATTCTGATGAAATATAAATATAATATTCTGATAAATGTCCTTTGCTGCTTTCTTGGAAGACAAATTTAGAAAAACACTCATTCTGGCAAAACAGAAGCATATTTTGCATGATAGATAAATATTGAATTTTGTGTCCTCTTAATGTGCCTACTACTTCATTTACTAGCACAGGTAGAGTAATATCAAGCAAAACACAACACTTGTTGTGTTCTGCACAACAGACAATAATGAAACATAAATAAAAACTTTT
>NW_006921638.1:7176967-7178319 GCF_000298275.1 Orycteropus afer afer | reverse complement strand
TTACCTGGTATGGCTTTTCTAGCCATAAGTCTTTGTAAACTCCGTGGTGGAATTTGCTGTGAGCAACTGAGGAGCTCCTGATTATTAAAATTGTCCACGTGGGGTATTTCTGTTGGTTGTGGCACTGGAGCAATGTTCTGGGAAGTTCATTCTCTCTCAGGTGCTTAGAATTCTGTTGTTATGATTGGCCAGTTTGGCCACTCTGCCAGGCTCAAAAGGAGGCCTCCTAGAAACAGAGGTCTCTCTCTGACTGCTGGTTGAGGAAGACATGCTGCTGAGCGAGACATGTACTCCTGAGAGACATGTGCTGCTGGGAAAGATGCAAGAGACACACATTGCTAAGTGAGACACCGAGGGACATGCACTGTTGGGAGAGAGACTGTGAGAGACTGTTGGCTGAGAGACAGTGGGCTGGGAGAGAGACTGTTTTTCCTGAATTTGAATTGTAGCCTGGTGCTTCCCTAATAAACCCCATAATCTGTGAGTTCTGTGTGGCCACTGTAGTGAGTTATCGAACCCAGGAGAGAGGTGGTGGGTGTTTTGGGAGGAACGGTTGGTAAAAGGGCTGGAGGGAGGCAGCATGTCTGGCCTTGCAGGAATAGGTCTTGAGTTACTGATGGTGTTTCTGTCTTCCTCTTGTGCAGTTAGAGGAGGCCAGAACATGTGGCCTCCCTGCCCTTTTTGTAGACCTGCTATGTTGTATGTAGATCTTGAGCAGTGGCCTGCTATGTTGCCTGCTGACCTTGGGACCTGCCAACCTTGTATTCCTCAGCCTCAGTAGCCAGAAGCTGCATGAGTTAGGAGACACCTCTAGCTCCAGTGTGCCTGGAACGAGAGGCAGAGCTGAAGCCGAAGGTCAAGGGGCCTTCACCAAGCCCCTAGAGCCAGCAGTCTGAATTTAGACTTCTATGAAAGAATAATTTCCTGTTTGCTAAAGCCATCCACTTGTGGTGTTTCTTATATAGCAACACTAGAGAACTAAGACAACTGATAATATCTTTAATACCTTATTTCCAAATAAGGTCACTTTCACAGGTACCAAGAGCTAGGACTTCAACACAGATCTTGGGGGCAGGGAGCAAAACTCAATACAAAGCAGAGGATGAAGAGAAAAAAGTAGCAAGGAAAAGGTATGAGAGAGAGTAGCTAACAAGATAGCTATCAAGAGTTAGGCTGTAAATTCAAAAACACAATAATGACCAGAATTACTGGTCAGATGGAGTCTGGTGGGAGGCCCTATGGCCCTAGGATACACTTCAGGCCTGGGATAAAACTCACTCCCAAGGGCTGGCTCTCAGCCCAACAGTAATAAGACTTACATGCAGAACACTCAACCCAGGGCAATGTACCCA
>NW_006921638.1:7174860-7176867 GCF_000298275.1 Orycteropus afer afer | reverse complement strand
CAACTGGTACAACTCAAATATGGTTGAGAAACATTAAACAGTTCAATTCACAGAGATTGTATGTTGTAATATTTCAACCAAAGGCATAGTTTTGGCTTAACTCATGAACTGGAAACACAAATTACTGAAGAATGTCAGTATTGGAAAGCCATTTTGCAATGCATTGTTGCTGTAATTCTAACAATTGCTGAACATAGACTGTCCTTTCAAGGAAAAAAATGAAGTTCTTGGGTCCTCACAAAATGGAAGCTCTTTGGATTAACTTATACTTATTGCTCAGTTTGATACATTTTTAACAGGTCACATGTCAAAATATGGTAACACAGGAAAGGGCAACCCATCGTATATGTGTAAAACAACATGTGAAGAATTAATAAACTCAGTAAGTGATAAAGTTCAATCAACTACTTTCAGTGAAGTAAGTACAGATTGATATTTCAGTTTGTCTGCAGATTCTATTCCTCATCCTTCTCATACAGATTAGCTAAGTATTGTTTTAAGACCGAGCAGCAGGGATCTCAGCTTACAGACTGAGACAGACTAGGAAGAAGGAAAATGCCATCCACTTCTCAAAGAATTAGCCAGGGAAAACCTTATGAATAGCAGAGAAATGCTGTCTGATACATTACAGCACAACTTTATGAACAGCCCAGAAACATTGTCCGATGCAGTGCAGGGAGACACACCCCTTAGGTTGGAAGGATCTCAAAACACAACTGTGAAAGAGCTGCATCATCAGAGTAGAACCAACCTTACTAATAAGGATAAAGTAAAGCTTTTGAGACTTCCATTTATTAACGTGGCATGACTCACATTGAGGAGAAACAGCTGCAAACATCCATTAATAATCATAACATGAAATGTAAGAAGCATGAATCTAGAAAAATTGGAAGTTCTCAGAAATGAAATGGAACTCATAAAGTTTGATATCCTAGGCATTAGTGAGCTGAAATGGACCAGTTTTGGGCATTTTGAATCAGACAACCATATGATCTACTATGCCAGGAATGACAATTTGAAGAGGAATGGTGTGGCATTCATCATCACAAAGGATGTTTCAAGATCTGTCCTGAAGTACAATGCTGTCAGTGATAGGATAATATTCATACACCTACAAGGAAGACCAGTTAATACTGTGATTATTCAAATATACACACCAACCACCAAAGCCAAAGATGAAGAAATTGAAGATTTTTATCAACTTCTGAAGTCTGAAATTTACCAAGCATGCAATCAAAATGTGTTAATTATCACTGGTGATTAGAATGCAAAAGTGGGAAACAAAGAAGAATCACTGGTAGTTGGAAAATTTGGCCTTGGTGACAGAAATAATGCTGGAGATCACATGACAAAATTTTGCAAGACCAATGAATTGCATGTTGCAAATACCTTTTTCAACAGCACAAACAGAGCCTATACACATGGACTTCACCAGATGGAATACAAAGAAATCAGATTGACTACATCTGTGGCAAGAGGCAATGGAAAAACTCAATATCATTAGCCAAAATAAGGGGCTGATTGTGGAACAGACCATCAACTGTTCATATGCAAGTTCAACTTGAAGTTGAAGACAATTAAAACAAGTGCATATGAGCCAAAATATGACCCAAAATATATCCCTCCTGAATTTAGAGACCAACTGAAGAATAGATTTGATGCATTGAACACCAATGACTGAAAAACAGAAGAGTAGTGCGACGACATCAAGAACATCATCCATGAAGAAAGTAAGAAGTCATTAAAAAGATGAGAAAGTAAGAAAAGACCAAAATGGATAACAGAAGAGACTCTGAAACTTACCCTTGAACAGAGAGTAGTTAAAGCAAATAGAAGAAATGACAAGATAAAAGAACTGAACAGAAAATTCAAAAAGCAGCTCTAGAAGACAAAGCCAATTACTATAATGAAATGTGAAGAGACCTGGAGTTAGAAAACCAAAAGGGAAGAACATGCTCGACATTTCTCAAGTTTAAAGAACTAAGGAAATACTTTAAGCCTCAAGTT
>NW_006921638.1:7161957-7174760 GCF_000298275.1 Orycteropus afer afer | reverse complement strand
AAAAAAAAAAAACACCTAGAAATCACAGAAATATTTGAGAACAGCTGCACTGAACCCACTTCATGTGGGATGGGGGCTTGAGCCACTTTCACTGGATATTAAGGGGAGGGTAGACTCCAGGACATGAGTGAACTTGGAAACACATTACATATATTTTATTGAAAGGTTGGATAGAGGCTTGATATATAATTAAGAGCATGAACTCTGAAGCCAGACTGCCTGTTTTTGAATTCCAATTCTACCACTTATAACTATGTATCTTTTTGCAAATTATGAAAGACTCTGAGATTTCATTTTCTTGTCTGTAAATTCAGATATAATAACTACCTCTTAGGGCTGTTATGAGGATTAAATGAGGATAATTTTAAAGTGATTAGACAAATGTCTGGCATATAGAAATTGTTATACAATTTACTATGCAACACTAAAGAATAATGTGGAATCTGTGAAACACCACAAATGTGGATGAACTTGGAGGACATTATGCTGAATGAAATGAGTCATGATAGAAAGATAAATATTGTATTAGTTCACTATTGTAAAAAGTCAAGGAAAGGTTTGTATATGGAAAATAAAATAAGTAGACATCAATCTGTTAACAGTGATTATTTCTGGGGAATAGGATTAGAGAGGAATTGAATTGTTTAAGTTTAGGATTCATTTCTGAAATGTTTAAATTTTTTACAGTAAGAAAGTATTACTTACAAAATCTGAAAAACATAAAATTATTTTCATTTACAAAAAAATGCAAATATCTATAAGAATCTTCATATTAAGCATCAGGAATAAAATGTTTTCTATAATAAATGATAAGATAATCTACTTATTACAAAGTTTTCTATTAAAATATAATTCCTATGTTTTAATAACATTTAAAATTCAAATATGGATATGTGTCCAGCTCAGGATTCGATTTATCTATCATCAGTAGACAAGTAAGGCTGATGAATACATTTATTCAGATTTTGGTTCTGTTTCTAGAGTCTGTTACCATCATAGGATTCATTAGTGTCTGCTTGCAAGAGATAAGATGTTTGAATCATACAAATCTTGCATTTCTTAAACAGGGGCCCAGCTTCATTTATTGATAAATAATTAAAATTGCTACAGATTAGCAAGTTGCTGTTGTTGTTAATTGCTAATAAATCCATCTCAACTCATGGTGACCTCACATATGCAGAGTGGATAGGCTGTGACCTTTTGGAAACAGATGGCCAACACTGACCTCTGAGGTGGTCTGGGTGGGTTCAAACTGTCAGTCTTTCTGATTGACAAATAGAATCACAAATAGGACCCTGCCCTGCCATTCCCTTTGGAGACACTAGCAATACATACATTATATGTAAAATACTTGTGCTTGACAATTTTACAAATCACAGTGTGGCTCCAGCTAAAACTCCAACTTTTTTTACACAGATTAAATTTGATTTAAACTAACATCAAATCAACAGATAATTTGTTATACTTTCTATTTGCAAGGGTTGTATGTGGAGCCTCTACTCTGTAAAGGGGAGCTCTGATAACATAATGCCTAAGGCACTTGACTGCTAACCAGAAGGCTGGCGGTTCAAACCCACCAGCCACTCCTCGGAAGGAAGATGGAACAATCTACTTCCATAGTGATACTGCCTCAGAAACCCAAGGAGGGGTTGCTATGAATTGGGTCCGACTCAACAGCACATAGGCAATCCTACTTCCGTAGTGATACTGCCTCGGAAACCCAAGGAGGGGTCGCTATGAGTCAGGTCTGACTTGAGGGCACATAACAACAACAACAACAACAGCACATAACAACAAAAACAACAGTCTGTAAAGACTCGGAGCAGGGAATTGCTCCTGCCTCCTGGGTGACTGCAGTCTACTTGCAAGTCCACACATGTCCTGTAGTTAGTAAAAGCAGAGAGAGAGGAGTTGGAAGAATATTTGTATTAGGAGCTTCTCAGATCTTCTGCATCTACTGCAAATACCCAACCCGTTCTTTCCCTGTCCTTCTGCAACTTGAGAAGCAGAATGATCAGCCACATAGACAAGTGCAGGGCACAGGAAACACTCTGGCAGTTTTATTTTATAAGAATACAAGGCTCTCAGAAGAAGATGTGGAACAAGGATTATCACTGCTATTGTCAGTGGCCAAAAGCAAAGAATACCAGAAAGATGTTTACTTGTGTTTCATTGACTATGTAAAAGCATTCGACTGTGTGGATCATAACAAATTACGGATTACATTGAGAAGAATGGGAATTCCAGAACACTCAATTGTGCTCATGAGGAAACTGTACATAGACCAGGAGTCTGTGATTCAAACAGAACAAGAAGATACTGCATGATTTAAAATCAGGAAGGGTGTGTGTCAGGGTTGTATCTTTTCATCATGCTTATCCAATCTGCATGGGAAAAAAAAAACCTCACTGCCAACGAGTCAATTTTGGCTCATAACCACTCCTTGGATTTCCGAGGGGGTATCTCTAAGGAAGTATTGCCCAATCTTCTTCCGTGGAGTGGTTGGTGGGTTTGAACCACCAGCCTTCTGGTTAGCAATCGAATGTGAGAAGCTGGATTATATGAAGAAGAACGTGGCACCAAGGTTGGAGGAAGACTCATTAACAATCTGTGACATGCAGATGACACAGCCTTGCTTGCTGAAAATGAAGATGACTTGAAGCACTTACTGATGAAGATTAAAGATTACAATCTGCAGTATTGGTTACACCTCAACATAAAGAAAACAAAAATCCTCACAACCAACAGCAGCCTCACAATAAATGAAGAGAAGATTGATGTTGTCAAATATTTCATATTACTTGGATCCACAATCAGCACCAATGGAACCAACAGTCACCAAATCAGATGTCATACTCCACTGGGCAAATCTGTTGCAAAAGACCTCTTAAAGTGTGAAAGAGCAAAGATACCACTTTGAAGACTAAGGTTCCCGAGGTGCCAATAAACCAAGCCACAGTTTTCTCAGTTGCCTCATATGCATGTGAAAGCTGGACAATGAATAAGGAAGACCAAGGAAGAGCTGATGCTTTTGAATTGTGGTGCGGGCAAAGAAAACTGAAAATACCATGGGCTGGCAGAAAAACAAATCTGTCCTGGAAGAAGTACAGCTGGAATGCTCCTTGGAAGCAAGAATGGCCAGACTTTTCTCACCTATTTTATTCATATTATCAGAAGGGACCATTCCCTGGAGAACTATATCATGAATGGTAAAGTGGAGGGTCAGAAAAAATGGAGGAGACCCTCAACAAGGTGGATTGACACAGTGGCTGCAATGATGGGCTCATGTATAGCAAGGATTGTGAGGATGATGCAGGACTGAGCAGTGTTTCGCTCTGTTGTACATAGGATCGCTATGAGTTGGAGCTGACTCAATGGCAGTGAGTTTGGCTTATTTGTTTGTTTTTACTTTAGGAGGCAGCTCTTCCCCAATTGTAGTTTGAGTGCCTTCCAAATTGAAGTGCTCATCTCCCAATGCTATATCAGACAGAGTTTCACTGCTATTCATAAGGTTTCCAGTGGCCAATTTTTTCAGTACTGGATGGTCCCATCCTTCTCAGTCTGTCTTAGTCTGGAAGCTCCACTGAAACCTGCCCACAATGGGTGACCCTGCTGATATTTGAAATACTGGTGGCATAGCTTCCAGCCTCACAGCAACACGCAAGCCACCACAGTATGACAAACTGACAGACAAGTGGTGGTGGCACAAACCACAAAAACAATGTTCTACATCTTACTTTGGTAAGTAGAAACTGTAACCTTAAAAGCTTGTGAGCAGTCATCTAGGGTGCAACTATTGGTCTCTCCCCATCAGGAGCAAAGAAGAGTGAAGAAAATGAAAGATGCAAGGAAACAATTATTCCAAAGGACTAATGAACCACACAACCCCAACCTCTATGACCCTGAACCAAAGAACTCACTACCACTACTGACTGAAAAGGGATCACAATAGGAGGTCCTAAATTTTTTGTTGTTGTTGTTGTCAAGTGCTATTAAATCAGTTTTGACTCACAATTCCCTCACGTACAACAAAATGAAATGCTGCCCTGTCTTGCACCATGCTGACAATTATTATGCTTGAGCCCATTGTTGCAGTCACTGTGTCAATCCATCTCATTGAGGTCTTCCTCTTTTTTACAGACCTTCTAATTTAGCAAGCATGATATCCTTCTCCAAGGACTGGTCCCTCCTGATAACATGAACAAGTTACAGGGGGCAAAGTCTCACCATCCTTGCTTCTAGGGAGCTTTCCAGTTGTACTTCTCCCAAGATAGATTTGTTTGTTCTTCTAGCAGTCTATGGTACATTCAATATTCTTAGCCAACACCACAATTCAAATGCATCAGTTCTTCTGTGGTCTTCCTTATTCATTGCCTAGCTTTCACATGCATAAACAAACCAAACCAAACTCACTCCCCTGGAATCGATTCCAACTCATAGTGACCCCTCCTTGGGTTTCCAAGGCGGTATCTCTACAAAAGTAGATTGCCTAATCTTTCATTCTGAGGAGTGGCTGGTAGGCTTGAACTGCCAGCCTTCTGGTTAGCAGTCATATGCCTTAGGCACTATGCCACCAGAGCTCCACTCACTGCCACTGAATCGATTCTGACTCATAGCAACCCCCTTTGGATTTCCGAGGTGGTAAATCTTTACAAAAATAGATTGCACAGTCTTCCTTCCACAGAGTGTCTGGTGGATTTGAACCACCACCCTTCTGGTTAGCTGTCAAATGCCTTAAGCACTATGCCACTGGAGCTCCTTTCACATGTATATAGGCTATTGAAAATACAATGGCTTGGGTCAGGCACACCCTAGTCTTCAAAGAGATATCTTTGCTTTTTAATATTCTATAGAGGTCTTTTGCAGTAGATTTACCCAGTGCAGTATGTCATTTGATTTCTTGACTGTTGCTTCCATGGGCGTTGATTGCAGATACAAGTAAAATGAAATCCTTGACAACTTCAATCTTTTCTCCGTTTATCATGATGCTGCTTATTGGTCAATCCAGTTGCAAGGATTTTTGTCTTCTTTATCTTGAGGCATAATAATCACTGAAGGCTGCAATTAATGCTTTAAATCCTCTTCACTTTCAGCAAGGAAGGTTGCATTGTCTGCATATCAATAATATGCATATTAATAATATGGTAATAAATCTTCCTCTGATATTGGTGCCACGTTTTTCTTCATGTATAGTCCAGCTTCTCAGATTATTTGCTCAGCATATAGAAAAATTATGGTGAAAGACTACAGCCCTGAGGCACATATTTCCTGATTTTAAACCACGCTGTAGCCCCTTGTGCTATTCCAAGAACTACATCTTAGTCTATGTACAGGTTCCTCTTGAACCCAGTTAAGTGTTCTGGAATTCCCAGTCCTTGCAATGTTATGCATAATTTGCTATGATCCACACAGCCAAATGCCTTTGCATAGTCAACAAAACACAGGTAAACATCTTTCTGGTATTGTTTGCTTTCAGCCAAGATCCATCTGCCATCAGCAATGATATATTTTGTTCCACGTCTTCTGAATCTGGCTTGAGTTTCCAGCAGCTCCCTGTCAATGTACTGCAGCAACCATTTTTTAATTATTTTCAGCATAATTTTACTTGCATGTGACATTAATGATATTGATTAATAATTTCCACATGTTGTTGGATCACCTTTCTTTGGAATGGGTACAAATTTGGATCTTGTCCAGTCAGTTTGTCAGGGACCTGTCTTCCAATTTTCTTGGTATAAATGAGTGTGAACCTGCAGCATTGCATCTGTTAGTTGAAATATCTCATTGGATATTCCATCAATTCTTGAAACCCTGTTTTTTACCAATTTCTTCAGTGAGGTTGGACTATTTCATTGAATACTATTGGTTATTGATTATATGCTACCTCCTAAAATGGCTGAACATCAACCAATTCTTTTTGGTACAGAGATTCTGTGTATTCCTTCCATCTTTTCATACTTTCTGCATCATTCAATATTTTGCCCATAGAATCCTTCACTGTTACAACTCAAGGCTTGAATTTTTTCTTCAGTTCTTTCAGCTTGAGAAATGCAAAATGTGTTCTGCCCCATTCATTTTCTAACTCCAGGTCTTTGTACTTTGTATATTTCATTACACTACTTTACTTTGTCTTCTTGAACCACCCTTTGAAATCTTCTGGTCAGCTCTTTTACTTCATCATTTCTTCCATTCACCTTGGCTACTCTCTGTTCAAGAGTAAGTTTCACAGTCTCTTCTGACATCCATTTTGGTCTTCTTTTTCTTTCCAATGACATTTTGCTTTCTTTATATACGAAAGAGATCACAATAGGAGGTCCTAGATAGACTGGGATAAAAATGTGGAACAAAACTCAAAATCATAAGGGAAAAAAAAGAGACCAGGTTACTTGTCTGATAGAGACTACTGGAACCCCCAAAACTGTGACACTTAGACACCCTTTGAAGTATGGAATTGAACACACCCCTGAGGCTCAGCTTGCAACAAACAATAGGTGAGCCTATAAGGTGAACAGTAACACCAGGGAGGTACACACTCCCTAGAACAATCAACCATATGAGATCAAAAGGGCACGCTTTGCCCAGGGATAAAGATTACAAGACAGGAAGGGGTAAGAAAGACCAAGGGAAATGGTAAACACAGGGAGGAAGTGGGAAGAGTGCTCTTACATGGTAGAGATTTCAGTGAATGTCACCAAACAAAATATGTATGAATTGTTGAATGGAAAACCAATTTACACTAAATGTTCACCCAAATCACAGTTTAAAAAATTTCTAAAAAGTATTTGTGCAGCTTGAGCCAAGAAGAATTCTTTGATTAATATATTCCAGGATGTGAGGAAATAGAAATGATAAGAAGGAGTATAGTTTAACCACCCCCTTACAACTTTCTGTTATGTACCCTCTCATGTCTCTTGGTACATAGCCCTTTATTTACCCTGCCCTGTAAAAACCTTCTTGCAATTTGGAATACTGTAGTACCTTACCTTGGTGCTAGTGTGTCTTCTGATTCATGAATCTCTCTACTTCTCAATAAAACTCTTTGTTTTCACTTCTGTGATAGTTGGAGCTGTGTGTCAACTTGGCTGGACCACAATTCTGTGTGGTTTAAGCTGTTGTGATGTGGTTATTCCCATGATGGGATCAGATGATTATGTTTTGAGCAGGCAATCTGTTGAAATGGAGTTTCCCTAGGGGTGTGGCCTGCTTCCCGTATATCCAAGGACATCCTGGGAAGAGAGACATTCTTCTGTGAATTGGGATTCTAACTGTCTGTGAGTGAACAGTCCACCATCCAGCCTGGAGATCTTGGATTCATCATTCGTTGGAGTCAACGAATGTACTGCCTGCCAACCTTGAGCTCCTCAGCCCCTGCGGTTGCAAGAGTTGGAAAATGCCTCCAGCTTGAGGTGGAAAAGCCTCCAGCTTGACGTTTGATCCAGGAACTTGGACTTGCCAGCTTCTATAAGTGTGTAAGCCATTTTCCTAAGATAAATTTCTATATATATATATACATATATATATATAAGCTTTACTGGGTTTTGTTTCTCTAGAGAACCCAGCCTAACACAACTTCTAACAGAGTACAAGACTGGTGCTTCACTATGACAAAACGCATGACTGCACAGTCAAAGTGTCTGCACTTCTAAGGTAAGTACAATGTCCAAGAGAGAAATTTTATGTTAATAAACAAATCTATATTGAGCACCCACTATAGACAAGCTCTGTGTTACACACTCTTCTTAATCTTATAACCTTGGTAGAGAATGAAGACTAATATACATGAAACAACAGAGAAAAAAATATATATGAGAACATGATTTAAAAACTAACTTATATAGTTCTCAGTTAGTGGAGGTACCTAAATCATTCAGTGCAAACTGTAGTCTGTCCATGAACAGCATCACCTGAGACCCCAGACCTTTGGAATCAGAGCTGCAGAGTAACAATATCCCCAGGTGATTCATTTGCACATTATAGCTGAAGAAGCACTGATTTAACAACATCCTTGCCTTATTATTGAAGAAAATGAGGCTCAGGGAGGTTAAGGGATGTGTCAGTGATCAAACAGCTAGTTAGGGGCCCAGCTGGCACTCTCAGGTCTTCTAGCTTTCAGACCAATTGTCTTTTCATGGAACTCAGAGTATTGCAAGATTTCAGATAAGAGGAATTTAAGTGTGTGTCATTCCCTCAAATGACCATTGATTGTTCTCATCATCTCTGTGCAGAGCACACACAGAGGGCCTGAGTGAAGCCCAATCACCCGGCCTCTTCCTAGAACCCCCACAGGCCAGGCTCACGTTAGCTAGGACTCTGGCTGATACTCAGGCTGCAGCCTTCCATGGAAAGGTCTGTCCACAATCTAACCTTTTCCAAGGCCCAGTTAAAGAACCAGCTGCTTCATGAAGCCTTTCCCAGTGAATTTAATTCTGTAGTTTCTCTTTACTTCATTCTACATAGAATTCTACATTTTCATAAAGAAATCCTTATTACAACTTGACACACTTTTCCATTTTCTACACTACATATTTTTGCATATCATATAATGACGAGATAGATGCAGTCTTTTTCTCTATTGCCCTTTAAGTAATTCTATATTTCCTTCCCTAAATAGACTACCTTATATTTTAGCACATTAGACTAATCACTTAACACAATAACAGGGATAAAATTAATACTAAACTCTCAGTAGTGGAAGGGATCAAGTTCATTTCCAATGCAAGAGCTCTTTCTGAGATATAGTCATTCAGTTTTTACATGAATACTTTCTGTCTTAGGATATTCACTACTTTTTAAAGTCAGCACATTTTGATTCTAAACAACTTAAGTTGTTAGAAATTCTGAGCTGAAATCTGCTTTCCTCTAGCTTTTATCTTGTGTTCTCAGTTCTGCCCTTTGAGGTAATTTCCAAAAAACCAAACTCACTGCCATCTAGTCAATTCGACTCATAGCCACCCCTCCTTATCTCTATGGAAGTAGATTGCCCAATATTCCTTCTGAGGAGTGGCTAGTGGGTTTGAACCATCAGTCTTCTGGTTAGCAGTCAAATTTTTTAGGCTCTGGTAACATAGTGGCTAAGGCACTTGACTGCTAACCAGAAGGCTGGCGGTTCAAACCCACCAGCCACTCCTGGGAAGGAAGATGGGGCAATCTACTTCCGTAGTGATACTGCCTCGGAAACCCAAGGAGGGGTCGCTATGAGTCAGGTCCGATCGATGGCACATAACAACAACAACAACAACAATATGCCACCAGAACTCCCTGAATTTAGAACAGGTCTAACCCATCTTCCAAAGGAAAGTCCTACAAGTGTTTGAACGAATTTGCCAAGAGTAATTTGGCAACACAAGGCAGCCATAGCAGTTAGAAACAATGGAGATACTTTCATTTTTAAGCTTATATTCTGCATTTTCTTCCTCTATACTTCTTATAGGAGTTCTGGTGGTGTAGTGCCTAAAGCATTTGGCTGTTAACCAGAAGGCTGGCAGTTCAAACCCACCAGCCACTTCATGGAAGGAAGATAGCAATCTACTTCCATAGAGATACCTCCTTGAAAACCCAAGGAGGGATTGCTGTGAGTTGCAATTGACTTGACGGCAGTGATTTTGGTTTGGTTTTATACTTCTTAATGAATTCATGCATTCTATAAATGTGTGTTGAACACTATGTGTTAGGCTCTATGGAGAACATGCATTTCTGGGAGTTTAGAGTCCAAAGGGAAGATTGCAAGATCACACCAGAGCTTTGAACCGGTTCATTCTGGTTCCACCTCAGATATACTGAATCAGAATCTACCATTTAACAAGGTCCTCAGGTTATAGATGCCCAGGTGATTCTCATATATTAAGAATTATATATATTCTTATACATAAGAATCACCTGGGAAAATAAAAAAAAGAAAATAATCTCCCGGGGATCTACGTTTTATGTACATTCTGATTCAACATATATGGGTTGGAAATGCAAATTATCAGCAGGGGGTCTAACTGGAATGAACCTGGTTCAAAGCCCTGGATCAAAACATCCTAACACAATACAGAATGTAAACAACTTCACAGTGGAAGCTTGGAGCCATTTCATTCCAGCTTGGATTTTTCATCTAGGTCTTCCTAAACTGTGAGAGTGTTAACCCTTCTAGTTATCATTCCTCTCACATACTCTTATCCCAGTAGGGTTCTGGGTTTCTACTGAGTGAATCATCTTCCCTTGGCTCCTCCCTAGATAATTCTTTCCACAATGACTTCTAGAATTCCAACTCCAAAATAAATCAACTCCCCTAAACCCTGACCTTCTCCCAGAACACTCTCTCCCTGCATGCTAGAATTTCCACTAAGGCCTCCTATCACCACTAAAGTGAGGGCTGCTCACTTTCCCAGTGCCAGCACACCACAGAGTAGGTCAATCTTCAAGTTCCCCTCACTTGTTGAGTAAATACTGAGTACTTCCTATATTTTAGGTATATGAAGGTCAGGGTTAGAGGAGTTTATTTATTTTGGTGTTGGAATTCTAGAAGTCATTGTGGAAAGAATTATCTAGGAAGGAGCCAAGGGAATGATTCACTCAGGTAGAAACAGAACCATACTGCTATAGAGTAGCTGAGAGGAGTGATAAGTAGAGGGGTTAACACTCTCACAAGTTCAGGAAGGCATTAGAACCTGTAACCCAATAAATGAATATCTCTCTTAAAGCTAATGCAATCCAGTTAGTCTTACAACAGTCCTCCTCTGCTATAAAGGCAGCTTGCTCTTTTAGACAACTGTAACACTGGGGTAGGAACTGCTGAGTTGAGGACAGATTTTCAGTAGCATCTCTGAGTTGCATTTTACTTTTCTAGGAGAGAAAGTGAGACCTTTTCTATTATTTCCTCATCATATTATAGTGTTGAAAAAAAAAATCCACTTTCACAAATTCAAGAGAACAAAATAGAAACAAAAGAAACTAGTAATTCTAAGGCTTGTAGAGTTCGAACATGATTTAAAAGGAGATGCCAAAGAGAAAATACTAGTTTGGAGAACTATAAAGTTCAAACTTTAAAGATTTAACAAGCCAACCAAAGTATGACCTTGAGTATATCCCACTTGAATTTAGACACCATCTCAACAATAAACCTATTGAACACTAATGACAAGAAGACCAGAAAGAAAACACTCATTAAAAAGACCAGGGAGACGTCTTTTGGTGAACAGAGGACTAGTCATCCCCCTGCCTCCACTCACCTTCTTGACCTGCACTGGCAGAGCCTTGGTGCTGTGCCCCAACCCCACACACACACACAGTTTTGTTTTTGTTGGTTTGTTTTAAAATTATTCTTTTTATCTTTCTCCTATCTTCCTTTAAGGAGCTGTGATGGTGTAGTGCCTAAGGCGTTTAACTGCTAACCAGTAGGTTGGTGGTTCGAACCTACCAGCCACTCCATGGAAGGAAGACTAAGCAACCTACTTCTGTAAAGATTTGCCACCTCAGAAACCCAAAGGGGATCACTATGAGTCATAATCCACTCGATGGCAGTGAGTTTGGGGTTTTTCTCCCTTCCTTTTTGTTTCCTTCTTTCCCATCCCCATTGTTGTCATTGTTAGGTCCCATTGATTCATTTCCGACTCATAACGACCCAATGCACAGCAAAACAAAACACTGCCTGGTCCCACACCAGCTCCACGATGCTTGCCATACTTGAACCCATCACTGCAGCCACTGTGTCAATAGATCACATTGAGGGTCTTCCCATCTTTCTTTGACCCTCCACCTTACCAAGCATGACATCCTTCTCCAGGGAATGGTCCCTCCTGACAACATGACCAAAGTAGGTGAGACCAAGTCTGACCATTCTTGCTTCCAAGGAACATTCCTACTGCACTTCCTCCAGGACGGATTTGTTAGATCTTTTAGCAGTCCATGCTACTTTCAGCATTCTTCGCCAGCACCACACCTCAAAAGTATCAGCTTTTCATTGGTCTTCCCTATTCATTGTCCAGTTCTCACATGCATATGTGGCAATTAAAAATACCATGGCTTGGGTCAGGTGCACCTTAGTCCTCAAGGAGACATTTTTGCTCTTCAGGACTTGAAAGAGGTCCTTTGCAACCAATTTGCTCAGTACTATAGTGCTTAAGGCTCTTGACTGCTAACCAGAAGGCTGGCAGTTCAAACCCACCAGACACTCATCAGAAAGAAGGTTGGGCAATCTACTTCCGTGGTGATACCTGCCTTGGAAACCCAAGGAGGGATCGCTACGAGTCGGGGCAAATCAAGGACATATAAAAACAACAACATACATCATCTGATGTTCTGATTGCTGCTTCCATTGGTGTCAATTGTAGAATCAAGCAATGTGAAGTGTTTGACAACTTGAATCTTTTCTCCATTTATCGTGATGTTGCTTATAGGTCCAGTTCTGAGGATTTTTGTTTTCTTTATATTGAGATGTAATCCATACTGCAGACTATATTCTTCAATCTTCATCAGTAAGTGCTTCAAGTCATCCTCACTTTCAGCAAGCAAAGTTGTGTCATCAGCGTATCGCAGGTTGTTAATGATTCTTCCTCCAATCCTAATGCCACATTCTTCTTCATATAGCCCAGCTTCTCAGATTATTGCTCAGTATAGAGATTGAACAAGTATGGTGAAAGAATACAACCCTGATGCACTCCCTTCCTGATTTTAAACCATGCAGTGTTCCCTTTTTCTGTTCAAATGACAGCCTTCTGGTCTATGGACAGGTTCCTCATGAGTACAATTAAGTGTTCTGGAATTCCCATCCTTCTCAATGTTACCCATAATTTGTTATGATCCACACAATCAAATGCTTT
>NW_006921638.1:7158111-7160899 GCF_000298275.1 Orycteropus afer afer | reverse complement strand
AGATATTGAGTGTTTCCATCACTTCTTGCCACAGATGTAGTCAATATGATTCCTGTGTACTGCATCTGGTGAAGTCCCCGTGTATAGCTGTCACTTATGTTGTTGAAAAAAGGTATTTACAATGAATAAGTTATTGGTCTTGTAAAATTCTATCATGCAGTCTCCAGGATTATATCTGTCACCAAGGCCAAATTTTCCAAATACCAGTGAGTCTTCTTTGTTTCCAACTCTTGCATGCCAGTCACTGGTGATAATTAGCACATCTTGATTGCATGTTTGGTCAATTTCAGACTACAGAAGTTGATAAAAATCTTCAATTTCTTCATCTTTGGCTTTGGTGGTTGATGTGTAAATTTGAATAGTAGTATTAATGGGTCTTCCTTGTAGGCGTATGGATATTATCCTACCACTGACAGCATTGTACTTCAGGAAAGATTTTAAAACATCCTTTGTGATGATGAGTGTCACACCATTCCTCTTCAAACTGTCATTCCCTGCATAATAGATCATATGGTGATCTGATTCAAAATGGCCAAAACTGGACCAAAATGCCTAGGATATCAATCTTTATGCATTCCACTTCATTTTTTACAACTTCCAATTTTCCTAGAATCATACTTCGTGCATTCCATTCCAATTGCTAATGGATTTTTGAAGTCGTTTTTCCTCAAATTGAGTCATGCCATGTCAGCAAATGGAGGTCCCGAAAGCTTTATTTTATCCATATCAGTAAGGCTGGTTCTACTCTGATGATGCAGCTCTTTCCCACTCATATTTTGAGTACCTTCTGGGCTATTCATAAAGTTGCCCAGTAATGTGTCAGACAGTGTTTTTCTGCTATTCATAAGGTTTTCACTGGCCTATTCTTTGAGAAGTGGATGGCTTCTTCCTTCTTCCTAGTCTGTCTCAGTCTGTAAGCTGCATTGAAATCTGTGCACCTTATGCAACCCTGCTGGCTTTAGACACACCAGTGGCACAGCCTCAAGCTTCACAACACACAAGCCACCACAGTACGACAAACTGTCAAAAGGGAGACAAGTTTGTCTTCCTTAGCTTTTCAAAAAACCTCTCCACCCTCCCCTTACCTGGATCCCATGGCTCTGTCATCCCTGACTTCCCCCCTCCCCCTGCTTCTTGGGTGTGGGGTCTGTCCGCCTCTCCTTACCTGGGTTCCCGTGGCTCTTTCTCCTCCCCAGCTCTTGCCCTGCTTCCCATTTCTGGGTGTGATGAGATGATGATGAGCCAAAACACAGAACCAGAGCAAGAGGAGGGTGAACCTTCCCAGAAGATTCATAGGTATACCCTCAAGGAAGCTAAGGGCAGTGATTTGAATTACCCTCGTTCTTACTTTTTTTCTTTTTTATTTCCCTTTTTTTCCCCCTCTTCCCTTTTTCCGGTTCCCTTCTTTTTTCTTTCTTTTGGTTCATCCCATATTTATTTTTCCTTTTGCCATTTTCCCTCTTATCTCTCATTCCTCCCTCCTCAGATATTGTGGGTTTATTATTATTATTATTCTCTGTTTTGTATTATCATTCTTTTGTGCTTGTTTAATATAGTCTGGAAATTTTTCTTCTTATTTATTGCTTGTGTATGTGTGTGTGATTGTTCCTGTTTGTGTGGTTTGAGTTTTTGTTCTCTTGTTTGTTTCTTTCTTCTTCTTTTTTTTTTTTTTTGTCTAAATGAGTGGAAGACAGACTGTTCCCACACAACTCAACATACGTGCACCTGCAGCCCTGCCCACTGAGTGGGGGCCACCACTTGCTTTTTTATTTTTGTGGTTTTTGACTTTTTTTTTTTGTCTAAATGAGTGGCAGACAGACTGTTCCCACACAACTCAACATACGTGCACCTGCAGCCCTGCCCACTGAGTGGGGGCCACCACTTGCTTTTGCACCAACTACCCAATGATAGACAGCAGCCGATACCAGCTCAAATCACCCTCAACTTTTCTTTACAAACATCTAACAGAGATCAGTGTACACACTCTCATTCTTTATCACACTCACCAAGAAACAGGTGGTGAAAGCGTAAGTGCTAACAACTAGTGAATAGAGGAGCCCAGTACCCTGTTCACACAGGTATATAAAAACAAAATAAAGGGGAAAAAATCTTGCTTGAATCACACCAACATACAACCACAAATTAAATATAAATACAACAACACCGCAATGTCTTGGAGACATTGTCTTGGACAATGTCTTGGAGACACTGTCTTGGAGGCAATGTCTTGGACCATCACAGTCCACTTGAAAGAGCAAGATAAAGTAGTAGAAACAAGGGACTAAGATACAAACCCAGAAAATATCCCTTAGGAAGAAGTAGCATTGGAACTCCCTTACAAGGAATTAAAAAGAATTATACTTGGGTACCTTCAATGGATTGAGAGACAGAACAAGGAAAACACTAACAAAATTAAGAAACACAGACAAAATTCTAGAATAATTTAGGAAAACTATACAAGAACTAATTGACAAAATAAATAAAAATTAGAAACCATACAAAAACAACAAACAGAAATACAGAAGATTAATACTAAGATTTCAGAAATAGATAACACATTGAATGGGCAACAGGCTAGAATCAAATCAATAGAAGACAAAATTACTGAGATTGAAGACAAATACCTCAATATTACTTTGTTAAGGAATCAATCAGACAAAATATCTGAACATAGTGTATTGTTGTTGTTATGTGCCATCTAGTTGGACCCAACCCATAGAGATCCCTCCTTGGGTTTTGGAGGCAGTATCACTATGGAAGTAGGTTGCCCAACATTCTGTCCGAGGAG
>NW_006921638.1:7153973-7158011 GCF_000298275.1 Orycteropus afer afer | reverse complement strand
TTTTTTTTTAATCAATGGATTGAGAGACAGATCAAAGAAATCACTGAAAAAATTAAGTAAAATACTGACAAAAGCCTAGAACAATTTAAGAAAATGATACAAGAACAAACTGACAAAATAAACAAAAACTTAGAAATGATACAAAAACAACAAACAGAAATCCCAAAGATTAATACTAAGATTTCAGAAATAGATAACGCATTGAATGAGCAAAGCAGTAGAATCAAATCAATGAAAGACAGAATTAATGAGATTGAAGACAAAAAATTCAATATTACTTTGTTAAGGGATCAATCAGACAAAAGATCAAAACATAAGGAACAAACTCTAAGTCTCATGTGGGATATCATCAAGAGGAATAACTTTTATGTAATCAGAATTCCAGAACAGGAAGAGGCAAATAAAACCACAGGAAAAACTTTCAAAGATTTGTTGGAAGAGAATTTCCCTAATATGGTGAAAGATGAGAATATATCCATTCAAGAAGTTCAACAGACCCCAAATAGGATAGACTCCAAAAGAAAAACACCAAGACATATCATCATCAAACCCACCTAAACCAAAGACAAAGAAAGGATCCTAAAAGCAGCACAAGATAAATGAAAAGTTACCTAGAAAGGTCAATCAAAAAGTCTAAGCTCTGATTTCTCAGCAGAAACCATGCAGGTGAGAAGGCAATGAGATGATATATATATATAAAACCCTGAAATTAAAATATTTCCAGCCAAGAAATTATATACCCAGCAAAACCATCTATCAAATCTGAGGGTAGAAATAAGCAGAAATTGAGGGAATTTGATAAAATCAGACCAACTTTACAAAAGATGTTAAAAGGAGTCCTTCAGACAGAGAACCAACAACAGCAAACAACCAATGATTAATACACATGACAACATAAACCAGAAACCAACCCAATTATGTAAATAGCCAAAGTAAAATAAGCTTACAAGACTATAAACAGGGAACCAGAGACATCAATTGGTAAATGAAGACAACTACAAACCAAAAAGAAAGAATGAATAGTATAATTACAGAACTTCTCAATGGTGAGAAAGTCAACACAATTGTGAGATACAACAGAGTGTTTTAAATTTGGGAAGAAAATTATAAATCACAAGTGACCTCAAAGAAAAATAATAAACCTTTGCATCAAAATAAAAAAGAGGATGAGCACAAATACTTAGCAAATACTAAAACAATAGCAATGAAGGAGATGACAGCATGACTCATAAACAAAATGAGCTCAGCTCAGAAGGTTATATGGAACAAAGAAATCAGCAACACCACAAAAAAAGCACATAAAAAAATGCCATCAATAAATTCATACTAGTGGATTTACATGGAATGCAAATGGATTAAATGCACCACCCAAAAGATAGAGAGTTGTAGACTGGATAAGAAAATATGACCCATCAATATGCTGTCTACAAGAGACTCACCTTAGACACAAAGACAATAAAAATAGACTAAAAATCAAAGATTGGAAAAAGATAGACCAAGCAAATGGCAACTAGAACAGAGCAGGAGTGGCAATATTAATTTCAGATAAAATTGACTTTAAGACAAAAACCACCATAAGAGACAAGGAAAGACATTATATAATGATTAAAGGATCAGTTGGACAAGAGAACATAACCATAATAAAAGCTATGCACCCAATGAAAGAGCCCCAAAATACATAAAGTAGACTTTAACAGAATTGAAATGACAAATAGATGACTTCACAGTAATAAGAAGAGATTTTAATACACCACTTTCAGTAAGAGATAGAACAACTGGAAACTCAACAAAGATACAGAAGAACTAAACAATATAATCAACCAACTTGACCTTATAGCTATCTATAAAGCACTCCACCCAACAACAACAAAATATACATTCTCTTCCAGCACACGTGGAACATTCTCCATGATAGACCATTTGTTAGGCCACAAAGCAAGCCTCAATAAATTTAGAAATATTGAAATACTGCAAAGCATCTTCTGAGATCCCAATGCTATAAAATTAGAAATCAACACAAGGAAGACCAACAGAAAAAGAGCAAAACAATGGAAAAGTAATAACACTCTTCTTAAAAATGGCTGAGTAATAGAAGAAATAAAAAAACAAAAAAAGAAAATTCCTTGACTCAAATGACAATGAAAATACAACATACCAAAATCTTTGGAACACAGCAAAAGCAGTGAGGCCAATTTACAGCAATAGATACATACATCAAAAAAGAAAGAAGTGCTTAAATAAACACCTTAACCCAACGTTTCAGTTCTGGTTATCTAGTGCCGCTTTGACAGGAATATGCCACAAATGGGATGACCTTAACAAACAGGAGTTTATTCTTACAATTCAGAGACTTTAAGTCCGAGTTCAAAGTGCCAGTCTCTAGGGGCTGTGTGAAAGCCCTTCAACCTTGGGCTTCAGCTCTGCCTCTTGCTCCCAGCCCACTGAAATCAGAGGCATCTTTTAGGCAGCTACTGCCTGCTGAGGCTTAACAAGCCCAAGGTCAACAAATAAAATGGCACAGTCCCAATGTCACCAAACCATATGGCAGGCCATTAATTCAAGTCCATTGGAAGTCCCAACGTTGGAAAAGCACAATGGGCTGCTGAACAACGACATGGCTACATGCAGGATCCAAGTGTGCCATAAGCTAGAGACCATTCCCAAAGCTGTTTCTTATATACGGGAAGCAGAACACATACCCAAAGGCAGCTACTCAGCTGCTCACAGTAGATTCCACCATGGAGTTGATTACCAGTCTCATCATGGAGAATACTATATCCAGCTGCCCAGCCACTCAACCACTTGATTTTAATACCTTTTCTAAATGTGTGTGCTAGCCAAGTTGACACACAAACTTAACCACCACAATTTTTAACAATTAGAAAAGAGCAGCAAAAAAAAAAAAATAAATAAATAAAAAGACTCTTTTATGAACAGATCATTTAAAAGAAAAGGCCAATAAAGAAAAGTCCTAGCATAGATGGTTTCACTGGAGAATCCTACCAATCATTAAGAGAAGAGCTGAGACCAATCCTACTCAAACTATTCCAGAATATAGAAAAGGATGGAATCCTCCCAAATTCATTTTATGAAGCAAGCATAACCCTGATACCAAAACCAGGCAAAGACATCACTAGAAAGAAAAACTACATACCAATATCCCTCATGAATATAGATGCAAAAATCTTCAACAAAATCCTAGGCAATAGACTCCAACAACGTATCCAAAAAAATACTACAAGGTTTCAAAGGGCAGCTCAAGAAGACAAAGTATTATAATAAAATATGCAAAGACCTGGAGTTAGAAACCCAAAACACACTCAGCATTTCTCAAGCTGAAAGAACTAAAGAAAAAAATCATGGCTAAGATTGAAATATTAAAGGATTTTGTGAACAAAATATTGAACAATACAAGAAGCAGCAAAAGAAGATGGAAGGAATACACAGAGTCACTGTCCCAAAAATAATAGATCGAGATCAACCACTTTAGGAGCTAGCATATGTTCAAGAATCAATGGTATCGAATGAAAAAGTGCAAATTGCACTGAAGGAACTGGCAAAAATACAAGGTTCCAGAAATTGATGGATTATCCACTGAGATGTTTCAACAAACAGATGCAATGCTGGAAGCACTCACTTGTCTATACCAAGAAACTTGGAAGATAGCTACCTAGTGAACTGATTGGAAAAGATCTATATTTGTGCCCATTCCAAATAAAGGCAATCCAACAGAATATGGAAATTATCTAACAATATCATTAATATCACACACAAGTAAAATGTTGCTGAAGATAATCCAAGAAAAATTGCAGCAGTACATCAACAGGGAACTGCCAAATATTCAAGCCAGATTCAAAAGAGGATATGGAACAAGGGATATCATTGCTGATGTCAGATAGATCTTGGCTGAAAGCAGAGAATATCAGAAAGATGTTTATCTGTGTTTTATTGACTATGCAGCTGTGAAGATCATAACAAATCATGGATAATGTTACTAAGTATGAGAATTCCAGAACACTTAATTGTGCTCCTGAAGAA
>NW_006921638.1:7143952-7153078 GCF_000298275.1 Orycteropus afer afer | reverse complement strand
GTATTTAGTAGCTTTGCCACATATAAAAATATGCAGTTTTAAAACAGGAGGTACAAAACAGAGAAGTGCTAATATTTTAACCTTGTTGTCAGCTGGCTTTTAATACGTGCAACAGGCTGGTTGGCATTATGCAGTGAGTCTGAGCTTCCAAGTAGTCAAGCATGTTTTATATTTCTGAATATGTGAAAAATGAGAATTATTCTAAAGTATTCAGTACGCACTCACACAGACACACATACACATTTTGATCATTGGCAACTTTTTCTTGGATTACTCAGCTTGAGTCAAGTACATCCACCCATTCTGCCTTTCACCAGTGCCATCTCCTCATACACACATAACTCTTTGGCACAGGGTGAAATCATGATTTAGCAAAAGGGCAAGTAGGAGGCAAAATGGAGTGCTATCTCTCCTAATTGCTACTTAAACAAGACAATAAAAAGGATGAAATAAATTAAATTAGCTAAGAAACAAGAGCATCCCGATGAACTGGCCAAGATAATCAACTTGGAAAATTAGCTATTAACCATCCCCACATGCTCATTTTCATTATTTTGTGTGTGTGCTTGTGAAATACAACCCCCACCAAAGCTGCTGGGATGAAGGTGCTCTTCATTTCTCGGAGGTAAGTCACTTGCAGCTGGCCATGATGAACTTGGAAACGAGATTTGTAAATGCCCTAGTTCATCATTTCCCTTTCTGTGACAAGCTGTTTCAGGGTATTTTGATTGGAGTTGGGGATATAAAAGGGAGAAATTGACTCAAACTTACTCACCTTTCTGAATTATTTTTCTTTCACTTGATTTTAATACCTTTTCTAAATGTGTGTGCTAAAGAATATGGGTATTGGTTTTTATTATTATTGCCTTTATTATGATTTTCATTATTTTAAACATCAGATTTTTGCAAATTTGAAGGGTACTTTCCTTAAATTTTTATGAGATTTAAAAATTCTTATTTCTACTTTTAATTTTTTCTATTTCATCATCTTGTGTCTTTCAATGTAAAAAAAAAAAACAAACTTATTACCATCAAATCAATTCCAACTCAAAGCTACTTCTTACATATGTTTTCATTGTTATAAATAGCTAATTCTATATTATTCATGAGAGTCACTGAAAAACCCATAAGCATTAATAAAATCTGCAGAGACTAAATAGTCACACTTACTTTTATCCAATAATTTGAATTTTATAGTCCATGGAGCTGTTAATATAATAAAATAAGTAGCCAAATGGGTTTGAGAGTCTCCTTTAATGCTCCTTTTCTACTCATTGTTTGCTAAATCATAATTGCTACCCAGGACAAGACTGGTATTGGAACACATGCTTAAATAGGAAAATTTTAATAGGAAGAGAAGCAGTGAATTTAGATTATTCACAGTCCAAAATACGTGAGAGCCACTATCTGAAGATTAGCTATTCAGGTGAGAAGATTTTAATGAGAAATTAAGAAGAAATCTTCTTTTAAACTCAAAAACTCAGTGCCGTCAAGTCGAATCCTACTCATAGCAACGCCTCCTTGGCTTTCCAAGGCAATATCTCTATGAAAGTAGATTGCCCAATCTTCCTTCTGAGGAGTGATTGGTAGGTTTGAACTTGCAGCCTTCTGATTAGCAATCAAATGCCTTAGGCTATATGCCACCCGAGCTCCCAATCTTCTCTTAGTGGATTATTGATCTGTCATAACCCTCTTTTTCCTGAATTCTGTTCACAGATCTATTTTTAAAAGTCAAATATTTGAGTTTACCCCTAAAGAAGATGGTTTATATAACCCTTTTCCTGTATTTCTTAGCATAGCCAAAATATTGGAGGTGAGATGATTTCTTGAAAAATGGCATTTCCGAACTTCAAGTAAAACTGAATAATCTCAGACCTATCAGACCAGAAAGTCAGATGATGCCGGATGTGTTATGGGGCAGTTTAACCAAATGGGTTCCACAGGGCCTGGGGCACAGAAAGAAGACCAAATTCATGCTTGGTACCAAGAAAGCTAACCAAGTGATACTCTTCATATTCCATTTTACATATTCTTTATCATTAGTAATAACAACAAAAAAGAGAAGATTGAATGAAAAAAAACGCTAAATGGAAAGGAATAGAACACACTTCAAGCTAACTGTCTGGTATTGGTGTTGTTTTTGGCTGAATAGAAAATACCTAAAGACATGCAATTAGGTTCAAATACACTTTCACTAGAAAGACAAAGAGGTCTTTCCTTTTGAGGTAGAGATAAGTAGGAGCCCTTGATAAAAACACATCCTAAAAATTGTTAATATTTACTTCTTTGACCATTTTTTATTTCTTTATCAGAGATCAAATTATATGTTTCCCTCACAATTTTATTAAAACATTTAAAATGATAAACTCATATACTGAACTCTCACACCACCAAATGCATTTCTGCTTCAGTAAGAGTCTGTCTATCAGATTCTCAAAAAAATAAGCATCTACTATGAGGAGATTGGAGCTCTGGTGGTATAGTGCCTAAGGCATTTGACTGCTAACCAGAAGACTGGCATTTCAAACCCACCAGCTACTCCTCTGAAAGAAGGTTAGGCAATCTACTTCTGTAGTGATACTGCATCAGAAACCCAAGGAGTGGCCTCTATGAGTCAGTTCTGGCCAACAGCAGTGAGGTTTTTTTTTTTGTTTGTTTGTTTTTTTAATTTATTAGGAGATTAGAGTTACTGGTATATTATTTTAGATATATTCAAATTTTCTTGCCTTTTAAGTTTATCTACAAATATTAACTAAGTACTTTCTATTTCCCAGGATACTGTATTTACTCTGAAGATACAGTATAAGGGATGTATTAAACATAGCTGCTGCCCCTAACGAGCTCACAGCTCTGGAGTTTGGTGACAGAGGAAGAAACATTACTCTGTACCTTGGGAAATACATGGTTTCATGTTGTAAAGTCAAGTATTTATTTGTATTTTCAAGTAACTTAATCTATTTTGTTCCTCTGGGTTGTAGTTAATTCTTTATTGTTTGTTAAGTCTTATGGTTGCCTTAGATGATAAACATATAGAGAGTCTCCCAACTATCTTCTGAAGTCCCTGGATGGTGCAAACAATTAATGTGCTTAGCTGCTAGCTCTGGTAGCATAGTGCTTAACCAGAAGGCTGGCAGTTCAAACCCACCAGCCACTCCTCGGAAGGAAGATGGGGCAATCTACTTCCATAGAGATACTGCCTCAGAAACCCAAGGAGGGGTCGCTGTGAGATGAGTCTGACTTGACAACACATAACGACAACAACAACAAGCTGCTAACAAGCTGCTGACAAAAATGCTGATGGTTTAAGTCCATGCCAAGGTGTCTCAGAAGAAATTGCTGGCAATCTACTTCCTAAAAACCATCATTGAAAACCCTGTGGATTGCAGTTCTGCTCTGGCACACATGCAGTCACCAGGAGTCTGAATCCACTCAATGGCGACTGATTTCGCTGGTTGACTACGTGCTCAGTATCTTACTATTAAAAATAATTCATCCTTCCCTCAAAGATTCATAGAGCTTATGAGTCAAAAGAACACATATTTTAGAAAAAAAAAAAAGTAACACAAATTAAAACTAACCTGATATAGAAAGAGAGTTTAAAGATAAGTTTGAGAAACTTTAATCCAGGTCACATTTTAAATAAATAGGCTCATGTGGTCTATTCTGTGATAGATTAAAGGTGGTTTAAAATTCTTTCTCATTCTTTTCATTAAGAAGCAAGGGTTCTCTGCGGGCTTGGGACCATAGTCGCAGGGGACATCAAGCTCAATTGGCATAACATACTATACAAAACATTGTTCCACCTTCTACTTTAGTGAGTAGCAACTGGGATCTTAAAAACTAGCAAGCTGCCATCTAGATGCAACGATGGGTCTCTCCTTGTCCAGAGCAAAGAAGAATGAAGAAAACCAAAATTCATGGAAACAATTAGTCCTAGAGACTGGTACACCATCTGATCTGCAGCCTATACAACTATGAGACCAGAAGAACTGGATGGTGCCCAGCTACCACTGTCATCCACTTGGAAGGGGATCTATGTAGGAGATCCTTGATAGAGAGGGAGGACAATGTGGAACAAAACTCAAAATCATTTGGAGAAAAAAAAAAAATGTGGGGATCAGATTTGCTGATCCGATAGAGCCTGGTGGAACCACTGAGACTATGGCCCCTATCTGCCCTGCAGGTCTAGAATTGAACTCACACCTGTGGTTTCCAGCCAAACAAAATGCAGGCATATGAGTTGAACATTTACCTCAAGTAGATACACTCTTTGGAGAGAACAATCATGGGAGAAAGAAGAGCTGCTTATGCACAGGGAGACAGCTCAGGGGGTAGGAGTGTATGTAGGGATGGACACTGGGAAGAGGTAACTATGGAGAGGAAGTGGGAGGGGAGCTGTTGCATTGTGGTAAACTGTGGTCAATGACATGAGACAAAGTATATGTGAACTGCTGTATGAAAAGTGAATTTGCTCTGTAAATCTTCACCCAAATCACAGTTAAAAAAAAAAAAAAAGTGAGGGTTCTATATTCCCTCCTCTTGAATCTGGGTGGTGTTGATGAAAATTTTGTCCAATAGAATACAGTCAAAGTGGTGCTGGGTCAGTTTTCCAGGTCTAGACATTAAGAAACTGGCAGCTTCCATGTCCTGTCTTTTGGAACTCTCACTTTTTAGAACCCAGCCACCATGCTGTGAAGAAGCTCAAGTAGCCCCATGGAGAGGTCCTATATACAGGAACCAAGGATCCTGGCCCGAAGCCTCAGTTGAGCTCTCTCAGCTGGTAGCCAATACCCAATTGTCAGCCATGTATATTAACCCCATTAGAAATTAATCCCCCAACCTCAGTCTAACTACCTCAGTTGACACTGTGTGGAACAGAGGTAAGCTCTCCAGACAAGTCCTTTTTTGAATTCCTGACTATAAAATTCTGAGTAAAATAAAATTGTTTTGGCAGGGGTAGATTGTTACACAGTCAAGGATCATCAGAACAGAACCCTCACCTCTTTTAATGCCATCACCACTATTGTAAAGTGGTTAAAAGGACAGGTTCTGGAGTCTGCCTGTTTCCAGCTGGGCGACTGTGAACAATTTAAAATCTCTGTGCCTCAGATTCTTCATCTGTAAAATCAGGTTTAGAATAGCCGACATCATAAAATTTTGAAAGAATTAAATGAGACAATTCACATAACACGCTTAGAAAGTGCCTACCACATAGCTCACATTATCTAGAATTCATTATTATCATCACAGGAAAATGTGCAGAATTAGAAACCACTGACTTTTAAATGGAACTTGAGAACACATCTGTTCACAGCTTGGCAGCTTGTTTGTCTATATATCAGATTTTTCAACTTTACTCTGCTCAGCTTCCCATATAAAATCATGAGCACTTCAATGACAGTCTCCCTCATAGTTAATTTGGTGGTATCCCAAGCTCTTATCTTTCACGAACTGTGAAAATATTGTTTTAAGAAATGGTCTGCTCATCAAAACTGTGCATCTCAATTGTGTTAAGTATATAATGGCTTGACATGTTAACAAGATAAATCCTGGATTAATGTAATGTAAGTATTTGGGATTTATTTGATTTTTACAGCTCTGTGAATGTAAACATTTCTTGGACTTCCTTTATTTATTTATGTATTTATGTATTTATTTATTTGTTGTTAGAAGCAGTATTTCAACAAGTAGATCCACAGGATGAATTTGCAAATACCAGTTTCCAAACTTATGAATTGTTCAAATTGAGCAGAATTTCAATATCATGAGTATTTATCTATTTATCTTTCTCTTAAATGTTACCTGATTCTGCGACTACAAGCTAGTGAGATAGCTTATAACATTTTGAACAGTTCTGCTAACCATTCCTGTGAGAGAGCTTATAGGAAAGAAAATCAGAGAAAAGTGGGTAGCAAAAAAGGTACAAGTTTGCAAATTGAGATCTAGATAATAAACCAATCTCATTAAATTAATGTTGTTAATCCAAAGACAAGCAGTCTTCCTGTGATACATGTGTATGTAGGAGCATATTTGAAGTATATTGTTGTGAGGAACTCAGAATGGTGTCATATCAATACATAATAATTCCTGACAGATCATGATTGGCGTTACCTGAAATGTGTTAATTTTTGCATCAGGTTCCTCTAAATGGGAAAATTCCCTGAGTATTTGTACAAAATGAAGACAAAAAAACACTAAATTGAAATGCAATAAAAGGAGTTTATTTCTAAGCCACAGCTTGGAATCATCTCTATTTTGAATATTGCTGGCAAAGAATGTATTCTTGATTAGGTTTTATTGATAGGCAAAATGCATAGCACATTTCAAGCTCCCTACGTCTCTGGGACTCTGAGCAACATAAAATAGTTCCGCACTATATGCTCAACTCCTCCACCCCTAAAAAAAGCAAGGCTCAGCAAGGACAGAACTGAAACTACATAGGAGAATTATGGTTTCTGGGGTGAGCTCTAGATGAAATCTATTTTTCAAAAAAAAATCGTATGAGAGAGCAAGGTCATAAGGTTTTAAAAAGTGTCAGCCAATGCCAATGACAAAGGAGAAAGAGAGAAAGAATAGAAGGAATAGGGAAGGACCAGAGATCAGCATGTTTGGAAACAGAGAAGTCCAAAGTCCATGATGGAATCAGTATATCAGGTATAATCAGAATTGCTTGTAGAAGTAGCTGTGCCAGAACTTTCTGACCACAAAATTTGCAGATGTCTTATAGAAGTGAAGATCAGAACACCAGGAACCTGTTCCCTATTCCACCACTTGCCAATTGTATTAAATATTCTGTATTCGTTTCCCCAGCTATATAAGAATAATTACCACATGCCCCCTACTTGTCCTGTGGAAACTCGTGAACTAAATAAAATTCCTTTAAAGTCCCATGCAACTTGTAACTTAAATGATGTATTTTTATGGTTATAATTTTTGTCATCCTCATTCCAAAAGCCCAAGGAATGAGCCTTCATGAGCACTGAGGCCATGCCCTTTTTCAAACTGCTGATTCTTTGCCATCTTCTCTTCCTAACACCACAGTCAGGCTCAAAAACCACACAGAACCAGAAAATGCCTTCATTTCCTAATTTTTATTGTTATCACTGATTCTTAGCTGTACGTCTCCCTCTTGACAGCCTCCTCCTTTATGTCTCCACATCTCAGGGGACTACAGCATTTCTGTCATCAGATTACATCCAAATATACAGTCCCCCAACAAATGTTAAATCTAATGAAAACATTACCAAAAGGTATTAAGAGGTTAGCCTGCGTGTTTTACGTTTCCTCTAGAGTCTCTCTCATGGTGATTTACATAACTGCTTCAGAATATTCAAACCGCGTCTTTAAATGTCACCATTTCCAGGGATTATTTGTATATTGCTCTTAATTAACTTCAACTTCAAAATCTGATTGGACAAAATGGTTTTGTGCATCATATCTCCTGGTCTCTTTCAGCACTGGTTTAATTAGGTTCCCAGCTTGCTTTCACCTAGATCAAAAGCGGGAGAAGGGACTTGAGGAGGATTATCATAATAAATAAAACACACTTACTCATTCTTTTGGTTCCTCCTTCTGTGTATTTTCAGTTTGGACTGTAGAAATAATGAATACACAACATGCCTCTTCTACGTAGGATAATGCATCAAGGGTACTGCAAACACTTAAACAGTAAAGTGTTTGCAACAACTTTGTTATTTAAAAACTGATCCTAGTTTCAAGCTCAACCTTGTATCACACATATCAAATAACTCATAGTATGTTTTCTATGGTTTACATTCTTTCAGAAAACACGATCTCAAGGGAGAAATAATATTCCAACCATTTTTCACTCATAAAGTCATAGTCATGATGATTTTTAAATGGACAGAGAAATTACAGAAATAGAATCATGTGAAATCAGAATAGGGAAAGAGAAATGGAAGAGGTTCTAGATTTGTGGGAAAATGAAATATAGGTGAAACACTAGATAGAGAAAACCTTGGGCATATCATTCAATCTTTTGATGCTCATTTAAAATTTTCTCAAACAACACAGAAGTATAGAGTATAAAAAAGTAAAAGTTTATCTTATTCCCTTACCACCTTTCAACTAACTCCCACTCTCTTCTGTTGGGTAGCCACTGCTCAGAATTTAGTGTATAAATGTTTTCAAAATGTTTTAATGCATGTACAAACATTGATACACGTATATAATGTTTGTACATATTGTTGTTGTTGTTACGTGCCGTCAATTGGGCCCCTATTCACAGCAACCCATCCTTGGGTTTCCGAGGCAGTATCACTACAGAAGTAGATTGCCCCATCTTCCTTCCGAGGAGTGGCTGATATAATCATACAAATAATATGTTTATAGATGTGTACAGTTATGCATTCATTTAACAATTATTCTTTTGTTCAATATTCAGGTTACTGAATATCCTAACACATACTTACCTACCTACCAGCCACTCCCCGGAAAGAAGGTCGGGCAATCTACTTCTATAGTGATACTGCCTTGGAAACCCAAGGAGGGGTCGCTATGAGTCGGATCTCACTCAACAGCAATGAGTTTGGCTTTTTGGTTTTTTTTTTTTTTATATTTATATGAGTGCATATTCAATTATTCCTGGAGTAAATATTCTTAGGAGTGTAATTACTAGTTCAAAGGATATGTACATTTTTATTTTGATGGCAACAGCCAAATTTCACTTCCAAAAACAATTAAGGCAATTTAAACTCCCCCTAACCACATACGAAAGTGAGCATTTCCTTACAACCATCCACAGTGGATACTGAGTCACCTTTTCCTGTTTTCTAGTACAATTTTGAATTCATTCTGTTTTATAGTTTCAGTGGAATCTTGGAAAAGAACAGGTAAACTCTTTCCAAGGAGTGTATCTACCTAGTGTAAATGTTCACCTCAGATGTCTGTCTTTTGTTTGACTGCAAGCCACAGGAGTGGCTTCAATTCTAGGTCTGAAGGGCAGCTATGGGGCATTGCCTCAGGTGTTCCATCAGGCCCTATCAGACCAGCAAACCTACCCTCCCACCCTTGGTAACCAACAAAGAAAATTTCCTTCCATATATAAACCTTTCCTTGACTTCTTACAATAATGGACTAATACAATATTTGTCCTTCTGTGATTGA
>NW_006921638.1:7141485-7142377 GCF_000298275.1 Orycteropus afer afer | reverse complement strand
TATAGTTGCATTCAAGGGGGTGACTTTCCCTGGAGTCTGCACAGTCTTGCTATAGGAGAGAGGGATTGCTGGTGGAAGATTTCTAAATGCAAGGAAGAGAGAGAATATTGTGGGACCAAGAAAGAAGTGGCAAGGTGAGAGAAAGAGAGCAAGTTCTATCAAAGTATAAGAGTGAGAATTTTCATTGAGTTTCTAGATATTGGGAACAGGAGCAAACACCAGACTTTAGCAAGATTAAGTGTTATTCAAGGACAATGGCCCTTTTTAATGTTTGAGAGCTATATAAATCCAATATGAAATTATTCTTTGAGCTACCCTTTTTAAAAAGAGAGCTAGCAGCCACTCAAAGTATAGCAGTTGGTTCCTATTTGCCTCAAACAACAGAGGAAGAAGGAGAGTCAGGAATAGGAGACAGAAATGAATGTATAGCTAATTGCCTCCATGAACTGTCTACTTTGCCATAAAACCAGAACTGGTTGATACCCTGCTACCATTACTGAATGTTTTGGTCAAAGATTCTACAGAAGAATCATAATCAAAAGGGAGAAACTGTAGAACAGAATTTCAAATTCTCATGGAATCCAGATTTTCTGGAGCCATGGGGGCTGGATGAACCCCGAAAGTATTGCCCTGAGATAATCTTTAAACCTTAAATCAAAAATATCACCTGAAGTCTTAAAACCAAACAGTACGGTAGCTCAACTAGTAAAGGCTTTGAGCACTGTGCTCTTTTAAGAACTATCTATATGAAATCAAACTGACAACAGCAACTCCAAAGAATAAATAGGAACTTTGTGGGACAGTGAGTTTATGTTCATGGGGGAAGAACAACTCAGAAAAAGAGGGTGAGAATGGTTGTACCACTTGAATAATATAATCAGTGTCACTGAAC
>NW_006921638.1:7135095-7136075 GCF_000298275.1 Orycteropus afer afer | reverse complement strand
ATACAGGTTTGGGAGCTCCTAGGACATGCAAAACAGATGTGTGATCCCAAATTCTGCATTTATAGCTTATACTCTAGGAGAACAAGAAAAGCTTAGGAACTGAGAAAGTACAACTGGCTTTCAAACTAGAGGGGCTAGTCACAAGTAGTGGAAAGAACATGGTGGTCCACAATTGGGACACCAAAACAAGTAAGGAGATACACAGTTTAAGAGATAATTTTCAAACCTTGGGCACTCTATCACCACCACCAAAGCCTTCCTTTCGCAAAGCCCATCTCAGTACTCTGATCTGGAGGCAGGCTGTTAGTGATGGCACATGAAAATATTGCATTTTAATTGTAAAAAGAAAAACAGCATAAATAGATATACAACCCAAAACAAAATATGCTTTGGACAATTAAAAAAAAAAAGGCAAAAAAGAGAGGAGAGATTATACCTATGGCCAAAGACTAAAAGATAATAACTAAAAACTAATAATTTGATTGATGTGTATGACTTGGCTCTTTTCAAATGTTTTTGTAAATATAAACTTTATTTTCAATTTTTAAAAAATCCTTTCCTTTACACACTAAATAAAATAAAAGTGCTGGAATGACCACACATTTCAGTGAGAAAACACTCAATAACTTTTATTATGTTTTAATGAAATACAGTACAAAAATGGTATGGGGCAAGCTATTTCCTTCAGTAATGGAAGACAATATCTAAAAGCTAGTATTTCTGTATAACAGTGTTTCCACAACCCAAAGAGACCTACATAATGGAAGGATGTGCCATGCTCATGGATAGGAAGACATCATGAAAATATTAACACTACCCAAAGCAATCTATAGCTATAATGCAATCTTGATCCAGACTCCATCATCTTTCTTGAAAGAGAGGGAAAAATAAATCAACAACTTTATATGGAAAGGAAAGAGACCACAGATAAGTAAAGTATAACTAAAGAGCAGGAACAAAGTAGGTGGCCTCACACTTCT
>NW_006921638.1:7133968-7134435 GCF_000298275.1 Orycteropus afer afer | reverse complement strand
TTCACCCAAATCCTAAAAAAAAAAAAAAAAAAACTACTACACACCAACAGTAGTTCAAACAGCCTCATATTGGTACAATGACAGACACAAAGACCAATGGAACAGAATTGAAAACCCAAAAGTAAATCCATCAACATACGGACAACAGACTGTAAACAGAACAGCAGAATGGTTTCACAAAGCAGTGATTCTGACATTTGAGTCAGAGATACACCAAACCACCACTGTACACTGACATACACTGCCAAAGATGGTGTATGTCAGGAATGTATATTTTAGAAAACATGAAGACACCAGTTTTTGGGTGATATAAGAAATAACAACGTTTATTGTTAGGTGCCGTCAAGTCACTTTCGACTCAGCAGAACAAAACACCCGATCCTGCGCCAACTCCACAGCATCCTTGCTATACTTGAGCCCATTGCCACAGCCACTGTGTTAATCCATCTCATTGAGGGCCTTTCCCT
>NW_006921638.1:7128364-7132034 GCF_000298275.1 Orycteropus afer afer | reverse complement strand
CGAATGACAGCCTCCTGGTCAATGTACAGGTTCCTCATGAGTACAATTAAGTGTTCTGGAATTCCCATTCTTCTCAATGTTACCCATAACATGTTATGATCCACACAACTAAATGCTTTTGCATAATCAATAAAACGCAAGTAAAATCTTTCTGGTATTCTTTGCTTTGAGCCAAGATCCATCTGACATCATCTATGATATCCCTCATTCCACATCCTCTTCTAAATCTAGCTTGCATTTCTGAAGTTCTCTGTCAGTATACTGCTGCAACCATTTTAAATTATCTTCAGTAAGATTTTATTTGCATGTGATATTAATGATATTGTTCAATAGTTTCCACATTCTGTGGAATCACCTTTCTTTGGAATGGGTACAAATATGGATCTCTTCCAGTCAGTTGCCCAGATAGCTGTCTTCCAAATCTCTTGGCATAACTGAGTGAGTGCCTCCAGCGAGGCATCCATTTGTTGAAACAGCTCAATGGGTATTCCGTCAATTTCTGGAGCCTTGTTTTTCACCATTTCCTTCAGTGCAGCTTCAACTTCTTCCTTCAATATCATTGGTTCTTGATCATGTGCCACCTCCTGAAATGGATGAAGATTGACCAGGTCTTTTTGGTACAATGACTCTGTGTATTTCTTCCATCTTCTCTTGATGCTTCCTGCATCATTCAATATTTTACACATAGAATTTTTCAGTATTGCAATGTGAGGCTTAAATTTTTTCCTCTGTTCTTTCACCTTGAGAAATGCTGAGCATGTTCTTTCCTTTTGATATTCTGATTCCATTACAGTAATTGGCTTTGTTTGCTTGAGCCATTCTTTGAAATCTTCTGTCCAGCTCTTTTATCTTGTCATTTCTTCCATTTGCTTTAACTGCTCTCCACTCAAGGGCAAGTTTCAGAGTCTCTTCTGACATCCATTTTGTTTTTTTCTTCCTTTCTTGACTTTTCTTGCTTTCTTCATGGATGATGTTCTTGATGTCATCCAATAATTCTTCTGGTTTTCAGTCATTGGTGTTCAATGCATCAAATCTGTTCTTTAGATGGTCTCTAAATTCAGGAGGGATATATTTAAGATCATATTGTGGCTCTCATGGACTTGTTTTAATTGTCTTCAACTTCAAGTTGAATTTGCATATGAGCAGTTGATGGTCTGTTCCACAATCAGCTCCTGGCCTTGGCTAAAGATATTGAGCTTTTCCATCACCTCTTGCCACAGATGTAGTCAATCTGATTCATGTGTACTCCAAGGAGCATGTACAATGTTTAACAAATCAAATTTGCTGTCTGTACAATATGGCTGGTAGGATTTTTAGGAAATACTTTTAGCCTAAATAATTTTTGGAAAACTCTAAAAGAACAGTGGTAGATGTGGGTTGCTGATGAGAGAAAGTAAGACTGAGAGGTTCTGTGTGTGTGTGTGTGTGTGTGTGCTTGTGACTATGTTTGATGGATGTGTGTTATAAGTTGAGCTGGTTGGTGCGCTCCACTATAAGGCTATTGGGTAACCAGTCAAGATTTCTAGTGATCTGAAGACTTAAAGTCACTTTTTCTAGAGAAGAGTGTTGCATGTATTCAACTGGTAATTGAGTAGCATAGAAAATGAGCATGGAGCTTAGGATAGCACCATCAGTGGAGAGTCCCAGGAGCCCTTGCATCTTAGTAGACCCTCTTTTTTCAAGTTCTATTTACAATAAGCTGTCAGCAAAGGGCAAAGTAACCCATTCTAAAATATCTTTGCATAGACTTACAATTCACCACATTAATAACAATAAAAAGAGTCATCGTGTGTCATTTATATAACTTAGCCAGGCCTTTTCAAGCAAGAGTAGCAAGGGCCATCCTCATAATACTCAAAACCATGAGGTAATTATCACAGATAAAATAATGGATGCACAGAAAACTATATTTAATCTAGTAGATATTTGCCCAGGTACCAAGGCAAAAAGAGGCATAAAATGTACAGCCAAATACTTATTACAAAATCACCAACAGGATATGTCTATCTTAATAGTTACAGTTAGCACACCCCTAGGGCTATTCTAGACAACTATGTACTATATTTAAATTTCTTCCTGGAATATATTTTTCCATTTTGCAGAATATCAGGCATAACACATGCTATTTAGTTAAGACTAGACACAGTCCCACCTGGTCAAGTGTGAGGAAAAGCATACAGAAAAGCTTGCTCATTAATGGTTTGCCTCGGCTGAGAAAACAGAAAACGTCATTTTCCAATGGGGTATGTTTAAACACCCTCACCACCAATAAAATTGTATCTTTTCTTTTTTCTAAGACCTTAAGTGGTTGTAGTAATATCCAAATAATTAGCACCATTTAAAGGTGCTGGAAGCTTCAGAACTGTAGCAGGCCATTCATGGGTCTGACAGGAATGCTGTGACTCTGTTAGAAGATAATATAAAACTTATCAGCTGTGTCTTTTCTTCCACAAATGCTGCCACATTTTGCTCCTGCATCACTAAAGTTCATCCCCAAATTTACAAGAGCTCAAATAAAAACTAGTCAGTGCTTTTTGTGCTTTAGGAAATCCAGTTTACTGTCTGAAAAGAGCTTTTCTCTGGAACACAACCTGGGCAAATCAGGAGACATTACTCTATTGTCAAATAATTGAAATATGAGCACAACTTCAGAAAAATACCACTACATTTTTTCTGGAGCTACTCCAAGATTAGAAAAACTATAAAGTCCTTGCTCCCATAAGTAGTTTTAATACACTGAACACTAACCAATATACCAACAATCATGAAGATGACACAAGACTGGGCAACATTTTGATCTGTCAAACATGAGGTTTCCATGAGTTGGAACTGACTCGATGACAGCTGACAATGACACACTAACCAAGGAACTCACTTATTAGGCACACTGGATATACTCCTGAGAGTAGTAGTAGAAAGTAACTCAATTCCCTGCCCACACTATTAAGGCACCATGCATTGCTTGGGATGGCTCTCTGATTTGTCTTTGCATGTTCTGAAAGAGCTATTTTCTTTATACATAAGAATAGCGGTCCAGTCACATGTGGCCCTTAAAACTAACTGAAATAAATTACCATAAATTACCCTGCAGAAAGGAAATAACCTGGTAACTTTTCATTTTCAGTGGCCATAACTGAGAAATTGCTACCTCATTTCTCAGACCTGTGTGTTTGTCAGGAATGTGTAAGGTCTTCTAAAGCTAAGATAGATGGAAGACCATGATCTCCAGATACACTGTTAGTAACTTGGACAGGCAAAGCAAGTAACTGATAGAACATGATACAAATTTGGAAAAAGAGAGGCTTAGCCAAAATATGGAAGGATCAAAAAGACCTACTGACAGAAAAATAAAAGCACAAAATATAATTGACAAAGAAATCAAGATGAGTAGATTAATCTACTCTTCCACTTGGCACTACTCTCTAAGACTGGAAGGTGTAAAAAATGAAATGGAAAACATAAAGATCAATATCCTAGGCATTAGTGAGCTGAAATGGACTGATTTTGGACATTTTGAATCAGACATTCATATGATCTACTATGCCGGGAATGACAAATTGAAGAGGAGTGGTGTGGCATTCATTGTCACAAAGACCATTTCAAGATCTGTCCTGATGGACTTCTGGTAAGATGGAGGAATAGGCAGACAAGCAACACAGACCCTCTTCAA
>NW_006921638.1:7124439-7125669 GCF_000298275.1 Orycteropus afer afer | reverse complement strand
GATCAAACAAAATGAAGAAAGCCTAAGGTTCATGTGGGATACCATCAAAAGGAATAATCTACATGTCATCAGAATTCTAGAATAGGAAGAGACAAATAAAACCACAGAGAAAATTGTTGAAGATTTATTGGAAGAGAATTTTCCTGGTATGATGAAAGATAAGAATATATCCATGAAGGAAGTGCAAAGAACCCCAAACAGGATAGACCCCAAAAGAAAATCACCAAGACATATTATCATCAAACTCACCAAAACCAAAGACAAAGAAAGAATCTTGAAAGCAGCACAAGAAATGCAAAAAGTTACCTACAAGGGGCAACCAATAAGACTAAGCTCAGATTTCTTAGCAGAAACCATGCAGGTGAGAAGACAATGGGATGGTATGTATAAAACCCTGAAAGAGAAAAATTTCCAATCAAGAATTATGTACCCCAAAAAATTGTCCCTCAAATATCATGGTGAAATTAGAAGATTTCCAGATAAGCAGAAATTAAGGGAATTTGTTAAAACCAGACCAACCTTACAAGAGATGCTAAGGGGCCCCTTTGGACAGAGAAGCAACAACAGCCAACAACAACTGACCATTAACACACCTGATGACATAACCCACCCAGCTATAGACATATCCAAAGTAAATAAGCCTACTAGATTGTAAACAGGGAACCAGAGACATCAGTTGACAAATGAGGATAACCATAAACCAAAAAGAGGGAAAAATCTGTGTCATTACAGAACTTCTAGATGGTAGGGAAGTCAAGACAACTACAAGACAGAATAGACTGTTCTAAACTTGGGAAGAAAACTATCCATCAAAGGGTAACTGCAAAGAAAAGTGATAAACCTTCATATCATAATAAAAAAGAGGACCAGCATAAATATTTAGCAACCACTAAAACAATAACAACGAAGGAAATGATAACACGATTCATAAACAAAACGAGTTCAGCATAGAAAATTATATGGAACAAAGAAATCGACACCACGAAAAAGCATATAACAAAAATGACAACAACAAATTCATATTTGCTGATAATTACATATCTGGCAAGGGACTTATCTCTAAGATTAATAGAGAACCCCAACACCTTACACCAAGGAATTAACAATCCAATTGAAAAATGGGCAGAAGACGTGAATAGACACTTCACCAAGGAGGATATTCAGGTGGCCAGCTAATACATGAAGAGATGCTCATGATCATTGGCCATCAGAGAGATGCAAATCAAAACA
>NW_006921638.1:7116647-7123749 GCF_000298275.1 Orycteropus afer afer | reverse complement strand
AAAAAAAAGAGTTGTCCTGAAATACAACACTGTCAGTGATAGGATAATATCCATACACCTACAAGGAAAACCAGTTAATACTACTATTATTCAAATCTGTGCACCAACCACCAAAGCCAAAGATGAGGAAATTGAAGATTTCTACCAACTTCTGCAGTCTGAAATTGACCAAACTCGCAATCAAGATGTGTTGATTATCACTGGTGACTGGAATGCCAAAGTTGGAAACAAGGAAGAGTCACCAGTAGTTGGAAAATAAGGACTTGGGGATAGAAATAATGCTGGAGATGGCCTGATAGAATTTTGCAAGACCAGTGACTTACTTATTCACTGCAAATACCTTTTTTCAACAACAAAGCCAAAGAAACAAAATCTTTACAGGAGCAGATTACAGCCTAGGAAATCCTATGGGGCAGTTCCACCCTGTCGTAAAAGGTATCTATGAGTCAGAATTGACTTGATAACACACAACAATAACATATTTATGAATAAATCTTTTTCATTGCAGTGCAGCAGAAATAAAATTACTTAGAGTGAAACAAATACCATACCACTAATAGTTACTTTCTTTCCACCAAGTAAAGTTCTTAACTTTATGTTTAAAAATAAAGTTGATCTAATACTCATTCTTTGGACATGATTTTGCTTTATCATATTATTACTAATGAGATAATTTTATTAAGATTATTTTAAAATTAAAATAGAAAATATTCCATATTAAAATATGGTAGGTTCTGATTCAGTATATCTAGGGTAGAAAAGCTAATTCTTAGCAGGGGGTTGAACCAGAATGAACTGATTTGAAATCCTGATACAAACACAGAGCTTATAGTATATTTGGAAATATTTTCCAACTCAGTGCCGGTGAAGACTCAGTTGGGATAATTGACTACTTTATACATGCACGGCTGCAAATGAGGCTTAAAATGTAGTCCTTTGCACCAACCATAATTTGGAAGAAAAAGAATCCCAGACAGATGTCTATTCCATGGTTTATAAGAGTATGTGATACCATCCGCACTTTTCACAGCTAAACCCTTGAAAAGTGGGAGACGAACAAAGGACCCCAAACGTGAAGAGCATTCATTAAAAGATGTAAATAGCCAAGATCCGTGCTGTTTTGTTTCAATCTTTTTTATCCTGTTGAAAACAGGAAAGCCTCCTGTCATGCAGGCTCTGGGATTCTCAGGGCCCAATAAAGGTTAGTGACATTTTCAATTCATGTTTGTTTTCATTCTTCTAATCATGACCCCTGTGTCAGCCTGAGAAACCAGCTGAGCGTAATCCATAACCTTTTACAAGTGAAACATTAACTCACAGCTCGTTCTGATGCCTTTTTTAAAGTAATACAAAAGCAAAAGCAAAAACACCCATAATATACATGATAAAAACAGGGTAGCCAAATAAGAAAGTTGGTTGAAACTTTCACAACACAGAGTTCCACCTACTTTGATGGTCAAACATCATTCCCTAACACTAACGGTAGCCTAAATTAATGACAAATATAAAATACAAATACACCAACCAGAGAAATATCCAAATAGATAATCAAGAAGCAATTACTAAAATCTTTCAAGTTTCCTTTTAATTACCAATGCAATGTACATAATATAATAGGGATGCACCTCAGGAAGTATCTTTTCCCTAATCCATAACTTGTATAAATGCATCACATCTTGGGAGACAGTTTTCTGAGTTAAAACGATGAGTTTCTAAGTTGATCAGAAATATACTACTGCATCATTTTTTAAAACACTTTTTATTGTGATTTGGGTGAAAGTTTATGGAACAAATTGGTTTTCCATTCAACAATTCATACGCATTTTGATTCATGAAATGGATTTGCAGTCTCCACAGTATAACAACACTCTTCTCACTTCCCTGTGTTTACCCTTTCTACTTGTCCTGTCCCTTTCTGCCTTCTGAGCTTTATCCCTGGGCAAATGCTGCCATTTTGATTTCATATGATTGTTTGTTCTAGGGCTTGCACACCTCCCTGTGTTATTGCTCACCTTATAGGCTTGTCTACTGTTTGGCTGAAAGTTGAGCCATAGGAGTAAGTTCTATTCTACTGTGTCATTTTCCCTACTATCCATGGCCACAGCCCTATTAAGATCTCAGCAACATAGACTATAAGGCCTGAACCTAAATTGTCCAAATTGTGGATCCTAATTGTTTCATTGATGTCAATAATTTACAAAGCTGAAACTGGACCTTGTAAACCATCTCCTAAGAGATAATGGGCTTAATTTCTCCTGGAGAATACATCCCTACCCAGGTTTCTAATAAACTGGCTTTGCCATCAGTAGTGATTCTTTGTATTAGGGTAGTAAGTAGCATGAACATTAAAGACAAGGAAAACAATAATAAGTAGAATCCGACTGAATTACAAACAGAGAGGAATAAACCTGAGAGGTTTTCTTAGGCTGGGTTCTCTAGAGAAGCAAAAGTAGTGAACTTGTGTGTGGGAGGGGAGAGAGAGATTTATCTTCCCTTGAGTTGAATCTGACTCATAGCGACCCCACCTTGGGTTTCTGAGGTGGTATCTCTACACAAGTAGGTTGCCCAGTCTTCCTTCTGAGAAGTGGCAGGTGGGTTTGAACTGCCAGCCTTCTGGTTAACAGTCAAATGCATTAGGCACTATGCCACCAAAGCTCCCCAATCAATTGTAGAAGCTGGCAAGTATCAAGTCAGGTGTCAGCTGGAGGCTTCTGTGGATTCACATAGCTACAGGAGCTGATGAATCCAAGATCAGCAGATCAGTCAGGCTGTTGGCTCATGGTCTGCAGAGGGTCATGAATTCCAAGAACCAGAGGTCAGATGATGATGAGTTATATGCAGGATTCAGAGCAAACCAGAACCTTGCTGAAACATCCATATATATAGGGGAGGTAGGCCACACCCCCAAGGAAATTCCTTTTCAACTGATTGACTGCTCATAGCAGATCTCATCATTATATTATATCAGATCACAAAATGGGAAGTGACTACATCATTACATAACAGCAAAACTACATAACTGTCAAATCACTGAGAATTATGGCCCAGCCAAGTAGGCACACAAACAACCATCACAGAGGTCAACCTCTAACATGTTAAAAAGAGAAATGTCAGTGTTTACACCAAAAATTGTCAATTTTCTATCCCAGGTCAAGGCAGTACGTGGTTGTTGCTATTGGGTGCTGTTGACTGTTTCAACTCATAGGGACCCTATGTACAACTGAATGAAACACTGCTGGTCCTGCACCATCCTCATAAACATTGCTATGCTTGACCATTGTTGCAACCACTGTGTCAATCATCTCATTGAGGGCCTTCTCCTTTTTTGCTGACCCTCCATTTTACCAAGGATGATATACCTCTCCAGAGACTGGTTCCTCCTGCTAACATGATCGAAGCTACAAGAGACAAAGTCTAGCCATTCTTGTTTCTAAGGAGCATTCCAGCTATACATCTGCCAAGACAGATTTGTTCATTCTTCTGGCACTCCATGGTATATTCAATATTCTTCACCATAATTCAAATGCATCAATTCTCTTGCAGTGTTCCTAATCCATTGTTCAGCTTTCACGTGCATTTTAGGCTATTGTCAAGATCATGGCTTAAGTCAGACACACTTTAGTCTTCAAAGTGACATCTTTGCTTCTTAACACTTGAAAGAGATCTTTTTGCAGCAGATTTACCCAATGCAATATATCATTTGACTTCTTGACTGCTGCTTCTGTGGGCATTGATTATAGATCCAAGTAAAATAAACTGATAACTTCAATCTTTTCTCCATTTATCATGATGCTGCTTATTGGTCCAGTTGTGAGGATTTTTGTTTTCTTTATGTTGAGGTATAGTCCATACTGCAGACTGTAGTCTTTAATCTTCATCAATAAGTGCTTCAAGTCATCTTCACTTTCAGCAAGTAAGGTTATGTCATCTGCATTTCAAAGTTGTTAATGATTCTTTCTCCAATCCTGATGCAGTGTTCTTCTTCAGATAGTCTAGCTTCTCAGCTTATTTGCTCAGCATACAGATTATACAAGTATGGTGAAAGGACAGAACCCTTATAAACACCTTTCTTGATTTTACACCATGTAGTATCCCCTTGTTCTGTTCGAACAACTGCCTTTTGGTTTTTATACAGGATCCCCAAGAGCACAATTATGTGTTCTAGAATTCATATTCTTTGCAATGCTATCCATAATTTGTTATGATCCACACAGTCAAATGCCTTTGCATACTCAGTAAAACACCAGTAAAAATATTTCTGGTATTCTTTCCTTTCAGTCAAGATCTCTCTGGCATTGGCACTTATATCCCTTGTTCCACATCCTCTTCTGAATCTTGCTGGAATTTCTGGCAGTTCCTTGTCTATGTTCTCCCAGTCAGTTGGCCAGGTAGCTGTCTTCCAAATTTTTAGGCATGAACGAGTGAGTGCTTCCAGCATTGCATCCTTTTGTTGAAACATCTCAATGGGTATTCCATCAAATCCTGAAGCCTTGTTTTTTGCCAATGTCTTCAGTGCTGCTTGGACTTCTTCCTTTGATACCATTGGTTCTTGATTATATACTACCTCCTGAAATGGTTGACCATCAATCAATTCTTTTTGGTATAGTGACTCTTTGTATTCCATCTTCTTTTGATGCTTTCTGCATCATTCAATATTTTGTCTACAGAATCCTTCAGTATTGCAACTTGAGGCTTGAATTTTGTCTTCATTCTTTCAGCTTGAGAAACACCAAGCATATTCTTCCCTTTTGATTTTCTACCTCCAAGTCTTTGCACATTTCATTATAATACTTCATTTTGTCTTCTCAAGCTGCTCTTTGAAATCTTCATTTCAGCTCTTTTATTTCATCATTTCTTCCATTTGCTTTAGCTATCTGCAGTCAAGAGCATGTTTCAGAATCTCTTCCTACATCCATTTTGGTCTTTTCTTCTTTTCCTATGTTTTTAATGACCTTTTTGGTTTCTTCATGTATGATGTCCTTGATGTCATCTCACAAGTTCTCTGGTCTTCATTCACTGGTATTCAATGTGTCAAATCTATTCTTAAAATGGTCTCTAAATTCAAGTAGGATATACTTAATGTCATACTTTGGTTCGCATGGACTTGTTTTAATTTTCTTCAGCGTCAACTTGAACTTGCATGTGAGTAATTGATGATCTGTTCCACAGTCAGCCTCTGACTAATGATATTGAGCTCCATTGTCTCTTTGTCTCCATTATCTCTTTCCACAGATGTAGTCAATTTGATTCCTGTATATTCCATCTGACATGGTCCACATGTACAGTCACCATTTATGTTGTTTAAAAAAGGTATTTACAATGAATAAGTCATTGGCCTTGCAAAATTCTATCATGCAATCTCCAGCATCATTTCTATCACCAAGGCCATATTTTCCAAATACTAATACTTTGTTTCCATTTTTCACATTTCAACCACCAGTAATTTATTGTATGTTTGTTAAATTTCAGACTGCAGTATTTGGTAAAAATCTCCCATTTCATTATCTTTGGCTCTCACTAGAGAGTCAGGAGTTGATGCATAAATTTGAACAATAGTAGAATTAATTGGTCTTCCTTGTAACTCACTGCCATTGAGTCGGTTCCAACACACAGCAACCCCTCCTTGGGTTTCTGAAGTGGTATCTCTATGGAAGTAGATTGCCCGGTCTTCCTTCTAAGGAGTGGCTGGTAGGTTTTGAACCACAAGCCTTCTGGTTAACAGTCAAGTGCCTTAGGCACTATGCCATATTATCCTATCACTAACAGCACTACTTTAGGATAAATCTTGAAATGTTCTTTTGGACAATAAATGCTTGCCTTTCCTGTTCAATTTGTCATTCCCAGCATAGCAGACTACAGATTGTTCAACTCAAAATGGCCAATACCTGTCTGTTTCAGCTCACTAATGCTTAGGATATTGGTCTTTATGTGTTCCATTTCATTTTTGACAACTTCCAATTTTCCTAGATTCATACTTCATACATTGCACATTCCAATTATTAATGGATGTTTGTAGCTGTTTCCTCTTATTTTGAGTCATGCCACTTCAGGAAGTGAAGGTCCCAAATGCTTTGCTCCATCGATACCATTAAGGTCAACTCTACTTTGAGGAGGTAGCTCTTTCCCAGTCATATTTTGAATGCCTTCCAACCTGAAGGGCTCATCATCTGGCACCAGATCAGACGAGGTTTCACTGCTATTCACAAGGCTCTCAGTGGCCAATCTTTTCAGAAAAAGTGGACCTGGGCACATTCTTCTTCCTAGTCCATCTTAGTATGGAAGCTCTGTTGAAACCTGACTACTGTGGGTGACCCTGCTGATATTTGAAATACTGGTGGCATAGCTTGCAGCAACACAGCAACAAGCAAGCCACCACAGTATGACAAACTGACAGATGAGTGGTTGCAAGAGTATATGACAGTCAAAGTTCTATGGAACAAGATACAATGTATTTATCAGAGAGAAAGATATGCCTTGCAATAGGTATACTAGACCATGAAGAGCCTTCTGAGGGGACTAGATCAAGAAATATGCAGATAGTAAAGGTTTATATTCTTTTCCCTGCTTCTCCCAACATGCAGTCATAAGCATCAATGGCTGAAAATATTCCTTTTAATATAACACAAGTAAAAGTTGACAGGAGTCAGGAGAAGAGCAGAAATGGGTTGGGGATCCTGGTCTTTATTAACATTTATTCCATTAACTCTAATTGTCTCATTATTATAAACATTATTATATTCATATTTGTTTCATCTCAAACTAATTTAATTGATAGAATTCTGTATCCTTGCTATTATATGATACAATTAGCTCTCATTAGTTCACATTTCACTCATTTTCTCCTGACTGATTGCACTACATAGTGATGCTCACTAATACCAATATGTAATGTAATCAGACAGCAGTAAAATGGTGCTACAGTATCTCTAAAACTATCATACTTATCATTCTGATTGTCTTCAAAGTGCCAATATTCTTCCTATAATTTCTGTGTTAATAATGTAAAATTTTGTTTTAATGATAAAAATTTTACTATCCTTATTGACACATTGGTTAACTAACATTTAAGTTATTAGAGAGAGAGCAAATTATTAATAAATTT
>NW_006921638.1:7113899-7116087 GCF_000298275.1 Orycteropus afer afer | reverse complement strand
TTCTGAGAGAAATAATGGCACAACAAACTCAACTGTATTATTCTTCTGAGCAGAGCTCCTCAACAATGCATGTATTTAACAGTCTTTTCAACAGGTCTTGAGCAAGATCATAAGGTTTAAAAATAAATAAATAAATACTGAATGCCAGAAAATTTAAAGCAGTGAATGGCTTAATGGTTTTGATTTTTGAAAAGTTCAAAACAAAAATCATTTTAAGTAAATAATAATAATAAAAGACAATTCTACATTACTTTTGCCAAGCTAAATCCTACCTCAAATAATGGTAGAAGACATTTAAAATCCAGAGTTGCTATAATAATCCTTGCTTGAATCATGGTTTCCCTGAACTGGGTTAAGCCATTAGACAGAAACTAATTGCTACAAACACTAATTTTCAAGTCCCTTTTGTTTCCTTTTGCAGGCACCTTTGGACACAGAAGGTACCCAATTAGCAGAATTCATGGTCCTGATTGTGTATTGTGGGGCTAGTGTGTGAGCTGTATAAACACTCTTGATTACCATTCCTCTGTAATGGCTGATTTTTTGATTGCTTAATAAGGCCATCTATTCTGCATCAGGGCCTGGCAAAGCAGTTGGTGAAATCAGTTAGGTCACTTTTTTTCTGGTCAGAGTAGCAGGAGGAGTCTGTGATGGTAGCAGTTGACTAAAAACATAATTACAGGCTATTTAATCGCATCTGTTTCCCCACTTAACATTGTTTGTTCAAGTTAGACATAGTTAAGTAAATCAAAAGGACAATAACGTCAAAAACACTAAAAAATTACTATTACGTGGTTAAAAACTCTAGGGTTTGGTATAATTACAGAAAACATAGCTTGCAGTGATTTTTTTAAGGTACTAATTTTTATTAGCTTCTATACACATATTTTGCTTATTTGGTTGTTAGTTTTTAGGATTTATTTTTAAGACTGCATATTATATAAATAACTATTTGTCTGGCAGGATTGATTTCATGTAAAGGGTCCTACAGGGATAATATTATTTATCATGATGATTTTTATGTGCTTATCCAGTGTTATAATTAGCAGTCAAGTTACTCCTATCCTGTCTTGTGATTAATAACTAATCCCATAAATACACCTTGCACTGCATAGGATTGTCTAGATAGGTGAGTCTAAGTGAGCTTCATACCCAAGGGCACTGCCATTCACTTTGAGTTGCCCCTTTCCTCCCTCTGAGTACCATACCTGTAATTTATCAATAACGCAGAACTGCTCTACAATCAAAGGAATAAAACTGAACGGCACCCAGACAGCTGAAGCTGCCAACAGGCATCAAGCCCATGTTCCAATGCCACTAAGCAGGCCATTGAATCCATCAAGGATAATGAATCAATATCAGGTCAGATGAGAAGAGAAGCAGCTGCTTTTTCAGAATTGTACACCATACACTGTCCCACATATAGCACGCTCATAAAATGACTTACAACCACATAGGGCAGGTATTTTATTTAGCAGTCCACACTACATGTTTTAGAATAACTGTCTCTTGTTAATTGATGCAAGAGAAAGCTGCCTTTTGTATCCGCCCAACAACACTATTACAATCCGATACCCAACAGAGAAGGATTTATGACCTGGAGCCACCTACAACTCCTAGATTGTCTGAAAAAGATCCAACAGCTTGGCTCTGAGAGCAGGGTCCTTTAGAAAGGAGGGTCATCCTCCTCAAAGGGCAATTGTCCTTTTAAAAACGTTTCTCAGGATAAGGTGACTACAATTTCAATACTGATTTTAAATGAAGCAAGGGTGATACACATTGTGAATGTGAGTTCCTGAAATGTACCACCAGCCTGACAAATTCAGATTTATCCAATATGACAGAATACAAAGTTTAGACTGGTTTTAGGATTTTTCAAAAATGTTAAGTATTAAATATTTTTTTAATGTCTTTGTGTGAAGATGTCCAGAACACAACTGACACAGAGCACAAGTATAAATACTGTTAATAAACTCACCGTCCTGACCACTGATAGAGAAATATAGCCCCATTCTATAGAGCCTCATACTCATCTGCTGGCCATTCGGTGCTGATTGTTAAATTCTTTATTGAGCACTTGATAGATATCAGGTACTATTTTAGGCACTCAGAATACAATACTGAACATAAGTCTGCTCCTTCAAGGAACTTACAAACCAGTGAGGGAGGCAGATGAAAACAAAATACA
>NW_006921638.1:7099180-7112442 GCF_000298275.1 Orycteropus afer afer | reverse complement strand
TGATGCAAGGCAAATTTGACAAGAAAAGAGTTAGTGAGCTGCAAAAAAACAGAGAGGAACTGGAAGTCATGGTGATAGCAATGAAGAGATCCAGGTGAGGGGGAAGAGTGACAGAAGAGAATCCTAGAATATTGGGGCTAGAGAGGGCCATGGAGACTGTGTAAGCCAATTCCCTAATTTTACAATGAGGCAAGATGTAAGAACTAGCTGTCCACTGGCTTAGAACCTCTGCCATCCTCTTTTTCTGTCTTCTTGTTGCTGTGATTCTGGCACTCTCATGCTACCTTACCCCTCATGAGACGTGGTGGCTCTAGAGATGAACTCCACATTCGAGGCCCTGGTGGCAGAGCAATTCTGAGTGACCAATAAGGCCCAAAGTGTGACTAACCCTGTGAGTGGCTGAAGTGTCACGAAGGTAATGAAGTATCATCACTTGTTGATCATGCTAAGTGCTTTACATACATTTAACCCTCTTAATAACCATATATATAAGCATGTGTTGTTCTTATGTGCTATCTAGTCAATTCTGACTCATAGTGAACCAATAAGGCAGAGAAGAACAGCCCTCATACAGTTTTCTATGCTATAATCTTCATGGGAACAGATCATCAAGTTTTTTCTCCTTCAGAGCAGCTGGTAGGTTCAAACCACTTATCTTTCAGTTAGCAACTTAACTGGTGAACCCTAGATATTGCCATCCCCATACAACAGACGTAAAGATCTAAAATTACACAGCTGGAAAGGATGTAAACTTGTGTGCATCTAACTCCAAAGCCCATGTTGTTCTTTCTATTATGTCATAAAGCCTCCTAGCATGGCTCAGTGTGAGTTTAGGGGGAAAAAAAATGGCGGGAGATGTTGTTAGGGAAATTTGGGAGTAAGGAGGTGATGAGGCAAGTACCACTGTCTATAGTCATGAATTATCACTACAGACAAGAGGGTTGTGGGCAACACTTTCATAATGATGAGCTGAGGCCAAGAGTTTGACAGACTTAATGGTATGAAGATTGAAGTTTCTGAGGATGATGTCATTAAGTGAGGCCAGCCTAATTCCTATGTGGAATGTGTGTTGTGTATGTAAGTCTGTGTGTACATATGTATACATGCACACATGTACACACACATACAACCGAGAAAGATAGATACAGTAGGATCAACATAGCTGGGGTTTGAAAACAGGGCTGCAGGCCAAGTACTCAAGTTCTCTGTGACTGAGGATAAAAAAGTGAATAATAGCAGTTTATCATGCTTTGATTTTGGATATTACTCAAGAAACTCCAGAGATGTATATGCAAAAAAATCCATTAAATAATAAATGTTCTGGAAAAGGAAAGCCCATTTGTGACCAAAGACACAAAGTAAAAGTTTAGTGGCTTTTTGTTTTGTTTTGTTTTGTTTTTAATACCTAAATCAAAGGGCAGAAACATATTAACAAAACAGGAGAGCTAACTTTTTGTTCTTCATTATGAGAAGCCATTGACTAGAGTCCCACAGGGCAAGCCCCATGAACACAGCTCTAGACAATGTCCTCTGGAAGCAAGTGCCTGCAGACCTCGAGTCTCATTCCCTCTCTTGGACCTCTTTTTCTTTCTGAGAAATAATTGAGATTGATGATTTCCTCAGTGGCTCCCAAACTGTGGTCCCCATACCAGCAGCAGCAGCAGTATCTTCTGGAAACTTGTTAAAAATGTAAATTGCCAGGGGAGCTCTGGTAGCATAGTACCTAAGGCACTTTACTGCTAACCAGAAGGCTGGCGGTTCAAATCCACCAGCCACTCCTCGGAAGGAAGGTTGGGCAATCTACTTCCGTAGTGATACTGCCTCGGAAACCCAAGGAGGGGTCGCTATGAGTTGGGTCCTACTCGACAGAACATAACAACACCACCCCAGACCTACTGAACTACTGAATATGGAACTCTGGATGTGAGGCCCAGCAATCTGTAATCTAACAACCTGATTCATGATGGTTTGAGAATCACTGGCTAAACCCAAAACTTCTTCCATGTTCAAGAAGCCATCCAGAGTCAGGAGAGATACTTAGTAATTAGGAGTTACTTAGGGAAAACAAGGAACCCCTGTGAAGCTCCTTATTTTTAACAAATCCTTCCTGTAAGATGTTCATGGTGAAAATATCAAATTAATCTTCTTAAATCAACAGATAATATCTCCAAAGAATGCATAAAGTTATAAGATTATAAATAGTATTTAATTTTATTTAACTCAATTTTCAAGCAAAAAAGAAAGATAAAATCTTTAAACAGCATTAAAAAAAAAAAAAAAAACCCACTGCCATAGAGTCCATTCCGACTCATAGTAAGCCCCATTGAGTTTCCGAGGTGGTAAATCTTTATGGAAGTAACTTGTCCAGCCTTCCTTCCACAGAGTGGCTGGTGGTTTGAACCACCAACCTTCTGGTTAGCAGTCAGATGTCTTAGGCACTGTGCCACCAGAGCTCCTTTAAGCAGCATAGTTATTACAAGATCTTGCCTGTGGTTCTGCAGGAGAGGTTTCCTCAGGAAATCTTCAATAAGAGAGAGTACCAACAGCATAGGAGAACACGTCAGCAAGTAGAGAAAATGTTGATGGTGAAATGTTGATCAGAGACATCACAGTAAGAGAGAGCAGAAGCAACTGAATCACTATCATGTAGCAATAGTCCATTCACCTCAATTATTCCAGAGGGCAGCTGTGGACTCAGTTCAATCACGGTAAAATAATTAATGTTCATAATGAGGACACTACTTCCTCTGAGAAAAGCCAAATTATGCTCAGCATACTCTTTAAGATGTAAAGTTCCTTTAAAAACTTTTAAGTTGCTTATCAGGGCAAGGAGGCACTGGGTGGTGCGAATGGTTAAGCTGCTTGGCTGCTAATCAAAAGATTGGAAATTCAAGTCCACCCAGAGGCGCTTTGAAAGAAAAAATACTTATTGAAAACCCAGTGGAGTTATACTCTATGACATATGGCATCACCATGAGTCTGAATTGACTCAATGGCAGCTATTTTTCTTTATCAAGGCAACTTTTGTTATCTAGAAAGTTAACATATAAAATTATCTTGTTTCTCAACAATGCCAGAGAAACGGAGTCCTTTTGTAAATTTTTCTAAATCCTAGAGAAAGAAGTGACAAAGAAAAGAATAAACCTGAACCAAAACCAAACCTTTGCTGTCGAGTTGATTCCAAGTCATGGTGACCCCCTGTGTTACGGAGAGGAGCTGCTCCATAGGGTTTTCACAGCACCACTGGGAGGATTCAAACTGCCAACCTTCAGGTTAGTAGGCGAGCACAAACGGTTTGTACCACCAGAGACTTCCAGAGTCCCTTTCAGCTTTAAAAATTCTAACCTATTTCATGAGTTTACACTTAGTCTCGTCCTTAGCCCAAGAATTTCTTCCCTTCAAGCTATCTCATCTGTGAGTCTACAGAGTCCCTCAGGAAACCATCCCTCAGATGCTATCTGCCCTCAGAAGTGAGATGATTTAACAATTCACCTTAAGTGGTTACAATTCTGAACTTCTATATTCTTGTTAAAGAAATGCCATATGGCGTTGTAGTTTTTCCAAGAAATTGTTTAATCTATATATAAGTTATTTGACTCAGTCATTAGCGATCTTTGTGCCAAGATAGCTCCTAATCAAACTCTGGCAGGATATAAGTACCATTGAAGAGAAAGCATACAGATCTTTCTTCCGAGAAGTACGTATTTTTCTTTCTGGTTGAGCAATGTTATGCAACAAATGCTTCCAACTGGCTTTCTATCAAGGAAAATCATTAAAGATGAAATGCTCTAAGGGACATGATCATAGGAGCCTGAGAAGCTTGTAAGTAATTACATTCATGCTGATAATTAGAAGAAACAGTCTGTGTAGTGCATATACTACAATCACCTTTCATCACTGGTCTTGGATTTTATTTCTCCAAGGAATGCCAAGAAAAGCCTTTATTTAGCTGCAGTTTATGCTTCACTCAATCCACTTATTTTGTAATGTAAAAAGGAGAGTCTGGAAAAAGAGAATGGGCACCTTGACATTTTAACTGCTTTGTTTTTAATGAAATTTTTCTTCTTTGAAGTGACTATAAAGCAGGTATGGGCAAAAAGCCAGTAAGTGCTTATCTGTCACCTAGTAGCCTCATATGTCCTAAAACCCCTTAACCCAGCCTTCAAAATTTCCTCATTAGATTTCTCTGCTAGTTTGTATAGCATGCTTATACAAATTTAAAGAATTTACATGATTTCTTAACAGCCAAAACAGCAGCTCATAAAAAGTATATGCCCACAACCTGGGCACCAGGCCCTAATGCTCAGAGTTTGAGAATAAAATTTGCCTCCCAAGCTATCACTGGGTAAATATACATACATGAACAGAGTAGTTTATCAGAATTGGTGTTTCTCCTCCAACAACAGATTGACCATGGTATACTTGGAATAAAATTGTCAGTAATTGTCTTTTTTTATTTTACACTGAATCTATTACCTGTAATCACTGTGGACAAAATTTATTATAAATTCACTTCTTAATCAAATAGACATCCAAAGAGCAAGGAGGACATTAAACCAGACACTTCTAGGCAGAGGCAGATTACCCAATAAACCAGGTAAGCTCAGGTTTACTTATGCTTACTTACTAATATGTAGTGAACAATTTCACCTGGCTTTGAAACTATTCACTACATAATGGTAAGTGCAGATAAGCCCATACTTACCTTGCTAATGGGCACTCTGTCCCCATCAGGGATTATAAATTTGATTCTATAGGAAGGTGCTATTAAGTTGGGAGAGAGACAGATACCAGCCATACCTAGAAGCAGAAGCTTTGATGTGGTAAAAAAAAAAAAAAATGTGAAATTGTTCACTACATATTAGTAAATAAGCACAAGTAAGCCCCATGCTTACTTTGCTTATTGGGAAATCCAACACTGCTTCTAGGTCCTCTGCTTGTCTAAAATAGCTAATACTGTTGCTCTTCTTCTTGCTTCTTGCTTTTCTGTTTTGGATTCCCAATGGCTTTCTTTCCTGGTCTTCCTCTCCCTCTTTCCACTCACTGGCTTCCACTGCCTGCCCCTTAAATGTACAATTTCCTCTCGGGTTTCATTCTCACCACTTTTCTTGTTCATACTCTGTCTTTAGGACAAGGTAGCATCTTTCAGTGAAATCAGATAAACCTGAGTTCAAATCCAGTTTTACCATCCATCTGTTGTATGACCTTTGGCCTCAGTGTCACTAAAAACTTCCCTCACTGGGTCTTTGTGGGGATTAAGTGAGATCAGACATATAAGTACTGAGCAGAGAAACTCACCCATAAATAGGTACTCAATGAATTTATGTCCTCCTCCTTCTCATCTTCCCCAGGTCAATGCCTCCTGCAGCTATAACATGTTATTGTTGTTGTTGTTGTTGTTGTTACGTGCCATCAAGTCAGACCCGACTCATAGCAACCCCTCCTTGGGTTTCCGAGACAGTATCACTATAGAAGTAGATTGCCCCATCTTCCTTCCGAGGAGTGGCTGGTGGGTTTGAACCGCCAGCCTTCTGGTTAGCAGTCAAGTGCCTTAGCCACTATGCTACCAGAGTTATAACATAATCCATTAAAATTCTTCAGTACGTGGGTATTCCCTATGTGTAGATGACTGCCAATCCTCATGTCTGCTCCTGAGTTCCTCGTTACAGTGCTGAAGCACAAGATCGTCTTCTCAGCAACCTGAGCAAGAATGCTTGAGTCATTTTTTACTCCTAATTTAGCATAGTGCCTAAGGCTAACCAGAAGACTGGCGGTTCAAAACCACCAGCCACTCCTCAGAAGGAAGGTTGGGGGTTCTACTTCTATTGAGATACTGCCTCAGAAACCCAAGGAGGGGTCGCTATGAGTCAGATCCAACTTGACAGCAGTGAGTGGTTTGGTTTTTGGTACCTCATCCACCCACCTTGGACCAACCTCTTCCAATTCTACGCAAGACATAACTTTCTCCTCCCTTTACCCCCTTCCTATTCCTACTGACATGGACAGTTTGCCTCATCATCTCTCATCAAGCAACAATGCAATTGTTTTATGAACTTACTATATTTTGTCCTCCTTAATAAAGCTTTCACAACACTACCAGGGTCACTTTTCTAAATCACAGATCACAGACTTTTAATGGTTCTTTAGTAATCCTTACACTTTAACCTCAATCTATCTTTTGTTTCCATTTTACCATGTTCACTTTCTTGTTTCTCCTCCCACCCACTACCCCTCATTAAAACAACACATCCCGAGCCACTCTGGGCAATTTATCCTTCCCCACGTTTCCTGCCTATGTAGCTTTGCCAATGCTGTTCATCTGCATGGGTAAAAGAGTTACCTTTGTCTTTCTTCTTCAAAATATTACCCAACCCTTTAAGGATAGGGACAGGGTAAGAATAAAAGGCTGGGTATTAGGGAGATTTAATCAATGGAGCTCTGGTAGCATAGTGCCTAAGGCACTTGACTGCTAACCAGAAGGCTGGCGGTTCAAACCCACCAGCCACTCCTCGGAAGAAAGGTTGGGCAATCCTACTTCCGTAGTGACACTGCCTCGGAAACCCAAGGGGGGTCGCTATGAGTCAGGGCTGACTTGACGGCACATAACAACAACAATCAATGGACAACAATTAGAAGTAAAAGATTGTTGAGAGGTTTGCATTTTGATTGTAAGTATCATGGAATGTCTTTCAAACACCGAAATCTCTATGGCTGGGAGATTGTACTTGTGTGGAACACTCCATGAATTAGCTAATTATGATAGTATATCTTACTTCATACTTGGATGACACCAAGTTTGAAACATTGAGTATAACACATCTCTGCTCACCTAATGGCAAAACCAGGTAGGAAAAATCCTAGCACGGCTTAAGCTTTAATGCCTAGAGTGAAATATGCCTCCTAATTAGCAGGGCAACATTATAATATTTACATTACAACAAAAGTTGTACTTCAATCCAAGAATATTCCATTAACATGAAAAACACAAAACCTCTCCTGACATTTTTCCATATCCCACAAGAGGCACACCAATTTTAACTTTCATCCTCATATTTACGATTTTCCCAAAACTTTGCCAATTACAAAGCATTTAGCAAATTTTCTTTAGCATCATCTTAAAGAAGTTTTGCCTACAGTTTATTTTTCTTCCTACCACAAACCCCGTCATCTCTGTCTTGACTTAATAAAAATATGAAAGTTGCTAACTCTAAAATGTAGACTGTTCTACCAGGTTAAGACCCCATATATGCCACAAAACCCAGCTGGACTTCTACCTACCTTTGACCAACCATGTATGGATTTAAGTTATGTTATTTCTGGGGTTCCTTGGTATATATATGTACCTTACATGAACTACAAAGAGGATCTGTGCCTCGTATTCCACAAACAACTCAGCTGAATTCCAGATTCAACCCTAAACCCTCCAAATTGAAATTCAAACAATCACTTTCCCACTGCTGGATATGAAACCATTGATACTGCCTTGCTTTTCACTACCCTCTTCCCCCACACAAGCACTGTGCGAGGCCTGTGCTAAGATGAGAAACCAAGTACAGCATGCCCCATCCTTCTTGTATCCTTCTGATTCCCTTCATGATTTAATACCAGTAATTCCTTTTTGCCACTCTGGCAAGAGTGGAGTAAATACCAAAGAAAAACTATTTTCAAATATAATTTGTCCAAGTGGCATAGTTGAAGCATAAAAAGGTAGCTATTTATAATAATTATGATAATAAATAACATTATTATACCGTTGACCTTTAAGGCTATACGAGAAGGTTTCTGCTTACAAACATGAACTAATGAACAATGAATTTTAAAACCACGTGCTCGTCTCACACCCCCATCCCTGGATCCCATGCCAACTACTCGTTTTCCTCATTTGTTAAAGTTCAAGTGGGCGTAATATTGAAGTTTAAATTGGGTACAAAATAAATCAAACTAAATTAAATTAATTGCAAAATTAAAAGCTCTTCATTGAAGAGGGGTCCACTGTTTTCATGCCCACCACCGTCCTCACTCCCCACAATGCAGAGCCTGCTTATGACTAAACACGTTTTTCCCTCTTGCCCTTCATTTCTAATCAGGAAGTCATGGAGGTAGGAGGAAAATTTACCTGTACCAAGTCCATTTTATTTAGTGATGGAGAAGATCTACATAGAGGAACTTTCAAAATTACTGAAAACCATCATAGAACAATGAGCTTTATGATTTCTGATCTTTTTATGTTTTATACATTATTAAAAGACAAATATTTGAAATTCAATGATTTTAATAATTTCAGTATTTAACATTTTTTTTTTTTTTTACAAACTATGTTACCACTGGTATTTTTCAAATCAGTAGAATTTTTTTTTCCCTAAATGTTGAATCTAGATTTTCTCTGGATTTAAACAAACCCTATTTGCCAAATTATATGATCCTGGTCCATTTGCATATAAGCCTGCACAGAGCCACAGGAGAAGCAAACCCTGAAGTGTACTTTCACCTCAACATGAGGTGGTTTCAAGCACTTCCTACGTCAGTACTACACACACACACACACACACACACACACTGCTGGGCAAAATAGGCATAAAGGATTCCCAGGGTGCTACTGCAAGAAGGCTGGACAGAAACAATCAAGAATTTAATTTCTAGACTAATATCCTCCTTAGGCTATGACCTCCTTCATGAGCATGTTTAGATGCCACAAAGCTTTCAAAGCAATTTGGCTGGGACTCCAAGTTGTACAGGATTTCACATGCAACACTTAGCTTTCTAGTGCTGATAGAAATTTCAAATATGAAAATTTTTAAATTGCTGAGATTTGAACATATGCTTACGTCAGACCTCTTATTGCCTAAATGGGCCTCTTGATTGATCTTTAAAGCTATTTTTATTTTTCTCTACTTCTCTTTCTACTTGCTGATGGGTGGAAATTAAATACAAGTACTCTATTTAAAAAGACAACTATGCCATTGTGCTTGAAGCACTCAGAAATGGTTTCTTCCCTTTACTTCAATCTTTCATTCAAATTTACTTTCACCAGCATAGTAGGGCATGGTTCTTTATTTCTCTCTGCCCTGGGCTGCAGAGACCTAAATTGCAAGAATTAGTTATAAGAGGGTATTTAACAGTACTGAAGTTTGCTTTCATACCACACTCCACATCAAAGCACCAATATCCAAGAGCTAGTTATATTCCTGCTATATAAGTTTATGAATTGTTCCACATTTTGTCATATCTCTGGTTTTAAATGCAACAATTTCCTCATATAAAAACACTGAGTGGTCTATGAAAGATGTTGAAATATTTACTGTCTGATTTTTCACTCCAAAGCATAAGATTTTTATAAGCTTTGGACACAGTAAAATGTTGTTTTCCTACAGGAAATGAGGTTTACTTTTTTCTTCCTATATAACAAATGAAATGGTGTCATATCAGCATATCAAAAACTACCAAATCCATTGTCATCAAGTTGACTCTGACTCATACCAACCCTATAGGACAGAGTAGAACTACTCCAGAGGGTTTCCAAGGTTATAATCTTTACAGAAGCAGACTACCCCATCTTTCTTCCACAGAGCAGCTGGTGGGTTCAAACGGCCAGCATTTTGGTTAGCAGCTGAGCTCTTAACCACTGTACCGCCAGGTCTCCCTCATATCAGGATAAAAACCCACTGCCATCAAATAGATTCTGACTCACAGCGATCCCCATTGTGCTTCCAAGGCTGTAAATCTTTACGGAAGTAGATAAATTCATCTTCCTTCCACAGAGCAGCTGGTGGGCTTGAACCACCCACCTTCTGTAAGTACCCAAATGCCTTACCCACTACCACCAGAGCTCCTTTCATATCAGTATAGTATGATATTATGTCTGAAAAGGAGACAAATGGAAAAGAGAAAAGCAAATTATTTAATGTAAAAATTCAAAACCTACAGTTAAAAATGAGACCATTGGAATATAACATGGTATGTATTATTATCTTCATTTTTGCATGAGGACATTGAAACTCAGAAACAGAACTAGCTACATGATTTGCCAGACCCAGTACAAAATGAAAATGCAGTTTCCCTTGTTCAAAAGTTATTAAGAATTTCAAGATGGTGACAGCAGAGCATTAAACCAAGCACAGGCCAGTGCACTGCGCAGGTTGCACACACAGGAAGCCAATCCTGCTCAGAAAAGTTAAATAACTGACATAAGGTCAAAAGTGAACAAGTACTTGGGATTTGAACTCTGGCAGTTTGACTTCAAAGTTTGTTTCTTCCTTTTTTTTCATCTTTATTTTCTCCTTTTCTTTGTTCCTTATATTAGTGTTTGTATTCTTACTCTTTTTCAATCAGGGTCCCACTATGTTGCCCAGGCTGGAGTGCAGTGGCTATTTACAGACACAATCCCACTACTGATCAGCCTGGGAGTTTTGACCTGCTCTGTTTCTGACCTGGGCTAGTTCAACCCCTCTTTAAGCAACCTGGCAGTCCCACATTCCCTGAAGATCACTATATTGATGCCAAATGTAGTGTGGACACTGAAGTGGCATAGCCTACCATCCAGAACAATCCTCCAACCTCAGCCTCCCAAGGAGCTAGGACTACAGATATGGGCCACCATGCCCAACTTAACATCATAATTTAGAGCTTTCCATTTTAAATGTTGTTGTTATTGTTGTTATGTGCCGTCAAATCGGACCCGACTCATAGAGACCCCTCCTTGGGTTTCCAAGGCAGTATCACTATGGAAGTAGATTGCCCCATCTTCCTTCCGAGGAGTGGCTGGTGGGTTTGAACCACTAGCCTTCTGGTTAGCAGTCAAGTGCCTTAGGCACTACACTACCAGAGCTCCCCCATTTTAAATAATACCACCATTTATTGTTTTCTGTGTGTCAAGTAGAAAGATTATCTCCTGTAATCCACACAATATCTCTATTTTGCAGATGAGCAACTGAGACTTCAAAATTCTGAATAACTAGTCCATTGAAAAGGACATTTTTTGGCTATCTGACATTCATTACCCCTTCTAATCATACAACATCTCCCTTTTGAAGACATATTTTGGCAAAATGTCCTTGAGGGCAAGGACTTTCTCTTGTTCTGACATATTCCCAGTGCCTAGAACAGTGATAGATAATAGATAATAAGTAATTATTATTTGATGATTGAGATGTGTCCACTGAGGGGCAAGGGATTCCTGTGACAGCAGTCAAAGGTGCTAGAGATTCATATTCCCTCCCTCAGATACTTTCTCCCACCACTGACACAGCAAGATTGGACATACAATGCAGATCTAAACTAACACTTTCCTGGAATTTTGACTATTAAATAGAATGCCACAAACTCAAAAATTAGAGCCCAGTCATTTTGATGATGAGGGCCTGATGAGACCATAGTTCTTGTGCAGATTTCTGTCTTGATTCTTAGTCTTACTCTTTAAGTTTCAATTCTTATTACATTCATGAGCTTCCCAAAATATGTCTTACTCAGATACATCTTGGTTTTACCCAAGACCACTGCCATGGGGGCAAGGAGAGCACATCTTCTGACCTTCTCTAGCCCCACAAGAGAAAAACAGAATCACCATCAGTAGCCCAAGGCCTATCCCTGCCAGGCCAGACATGCCACCTCCCTCCAGCCCTTTCACCAACCTTGACACCAACCATTCTTCCTGCAGCACCCATGACCTCTCTGCTGTGCTCAATAATTAACTGCAGTGGCCACATAGAACCCCCAGATTATGGGGCTTATTAGGGAAGCAACAGGCCACAATTCAAGTTCAGGAATATGCTCAGTCTCTCTCAGCCTGCCATCTCTCAGCCAACAGTCTCTCTCTCAGCAGTGCTTGTCTCTCGGGGTCTCTCTCCCAGTAGTGCATGTCTCTCAGTCCCTCTCTCAGGAGCATGTGTCTCTCACGTCTCCCAGCTGGCAGTGAGAGATATCTTCTGCCTCTAGGAGAGCTCCTTTTGAGCCTGGCTGAGTGGCCAAACTAACCAATCCCAATATCAGAATTCTATACACCTGAGAGAGAGAACTTCCCAGAAGATTGTTTCCTGCCACGCTCAACAGTAATACCCCAGGTGGATAACTTTAACAATTGGGAGCTACTCAGTTGTTCATGGCAAATTCCACTACAGAGTTTACAAAGACTTATGGCTAGAAAAGCCATACCAGGTAATTTACTACACCACAACCACCCTCAGGTTTGATGATTTGTTGGAAGGGCTCACAGAATTTATACTTACGTTATAGTCATGGTTATGGTTTATTATAGCAAAAGAATACAGATCAAAATCAGCAAAAGAAAAAAAGGTGCATAGGGCCAAGTTCAAGAGGAATTAAGTGTTAAGCTTCCAATGTTCTCTCCCAGTGAAGCTGCACAGTCAGAGCTTAGTTCTCTGAGCAACTAATACTTTCAGGTGGGAAGTGCTGCCAACCAGGGAAGCTCACCAAGCCTTGGTGTCTAGAGGTTTTAATGGGGTTAGTCAAGTAGGCATGTAGCATTGGCATCATTAACCTTGGCTATCCAGTCTCCAGCCACCCACAAGGAAACTGATACAGCATGTTGTTGTTGTTGTTGTTGTTATGTGCCGCCAAGTGAGACCCAACTCATAGCAACCCCTCTTTGGGTTTCCGAGGCAGTATCACTACAGAAGTAGATTGCCCAACCTTCCTTCCAAGGAGTGGCTGGTAGGTTTGAACCGCCAGCCTTCTGGTTAGCAGTCAAGTGCCTCAGGCACTGCTCTACCAGAGTACAGAGTATATTAGCATAAACTATCTGGTTAAAGTGATACAACCTGACCCAAGGTCTCAAGAATACAAAACACTTTTTTCAGGCAGGATATTCCAAGGGCTCAGAGGTTGTCTCCTAGGAGCTGGATCAAAGGACTGTCTTCTTAAAGACGGGCTTTTCTTTGGAATGTGCAGCATTTAAGCAAATCGGGCTTCCTGAGTTAACCTTTTACCTTTGCTTAAGTTAACTAGAATCAACAAAATTGATTTCTGTAGCTTGCACCCAATAAATCTATACAATCTAAACAGCTAAGTATAGAACCAAAATATAAGTTTCTGTTTGCCTGATTCTAAAATCTATGTCACCAATATTTTACAGGCATCATTTAGGATAAAAATTTAGCAAAAAAGATATGTTGTTGTGTTGTTGTTGTTTGCCGTCGAGTCAAACCTGACTCATAGGGACCCCTCCTTGGGTTTCCGAGGCAGTATCACTACGGAAGTAGGATTGCCCAACCTTCCTTCCGAGGAGTGGCTGGTGGGTTTGAACCACC
>NW_006921638.1:7096005-7098528 GCF_000298275.1 Orycteropus afer afer | reverse complement strand
TATTATTCCTTTTTTAAAATGAATATTATTCATTTTTTAAAATGAAGTAGGTATATATGTGCAAATATGAAAAGATGAATATGGCATATAGGTAAGTGAATAAAATGTGTAATTATACTATTCATATAATTCTGCAAAAGGAAAATGCAGAACAGAATTCTCATAGAATCCAGACTATCTTTAGCCTCTTAGCCTGGATAAACCTCAAAACTACAGCCATAATATAATCTTTATACTTTAAACTTCAAACAAAATATCACCTGAAATCTTCTTAAAAACCAAACAATAGTTTAGCTTAACTGTTGTTGTTGTTGTTGTTGTTAGGTGTCGTCAAGTCGTTTCCAACTCATAGCGACCCTATGCACAGCAGAAGGAAACATCGCCTGATTCTGCGCCAGCTCCATGATCCTTGCTACACTTGAGCCCATCATCGCAGCCACCATGTCAATCCATCTTGTTGAGGGTCTTCCCTCTTTTATCGACCCTCCACCTTACCAAGTATGACATCCTTTTCCAGGGAATGGTCCCTTCTGACATGACGAAAGTAGATGAGACGAAGTCTGGCGATTCTTGCTTCCAAGGAGCATCTTGGCTGCACTGCCTCCAGGGCAGGTCTGTTAGTTCTTTTGGCAGTCCATGGTACTTTCATTATTCTTCGCCAGCACCACACCTCAAAAGCGTCAACTCTTTTTTGGTCTTCCTTATTCATTGTCCAGCTCTCACATGCATATGAAGCGATTGAAAATATCATGGTTTGTGTCAGGCACACCTTAGTCCTCAAGGAGACATCTTTGCTCTTCAGCACTTGAAAGAGGTCCTTTGCAGCTGATTTGGCCAGTGCTGTACAGCATCTAATGTCCTGGCAGCTGCTTCCATTGGCCTCGATTGTAGAACCAAGCAATGTGAAGTCTTCAACAACATCAATCTTTTCTCCATTTATCATGATGCTGTTTATAGGCCCAATTGTGAGGATTTTTGTTTTCTTTATATTGAGATGTAATCCGTACTGCAGACTGTATTCTTCAATCTTCATCAGTGAGTGCCTCAAGTCATCCTCACTTTCAGCAAGCAAAGCTGTGTCACCAGCATATCTCAGGTTGTTAATGATTCTTCCTCCAATCCTGATGCCATGTTTTTCTTCATATAGTCCAGCTTCTTGGATTATTTGCTCATCATACAGATTGAATAAGTATTGAGAAAGGATACAACCCTGATGCACTCCCTTCTTGATTTTAAACCATGCAGTGTCCCATTGTTTGGTTCGAACAACAGCCTCCTGGTCAATGTACACTTTCTTCATGAGTAAAATTAAGTGTTCTGGAGTTCCTATTCTTCTCAATGTTATCCACAATTTGTTATGATCCACACAACCAAATACCTTTGCATAGTCAATAAAACACAAGTAAGCATCTTTCTGGTATTCTTTGCCTTGAGCCAAGATCCATCTGATAGCAGCTATGATAACCCTTAGTCCACGTTCTCTTCTGAATCCAGCTTGCACCTCTGGAAGTTCTCTGTCAATATACTGCTGCAACTGTTTTTAAATTATCTTCAGTAAATCTTACTAGCATGCAATATTAATGATATTGTTCAATAATTTCCACATTCTGTGGGATCACCTTTCATTGGAATGGGTACAAATAAGGATCTGTACCCATTTTTGGCCAGGTAGCTGTCTTCCAAATCTCTTGGCATAACCAAGTGAGTGCCTACAGTAGGGCATCTGTTTGTTGAAATATCTCAATGGGTATTCCGTCAATTCCTGGAGCCTTGTTCTTCACCAGTTCCTTCAGTGCAGCTTCAACTTCCTCCTTCAGTACCACTGGTTCTTGATCATATGCCACCTCCTGAAATAGATGAAGATCTACAAGTTCTTTTTGGTACAGTGAATCTGTGTATTCCTTCCATCTTCTTTTGATGTTTCCTGCATCATTCAATATTTTGCCCATAGAATTTTTCAATATTGAAACTTGAGGCTTACATTTTTTTCCTCAGTTCTTTCAGCTTGAGAAATGCTGAGCTTGTTCTTCTCTTTTGCTTTTCTAACTACAGGTCTTTGCACATTTTATTATAGTAATTGGCTTTGTCTGCTTGAGCTGCTCTTTGAAATCTGTTTGGCTCTTTTATCTTGTCATTTCTTCCATTTGCTTTAGCTACTCTCCACTCAAGAGCAAGTTTCAGAGTCTCTTCTGTCATCCATTTTGGTCTTTCTTCTTTTCTCATCTTTTTAGTGACCTCTTGCTTTCTTCATGGATGATGTTCTTGATGTCATCCCACAGTTCTACTGGTTTTCAGTCATTGGTGTTCAATGCATCAAATCTATTCTTTAGATAGTCTCTAAATTCAGGAGGGATACATTCAAGATCTACTTCCGTAGTGATACTGCCTCAGAAACCCAAGGAGGGGTCGCTCTGAGTCGGGTCCGACTTGACAGCACATAACAACAACAACAACAACATTCAAGATCATATTTTGGCTCTCATGGACTTGTTTTAACTGTCTTTAACTTCAAGTTGAACTTGC
>NW_006921638.1:7075942-7095779 GCF_000298275.1 Orycteropus afer afer | reverse complement strand
TTACAGTCCCAGTGATAATGAACACATCTTGATTGCATGTTTGGTCAATTTCAGACTGCAGAAGTTGATAAAAATCTTCAATTTCTTCATCTTTGGCTTTGGTGGTTGGTGTGTAAATTTGAATAATAGTAGCATTAATGGGTCTTCTTGTAGGCAAATGGATATTATCCTATCACTGATAGCATTGTACTTCAGGACAGATCTTGAAATATCCTTTGTGATGATGAATGTCACGCCATTCCTCTTCAAATTTTCATTCCTGGCATAGTAGATCATATGGTTCTCTGATTCAAAATGGCCAAAACCAGTCCATTTCAGCTCACTAATGCTAGGATATCAATATTTATGCATTCCATTTCATTTTTTACAACTTCCAATTTTCCTAGATTCATACTTCTTATGTTCCATGTTCCGATTATTAATGGATGTTTGCAGCTGTTTCTCCTCAATTTGAGTCATGCCACATCAGCAAATGGAGGTCTCGAAAGCTTTACCTTATCCATATCAGTAAGGCCGGTTTTATGCTGATGATGCAGCTCTTTCCCAGTGTATCTTGAGAGCCTTCTAACCTAAGTGACTCATTCTCCTCCTCTATATTGGACAATGTTTCCGGACTATTCATAAAGTTGTGCGGTAATGTATCAGGTAGTGTTTCTCTACTAATCATAAGGTTTTCCCTGGCCAGTTCTTTGAGAAGTGGATGGCCTCTTCCTTCTTCCTAGTCTGTCTCAGTCTCCAAGCCGCACTAAAACCTGTGTACCATGTGCACTCTGCTGGGTTTGAAACACTGGTGACACAGCCTCAAGATTCACGGCAACACATCACCACAGTAGGACAAATCAACAGACAAGTTTGTCTCCCTTAGCTGTTCTAAACCTCTCCAACCTCCCCTTACTTGGATCCTTGTTGCTGCCTCCCCACTCTGTCCTGGCCCCCCTCACCTTTTTCCTCTCCTTTTCCCTGCTTTCCCACCTTGCTGCTTGTAGGACGTAGCCTGGGCTCCCTCCCCTAACCTGGATCCCTGCAGCTGACTCCTCCTATGTCCTGATCCCCTGGCCTTTTTCACTCCTTTCCCCTACTTTCCAGCCTTGCAGCTTGTGGGGTGTGGCTTAGGTTCCCTCCCCTCACCTGGATCCCTACAGCTGACCCCCCCGCTTAACTAGCTTAACTGTTGTTGTTGTTATGTGCCGTCGAGTCGGCCCCGACTCATAGCGACCCCTCCTTTAGTTTCCGAGGCAGTATCACTACGGAAGTAGGATTGCCCAACCTTCCTTCCGAGGAGTGGCTGGTGGGTTTGAACCGCCAGCCGTCTGGTTAGCAGGCAAGTGTCTTAGCCACTATGCTACCAGAGCTCCCAGCTAGCTTAACTAGAGAAGAAAATCTGCTTTGAGCATGCTGTTTTAAGAACAAACTATATGTGATCAAATTAACAATAACTTGAAAGATTAGGTAAGAAACTTGTTGTTGTTGTTGTTATGTGCTGTTGAGTTGCCTCAACTCATAGCGACCCCTCCTTGGGTTTCCGGGGCAGTATCACTACAGAAGTAGATTGCCCAACCTTCCTTCCAAGGAGTGGCTGGTGGGTTTGAACTGCCAGCCTTCTGGTTAGCAGTCAAGTGCCTTAGGCACTGTGCTACCAGAGCTCCTGGTAAGAAACTTAGTGGGCAGTAATGGGAGAGGAACAATTCAGAAAAGGAGGATGAGAATAGTTGCACAGTTGAAGAATATAATCAGTGTCACCGAACTATGCATGTGGAAATTGTTGAATTGGTTTGTGTTCTGCTGTCTATAATCTCAACAGCAACAAAAATAAAGTTAGTTAATTTTTTAAAAAAATAGAGTTATGGATGCACAGAAGAAATGTTGAAATGCTGTGCATGAAATTGTCAAAGTGATTATCTCTGGAAGGCAGGGATTACAAGAGACTTTCCTTTATACTTTGTACATTTCTTTATTGTTTGAATTTTTTATTATCAACAGATTGATTTACAACCAGAAAGAAAAATCCACTTCCAATAAAAAGGTTAAGGTGACAGCCAAATACATACATAGTTTCTGACTAAATTATTCAGGCTCTATTGTTATTAGCTGCTATCAAGTTGATTCTGACTCATGGTGCCCTATGTGTGCAGAGTAGAACCCCTCCATAGAATTTTCAAGGCTGTGACCTTTCAGAAGCAGATCTCCAGGCCTGTCTTCTGAAGTACCTCTGGGTGAGTTTGAACTACCAACGTTTTGTCTGGTAACTCAGTCCTTAGCTGTTTGCACCACCCAGGGACTTCATTCAGGCTTCTAATAGGTAAGAACCCTAAATACCAGATGACTTCTATTTGAAATAGGTTAGGAGCACCCTTTCTAACACTGGCATTAGGATGGTATGAACTTCAAATGCTCATGAAATCCAGACTTTATGGAGCCATAGGGCTGGAATTATTCCCCTGAGATAATCTTTAAACCTTCAACCAAAAACATCACCTGAAGTCTTCTTAAAACCAAACAATAGTTTAGCTTAGCTAGTAAAGAATGTCTGCCTTGAGCACTGGGCTCTTTCAAGAGCTATCTATAAAAGGATTAAATTAACAACTACAACTCTAGAGATTAGATAGGAACCTTAGGGGGAGTGAGTTTATGTCTTGGAAGAGGAACATCTTCAGAAAAGGAGGGTGAGAATGATTGCACACCTGAAAGAATGTAATCAATTCTACATGTACACTGAATTGTACATGTAGAAACTGTTGAAATGGTGTCTCTTTTGCTGTGTATATTCTCAACAACAAAATAACTATAGATAGATAGACAGACAGACAGACAGACATCACCCTGACTGGAGAGGTATTAGATTATGAATTTTAAGAAAGAATCTTTATATACAGCTCTATCACACTACAAATGCTTTGGAATTCCACTTAAGGATTCATGTTCCATTTCTAAAATATTACACAAATGCCAGAAATCCACTTGTTAAAAAAAGAATTAGCAGATGAGCACAACTATGCACTCAGAGTCCTTCGAAGCTAAAAATAGAATACCCTCTTGAATTGAATTGATATGCTGTATAAATGTAATTCATATACTATAATAAACAAAAATATCCAATACAGTACTTACTAATATGCAAAAACATGCAAATATCCAACCTTATCTATTTCTATCATTTTACTACCACTTTTCTTTCGTTTTGTGTTTTTGGACAACTGCTGACTTCATTGGTGGTTTACAGAGAAGAACAATACAAAGAACCTCAGACTTTTTCACAGACCTTATTTAGCTCTACGGAGACATCTTGCACCAATAACTCTTTTTCATAAGGAAAAAACAGCCAGCCTTGCCAGCCACTGCTCATTGGCGCCTGGGTTTTCACTTTCAACCTCAATGTCATATAATTTCAGACTAATAACATGTTCTAGAATTACCTGTGTCATGTACTCTACTTGGAAATTGGGATGATCTTTATTTAAATGGTTTTTGGTTTTTTTTTAAAGATTGTTCCTAACTTTATTCTGTGTCCAAAGATGACGGCTTTGCTAACGTAAGAAAACTAATTTGAAGATAGGTTGCTCAGATTCAATCAAAGGAAGCCTCCCTTTCTGTTAATTGGATAATTAGCAGCATTTTTAAAACTAGCACTGATCCAAGTACCTTTTATGCTCATTGGAAGACTGATTATCTATGAAGAAGAAGTTCTCTGTTATCTTTATTATCTGTTTGGATAGGAAGGAAGGCCTTGGGGAAGGGACAAAGGATTAGCTTTGTTTACTCTCCACTCTACCCTTTCACATTCAGTCTCCTTTGTGAGTTGGCTGTGATTTGAGTCTTAGGGAGAAGGGATGCATCTTGATAAAAAAAAAAAAAAAATCTTTAATAGAATTAAAGTCTATTTCAGGCATCAAAAATAGAATTTTGATTATGTCCTTGTATCCATGGTTTTTGAGGAGGAGGGGATAAAACTCTTTCCCCACTTGCCTATATTTATCTGCCAAGCTTCTTTTCTGTATTCCTCTCTCCCCACCCCCACCTCCATCACTCTCATATTTCTATTACTAAAAGACAAAACCATGGGCTGGTTACTGCAACAGTGTCATTTATTTGTGTTCTTCAAGCAGCCTGCAACACAGCCAGAAGATAATGGACACCTCATTTATTCAAGCTCTAAATGATCATATTTAATTCCCTGTGACAGCTGTCTTCCCCACATTAGCATTGCAAATAAGTTCGGTTTTGTAGTGGCCTTCTATTGAACATGATTCAATTATGTGTGGTCCGTATGGCGGCAGGATACGGTCTTAGTATCTATAGCAATATTTCTGCAAGCTGCTGCTTTTTACACTGCTCACATTTAAGCTGGCTGTTTACCACAATGCTTTCCTTGAACTATATTGAACTCCCTACACTTTCAAATAAAATAAAGAGGAATGAATGTAATTTGAAAAAGCAGTTACTGGGCATATAGATATTACATACCTCCTCCCCTTTACATCAACCTGGAAGCACTTGGAAAAAATTGCCAATTGTCCCATTTTAAAACCCAGACAATAAAATCATTACGGCCAATTAAGCGATTAGACAATGCTAGAACATTGAAGTTCAATGCCTGGTTTTGCATATCACTAACAGCACAGTATTACGCATTAAGGCAATCAATCTGAATTCAGAGTCATTTCATGTAATGGAGGTGAGGAACCTATGCATAGAAAAGCAGCTTCTTTGCAGACTGAAGGGAGATTCCAAGGTGACTTGATCTTAGAAAGGGGTGAAATGCAGCCCTCCTCAAAAATGTACAACTCACAGTTTGGTTCCTGCCTCCAGGAAGTTCATCTGCAGATGTAGCCACCACCTGGGTTTCCATGAGGTTTCCCCAGCCCTAGCAGCTGTGGAACCAGCATGTTCTGGAAAGTCAGAAGAGGCAGCTGGGTAGGATAGACGGGCTGCTTACTCAAAGTCCACAAGATGCAATTGTGACCCTGAAGCCATCTGGGCTGACTGCCCAATGTGACCCAGTGACTCCAAAGGGACAAAATGCTCTCTCTGTGCCTTGTTACATTAGGAAGAAAGGAGCTCTGGGTGCTGTTAAACCACTGGGCTGCTAACCAAAAGGTCAGTAGTTCAAGCCCACTAGCCACTCCACAGAAGAAAGATGAGTCAGTCTGCTGCCATAAAGACTTTTAGCTTTGGAAACTAATGGGGCAGTTCTGTCCTGTGCTGTAGGGTTGCTGTGAGTCTGAATCAGCTCAATGGCAGTGGGTGAGTTAGAAAGAAGCACTCATTACTCAAGTCTCAATATTCCAGGTAGAGCAACTTCCCTAGATACCAGTGATGGAGTTGGAAATAGAAACTTGACAGCCTTGGCTCAGCCCTTTTCTTCTTTGGCTCAGCTTGCCTCCAGAGGATGTATTCTCGTCTGGTGCCCTGGCCATGTGGGAAGCTAAGTGAGGCAGAGCTGCCCCTGCAGGAGAGGCCTGACATTTGGGAGGTTACATTTAATTTAGGGAAGGGTTAATAAACACAAGTGAGTCCTGTCCTCCAATATAGCTTTCCTCAGTTTAAAAAAAAAAAAAAAACAACTTGGTGTTCTGCTATCTCTCTGATTCCTTGTCTCTCAGTTGGTTGAGAGTTTGGGGGGAGGGGGGAAGGGTATCCATTGGGACAGACCTTTTACAGCTGACAAGCTATCCCAGCTATTTGATGTTAACTTAATGTAGAACAGTGCTTCTCAGACTTTAATTAAATCAAAGCATGCAAATCATCTAGAGACCTTGTTAAAATACAGATTCAGTAGGCCTGGGATGGGGCCTAAGGGTCTGCATTTCTAACAAGCATCCAGGTGATGCTAATACTGCTGGTCCACAGACTGCACTTGGAGTAACAAATATTTATAATATGGACTATAGAACTGAGAGAACTCAGAGCCGACTCAGTAACAATAAGAAAGGAAGGCTGGGTATCCTACATCCTCTTCCTTTCCTTCTTAAGGCTGAGGACTTCAAACTTACTGTGTCTTAGAATCACCTGGAGAGCTTGTTAAAACTCAATTACTGGGAGTCACCACACAGAATTTTTGCTCAAGAAGTCTAGGGTGCGGCCCAGGCATCTGCATTTTTAACAAGCACATTAACATTTAATATGTATTTTAGCCAGTGTTTTGGTTCTCTAGTGCTGCTCCGACAGAAAATACCAAAAATGTATGGCTTGAACAAACAAGGATTTTATTCTCTTTCAGTTTTGAAGGCTAGAAATTCGAGTTCAAAGTGCCAGCTCTAAGGGCTGGGTGATGGCCCCTTGACCTTGGGCTTCAGTTCTACCTCTTGCTCCCAGCCCACTGAAACTGGAGGCTTCTCTTAACTCAGACAGCTGCTGTCTGCTGAGGCTGACAAATAAAATGGCACGGTCCCAAAATTACCAAGTGACATAACAGACCACTAGTTCAAGTCCAGAGACAATCCCAAGATCAGATGAAAAGACGTCAGGCTGCTGAATGAAGACTTGGCTGTATGCAGGGTCTTGAGACCTTTCTCAAAGCTTTCTTCTTATATACTGAAAGCAGACCACATCCCTAAGGCAGCTACTTAGCTGCTCCAGTAGATTCCACCACGGAGCTGATTACCAGTCTCATCATGGGGGGGCTATCCACATCCAGCTGCCCAGCCACTCAAAACCAGGCCAAGCCAAGTTGACACACAATTTAACTACCACAGCAGGTTATTCTGATGAAGATGGACCTAAAATCATATTCTGACACTGGCTAAGGAGACACACCAAGGACTCTTGTCTAGAACTACTCAACAATACCACTTTCATATGGCTTCTTACATGTTTCTAAGCACTTTCATATCATCTATCTAATTTGATCTTCACAATATTTTACTGATGAAGAAACAGAAATAGCAGCTTTGAAACATGTCTAAGTCTACACAGTTACTTAGTACAGTGACCGACTCATCCCTGGGACTTTCCCAGCTTTAGCACTGAAAGTCATATGTCCTGAAACTCTCCCTCCCCTGAAGCTCAGTCCTGGTCAAATTGAGATTTAGTGACAGGGCTGTAAGAAGAACCAAATTCCTCTCAATTCAATGTGGTAAACCTGCCAAACATAAAATGCAATCATGTACAACAGAAACAGACTCTGATTGATTTGAGTAGAAATGGAGTTTATTTGAAAGGATATCAAGTAGCTCACAAAATTGCAAAAAAGGCTAGCAGACCAAGATCAGAAAATAAGCAAGAACAAGGAAGACCCAGCAACCAGAACCACTGCTGAACAAAATCATTCCACAGAACCAACCGGTGATAACACTTGTTGTTAGTGACTGTCGAGTGGGCCCCTGATTCATGGCGATCCCACATACAACAGAACAAAATGCTGCCCAGTCTTGAGCCTATGACCCACTGCAATTCGGAGTACTGCAATTGTGAGATATTCACTTGTTGATTTTCAGAAGTAGATCACGAGGCCTTTCTTCCTAGTTGGTCTTAGCCTGGAAGCTCTGCTAAAATCTGTTCAGCATCATAGAAACAAACAAGCCTCCACTTTGGATAGGTAGTGGCTGTGTATGAGGTACATCAGCTGGGAACTGAACCTAGGTCTCTTGTATGGAAGGCAAGAATTCTACCTCATAACCTAGGACTAGTAATGACACTACCAACATGTAAATGTCCCAGCTAACACTACTCTTGGTTCCACTCTCCCTGCTATCCCTATAAAGTGAATGTTGCTGTCCCTTTTCTATTTTCTCTGTCTCCTACTTGCTCTGTGGCTCTGTGTTACCTCTCCCAATTCACTTAGTCAAAAGCATCTCTTGTCCATTACAGTGGCAGACTGAAAACACAATAGCACAACAGGAATTTGTCAAGTGAAATGCAGAAGCCATCATAGAGAAAGTTCTAAAATTCTGCATTGTATAGGTTTTCCAGTAAATCCAAAGGCATTTTGATTTTACTTCCTTCCTCTTCCCCTCCCCACCACCACACACACATACTCCATTCAACTTCAGGTTATCCTTCCCCCAGCTTGCTGCAGCAAGCCCAGCATCTTTACCTCATCTGCCATTCCTCTCACTTCTTTACATGCTACTCTGGTATCATAGTGGCTAAGGCACTTGACTGCTAATGAGAAGGCTGGCGGTTCAAACCCACCAGCCACTCCTCAGAAGGCAGATGGGGCAATCTACTTCTGTAGTGATACTGCCTCGGAAACCCAAGGAGAGCTCGCTATGAGTCAGTTCAACTTGATGGCACATAACAACAACAAGACACCTGAACTCAGTGAATTGTGTGCTCTATGGCTCACAATTATCCTTGAGTATGGCTTCTTCTGCTCTAGAAATGACCACAACTGGAGTCTTTTCATCTCCAGCCATTGCATTTCCATTATTTCATATCCCTCCTCCAAGTCCTCTGCTTATCCTTTCTTCTCCCTTCTTCTCTGGGAGGTGAGCTGTGGAGTTGAACATCCTCATCCCACACAATAACACCAGAAGCTGTCTTAGCAACCAGGCCTGGCATTAGCACAGAATCTCACCTCAGAACCTTCCACTGAGGCCAAAGGAGTCCCTGAAAGGAGTCACTAAACCATGACTGTGAATCTCTGAAGACCCCAAAACCACTTCAGAATACTCCAAACCAATCTTCCAGGCACTTTTGCAGAGGTTGGATCCACTTCAGCCAAGAGCCCTGCACTGAAAGATGCATTTTCCATTGATAACTAGAACAGTTAATGAGCACACTGGACACACTGGCACTAAGGATATTAGCCAGAATTTAATTCTGCCAATAAATTGCCTTGGGCTTGATGGCTCACCACAGGCTTCCCTCAGGGCCCACTTTAAATTGTAGGTATGTTTTTAAGACTTCAAAATCAGACTATGTTGGCTCCTAGACTGCAATTTTAAAAAGTCTTTGTTTTAATAAAGCTGGATCTGTTCAGCATTTGGCATCTCTTCCGTAACAGTTTGACACACCTCAAAACATGCACATTTGAGTCAGAGACACAGAGTGACAATATGTGATACATGTCCATTTCTTCACCAAGTATTCTCCGTTTTTACTTCCTAAGCCACCATCTAATTAGAATAGCTGATAATGCAGTGAATATGGTTTGTCTGGCTTAAAGTAAAGTGTATTTCTCCAGGTTAAAAAATTATCATTTGTATTATTCATCACTTGAAATTCCCTTTTATTTTGCATATTCTTTTTCTGATTAAGTCGTTTTTTTTCCGAACCTCAAATATGTAGGGCTGACAGTATAACAACTAGGAATAAAGGAATGCACAGCATCAACACTTTATTTTTTAAGAAAGAAATAGGTTGCAATTATTGCAGGCTTTCAATTTTGCATCATTATACCCCACCCCACCCCACCCAGAAACTAATGTGACCTCTCTCAGTACTTTAACTTGATCAGGAGACCTCAGTCACCACCCTCATATGAGAAGCAGTTCTTTATTTCTAAGAACTACTCCCATCTGCTCACATATGAGATGTTTCTCCATCTAGGAAAACCGTAACTGAAAGACTAAATAAAAATGTCAGCACTCTTTCCAATTATTTTTTATTCACCTATATACATGCATACATGCAGATGCATCTCTGTGTATTTATATACACATATATTACTTTTTAAGGAGCTCTGGTAATGTAATGGTGAAAGCATACGGCTGCTAACCAAAAGGTCAGCGGTTTGAACCCACCAGCCACTCCATGGGAGAAGGATGAGGCAGTCTGCTTCTGCAAAGATTTATAGCCTTGGAAACTCTGTGGGGATTGCTATAAGTCTGAGTCAACTTCACAGCAGCAGGTTTTGGTTTTTTAATATATTATTTTTTAGTTTTATGAGTTTGGGTACCATAGTATACATATTATTTTATAAATTGCTTTACCCATGTAACCACTTCTATGACACTTCTTCCATGCATGTTTATTTGTGCATATATTTGCTTATAACTAGAAAATAGTTTGAAATTTCCATAAACAAAATAAATGCACTACTTTAGCCAGAAATATATGAAAAACCTAAAGCAGTGGATTATTCCATTAACTGTTTTAATTACAATTAGATAATCAGGTAATCAAGTTTATGTTTTCTGTTGAAAAGAAAAAGCATTCAGAACAAGGTAATTCTCTTCAGAGGGCCCAGTTATAGTTCCTGGAGTTAAGAAAAGGGTCAGGAGTTTATAGTTAATGTATGTTATAATTTAATTTCTATTTAATTATTATTTAATGCATTTATGTCAAAACATTAATATTACATTGTTTTATGATGTTATAGATCTTTCATTTTATGAAACTTTTGAAAACATTAAATAATACTTGTGAAATTATGCCCTGCCTATGCACAACATAATATGCCAACATAAAAATTATTCAGAAACAGTTATATACAGCCAGTATACAGATTTAGCATCAGAAGTTACAGAGATTAGGAATTATGTGTCCTTGTTCATTTAAAAAAAAAAAAAAAACCCTGGAGAAACAATTCAGCGCTGGAAAAAAAAAAACCCTCAAATCCATTCAAACATGGATGAAAAAATCCATTGTCTCTATAAAAGAAATCCTTTTTCTTAAACAGCTGCCAAAGAGAAGCCACCAGCTGGCCTGACGGTTTGGCCAGTGAAGCCGGATAACGTGGATATGATTATAAGATGGCAATATCCCAGGGACCTGGGCATCCCTGACCAGAGTCTGCTGAGTAGGTGGCAAGCAACCTGAGTCCCCTGGGGTAAGTCCTCATCTTCCCAGGCTGTCTGGCACATAATATTCAGAATTGTTGGCAGTCAACTCTGGTTATGACACTTTCCAAGCAATTCACCCACATGTGAATTCTGAACAGGGACTGGAATGAGTGAGGCTGAATTGGGCTAGTCTTTTGTACATGGGCTCATTCTCTCAAAGCAACCAGGTGAACACATGGCCTCAAGCCCTGGTCCCAGGGCAAAACTTCTGCAGAAAGACAAAGAAATGATACTGAAATTTTAGTACATCAAATTTTACATGGTAGTTAGAACATGATGCCTTGTTCAGACTTTAGTCTGAGGAAATCTCTACTAAACTGAATTTACTATAGGAAATTCCTCATCAGAAACTTCAACTTCATACTAAACCAGAATGGGTCTCCAATTTAACTACCTTGTGCCCAGGAACCAAGAAGAGAGGCTTAAAGCAATAGAGATTTTGCAAGCTACACACAGCTGTCCCCCATTATCCATTCACCATCTTTTCTCATCTGATTCATGCAAGAACTTCTCCACTAGAACAGAAAATGGCCCTTTTTTCTCATCATGAGAGCTTGTCTCCTACTTCATAGAGATCACTCAAGTCTGGTCACACACATGTCATAGACTGACCAAATCCACATATATCTTTACCTTCTTTCCTCCTTTCTCAGAAAAGGTAACATCCATCTACCCTCAAGCCATGCTTTTCTTTCATTTTCTCTCACCACTTTAATGACCCCATCAAGCATCTCCTCTTTAACATAGACTTCTTCCATTTCACTGACTCCTTCTCTTCCGTTTATGAACATACTAAGGTTCTTGACCCCCAGTCTCCTTTTAGGTCCCAGTAGTTTCCTCCCCTTCACTGCCAAGCTTCTGAAAAAGGACACTACACTACCCCTCCTTCCTTAACCCTGCCCACGTGTCTCCCTTTATTAAAATCTCTTTATTAAAACCATTTGAGTTGAACTCTATTTCCTGTCACTGGACTGATGATATATTTTCTAAATCTTAATTTCCTCATCCTGAAAATCAGGATTGTTGTTGTTGTTGTTGTTGTTGTTGTTAGATGCTGTCAAGTCAGCTCTGACTCATAATGAACCTATGTGGTAGCTTGCGTGTTGCTGTGAGTCTGGAGGCTATGCCACTGGTGACATAGGTTTCAGCAGAGCTTCCAGACTGAGATAGACTCCAAAGAAGGAAGGGGCCATTGACTTCTCAGAGAATTGGCCGGTAAAAACCATATGAATAGCAGTGAAACACTGTCTGATATATTAGTGGAAAATCAGGATACCATTACTCTATTATGTAGGATGAGAGTTTTGCCATTGTAACAAAGATACTCAAAATTATAGAGGTTTACAATAGATCCTTATTCTTCTCTTACATAACAGTGTTTAAATGAGGGGGCCAGCTATCAGGGAAGCCATGCTCCATGTGATCACTCAGCAAACCAGGGTTTCTTCATGTTGCTGGTACCTCGGATTTTAATGTGCATGTGAACCACCAGGATATCTTGTTAAAAGTGCAGATTCGGATTTAGAGGTCTAGGATATGACCTGAGATTCTGCATTTCTAACAAGCTTCCATGTGACACCAAGCTGCTGGTCTGTGGTATACACTCTGAGTGGCAAGACTCTAGGGTGTTGTCCTTGCCTCTTGATAAGCTGAGTCATTGGTATCTCTATATCCCCACTCTCAGGAAGAATAAGAAAGAATGTGGAAGAATGCACGTCCAGTGTTTTAAGGCCCCGGCTCACAGGCAGCCCCCATCTGAATGCAAACAAAAATGCGGACTTAAATTGGAATATAGTTGGACATTCCAACTACATTGGAGTTATATGGCATAGGGTGGTGATGACTAGGACTTAAAGTAAGAGTGCTGGCTTTGATCATTATAGAATGACCCTAAGGAAGTAACCGACCCCTCCTTGGGTTTCTGAGGCAGTATCACTACTGAAGTAGATTGCCCAACCTTCTTCAACCGAGTGGCTGGTGGGTTTGAGCTGCCAGCCTTCTGGCTAGCAGTCAAGTGCCTTAGGCACTATGCTACCAGAGCTCCTACTGATTGCCTATCCTAATTCTTCTGACAAAGCCATCTCTTTATCCCACGGAACTGTCTTCTTAAACCACTGCATTCCCATAGCATACCACCATCCAAGACTGGGGTGCCTATGTCAATCAAATCAATCAGAAGTGCCTCACAGAAAGTTCCACATGGTAGAGTTAGAGTAAATTCAATGAAGAACTTACTTCATAAGGAATAGGAGCCCGACACAGGATTTGAACTAGATTGTTCCATCCAGTCACTTCAGTTTACAAATTAATTACTGAATCTAGGCAACAAATATTTACAAATTCCCACTACATGCCAGGCACTGAAGACATGAGAAGCTAGGTCCAAAGAGTCTAAAGTCATACAGTTAGTTTCAAACCCTGGATCAGAGGCCATGTCTTCTCACCTCTGGGCAGGGCATGTATTCCAACACTCTGCTGCTCTGAAGGGTTCCCCTTACTCTGAGAACATGGGTTGATACATCTGCAAATGCTTCTATCTTCAGGCAGGCAAATTCCTAATTGTGAAGAGCACCACAAGGACATTTACAGAGAAGTTCATTTTTCCTCAGGGACTGGTTAGACACATAAAGGGCTGATAGAAGCAAAATTACATTTGTTGATCACTCCCTATGTACAGAGTCCCTGGGTGGTGCAAACTGGTGGCACAGCACTTGACTACTAACCTAAAAGTTGGTGTTTCAAACCCAGCCAGTTGTACCTTGGAAGACTACCCTGGCATCTGCTTCTGTAAAGACTGTAGCCAAGAAAACTTTATGGAGCAGTTGTACTCTGTAACACATGGGGTCCACATGAATCAGAATAAACTCCATGGTAAGGGGTTTTGTTTTTGTTGTTGTTGTTGTTGTTGTTTTGGTCCTACATGCCAGAGACTATTCTAAGTGTTTTATTTACATTGTCCCACTTAATCCTCACAACCGCCCTCTGAAATGAGTACTACCATTATCCCTTATGTTAGACAAGGAAATGGAAGTTTAGGAAAGTTAAAAAAAAAAAAAAAAAAAAGAAGAAGCTTGTTAAAGATCTCAAAGCTGTTAAGTGGTAATCCATGCCCTAAACTCAGGTTTTCCCAGCTCCAAAGCCAGGGCTCTTTTCCATAACTCTATACTACCCAATAACATAATGAAATAAACTGAATGGACTATGCTGTTATTTTTGAGATCATAACTTCTAAGAGTATATAAGACCTTTTGGCATATGTTAATCATGTAAGATCGTAAACTATGTTATTATTGATGAGGGTGATTTTGTTCTTATACCTAATGGACCTCTGGGTTCTGTCCACTCAATCACTTCTTAGATTTTGCAAAACAGGAAAAAAATGTGACAATATTTTAAATCAAAAAATATCTGTAGTGATACTATGCCAATATCTCTATGGAAATATTGAGAGGTTTCTCCTAATTCCCTGAGCTACTTATATATCAGTTTCTCTCTAAAGTAGAAAAACCATGCTTGAAGCATATCAGGCATGTCAGCATAATAGAGAACCCTGTGGCAAGGGGATTTCCTGTATCTGTAGTGTTCCACTAATTAAGTCGTAGAAGCATTTAAGACTGTCTTCATTGTACATACTCAAAGTGCAACTTTAAAGGAAAATAATCCATTTCAATGAATCATGCAACAACAATAGTGAACAAACGGCTTTGAATTGTTAGTGTCCATAATGATATGAAGTATAATTTTCTATCTGTTAAAAAGAAGAATTGTTTAGCAACTTCTGGAAACCAATTTTAGTGAAATATGTATTTCTTTTGTTTTGTTTTTACCTTGCAATGCATCAAACAACTTCACACACATACCAGTTGGCTAGCTATTGCTTTTAATCTGAAAACCCTTGACACTAAGGTGGCAATTTTCTTGGAAGGGGGGACTCAGGATCCTCTGATGTCATTGTGCTGGAGGAAGTGAGGACAGGAGACTATTTTAGTTCTAGTAATAAAAGAAGTAAGGAGCTTTGGTGGTGCGATGGTGAAAGCACTTAGCTGCTAACTGAAAGGTCAGTGGTTCAAACCTTTCAGCTGCTGCTCAGGAGAAAGACAGTCTACTTCCATAAAGATTACAGTCTTGGATACCCTACACAGTTCTACTCTTTCCTGTAAGGTGGCTGCAAGTTGAAATCGACTCAGTGACAATGGGGTTTAATAAAAGAAGTAAACATAATGAAAATATTCATTTAAAAAAACACTGTAATGTTACATTTTTGGCCTTCCCACATCTATGTGGTTGTTGTTAGTTGCCTTTGAGTCCATGTTGAATCAATACTGACTCATGGCAACCTCATGTGTTACAGAGTAGAACTGCTCTTCAAGGTTTTCTTGGCTGCAATCTCAATGGAAGCAAATCACCAGGTACCACTGAGTAGATTCAAACCTCCAAACTTTAGGTTAGCAGTCAAGTGCAAATCATCTGTGCCACCTAGGGAACCATCTATATCTACCCTTCCAACATATCTCATTACCAGAGATACCTATCGAAATGAAAGCAAGCTGTAACAATTCAGTCACCTATGATTATTCTGATCAAAGATGCATAGTTATTTTAAGATGCAGGACTACTCATGCCTCAGTGTTGTAAATCTAGTGTAGATCTAGCTTCATACCATTTGTTTAACTAACGGGCCTACTCTGCAATCAAAATGATTTTGTGACAGTGTAAGCAGATAAGATATACATTAAGGAATATATACGAACCACAGAGCTTGTCATTCAGTTTAATCTCCATGGACCCAGATTTGTTCATAAGTTAAATGAGGACATGGACTTCAGCCTACAAACATTTCATAAAACAAAAATGATAATAACAATTGAAACGCACTTTTTATTAGGAGGCAAAAAAAAAAAAAAAAACCACCTACTTTTAACATAGTCTAAGGCTTGATGGCCACCAGGAAGCATACAGTTCCCAGGCCATATCCAAGATTCAAAGCTTCTCTAGAAAGAGTCCATTTCAAACTCCACCTTTTGTGCTTCTTCCTTGATTCTAAAATGGTCAAGGAACTTTTGAGTCAACCCTCTTACCAACCCACTGGAGAGGCTCTTCCACAAAACTCCTAGCTTGCAGGGGGAAAAAAAATTCAAAAACTGGAATGTATACAAGAAGCCAGACCAGAAAAGGATAAAATGCTGAAGATGAAGGGCTAGAAGCTCACTGAGCATAAAAATAGACTGGAGAATTTCCAAGGATTCTTCAGACACTGTAGAAAGATATCCAAACTTCCCTTATATACCTTGCACTTGAGCACACACTGGCCCCTTCCCCAGGCAGGGGAGGGAAGCTTTGCACTATGAGAACATTCCTGCATCGTACTTACTAGCTGGTCATTGTCTCTCTTCCTCACAGACTGACCATTTGCTCCTTGAGGGCAGGAATTGTATCCACCTGGGTCACAGCAATATCACCCAGACTTCTGGCACCGTGCTTGGCACATGGTTTACACTCGTAAATGTTTCCTGGATCCATGAGTTGACTACTTCATATATTGGTTCAAGCATAACTATGTGGAAAATCTTGACCTCAAAATACAGATACTTCTAGCCCGAATTTCCATTTTCCAAATACTTTGACTATTCCTAATCAAGTCATAAAAATACATACCTTACTCAAGCCATAAGGAAGCATTACAAAATTCCACTCTCTTTTCTATTTTAATTTTACTAGGTTTTCATTTGTTTTTATGAGAGCACTTTGAATGTGTTTAGTACACAAAGATGAACTTTTTTCTTAGTTTAGTGAAATGGGAGAGGAAAGGACTAAAATTTATCTCCCCTTGTCCAGAGGAAATGTTGTTGTTGTTGTTACTGTTGTTGTTGTTAGGTGCCATCAAGCTGTCTTCGACTCATAGCGATCCTATGCACAACAGAACAAAACATTGCCCGGTCCCGCACCAGCTCTGCAATCCCTGCTATACTTGAACCCATCCCCACAGCCACTGTGTCAATCCATCTTGTTGAGGGCCTTCCCATTTGTCTTCCACCCTCCACCTTCCCAAGCATGACATCCTTCTCCAGGGAAGTAGACTACTACCTTTGGTTTTAAATTCTAAATTACATATTCTCACATGAATGTCTCTCCAAGAGTCACATTATAATAAAATAGAATTAAAACTTACAAAAAAAAATTTTAAAAATCTAAAAAGAGATAAATAAACCAACATATGTAGATTAGCATTCATATATTTAACAAATACTCATTATACTATTCCATATAGTCTTCTTTCATATATATTTTTTCTTATTGAACAATATTAAGTTCTTTCTAAAAATGAAATTCTGAACAAGTGAATCCCCTGCTTAAAATACTTTCATATGTTTCCACTAACCTTGTATTTCCAGGCTGTGACCCTTGCTTACCTCACCAGCCACATGCCTCACCTGTTGTTGTTGTTTTTATGTGCCATCGAGTTGTCTCCAACTCCTAGGACCTTATGTATAACAGAACGAAACACTGCCTGGTCCTGCACCAGCCCCATGATCCTTGCTATACCTGAGCCCATCATTGTAGCCACTGTGTCAATCCATCTTGTTGTGGACCTTCCCCTCTTTCATTGACCCTCCACTCTACCAAGCATGACATCATTCTCGAGAGAATGGTTCCTTCTGACAACATGACCAAAGTAGGGGAGATGAAGTCTGGCCATTCTCACTCCCAAGGAGCATTCCGGCTGCACTTCTTCAAGGACAAATTTGTTAGTTCTTTTACCAGTCCTTGGTACTTTCAGCATTCTTCACCAACACCACAACTCAAAACTATCAACTCTTCTTCAGTTTTCCTTATTCATTGTCTAGCTCTCTCATGCATATGAGGTGATTGAAAATACCATGGCTTGGGTTAGGTGCACCTTAGTGTTCAAGGAGACATCTTTGCTCTTCATCACTTGAAAGAGGTCTTTTGCAACAGATTTGCCCAATGCAATATGTTGTGTGACGTCTTGACTGCTGCTTCCATTGGTGTTGATTGTAGAACCAAGTATATTAATTCTTTCACAACTTCAGTCTTTTCTCCAGTCATCATGATGCTGCTTATTGGTCCAGTTGTGAAGATTTTTGTTTTCTTTATATTGAGGTGTAATCCATACTACAGACTGTAGTCTTTAATCTTCCTCAGTAAGTGCTCCAAGTCATCCTCACTTTCAGCAAGCATAGTTGTGTCATCTGCATATCTCAAGTTGTTAATGAGACTTCTTCCAATCCTGATGTCATGTTCTTCTTCATATAGGGCAGCTTCTCGGATAATTTGCTCAGTATACAGATTAATTAAGTATGGTGAAAGGATACAAACCTGAGACACTCCTTCCCTGTTTTAAAACCATACAATATCCCCTTGTTCTGTTCAAACAACAGCCTCCTGGTCTATGTACAGGTTCCTCATGAGTACAATTAAGTGTTCTGGAATTCCCATTCTTCTCAATGTTCTCCATAATTTGTTATGATCCACACAATCGAATGCTTTTGCATAGTCAATAAAATACAAGTAAACATCTTTCTAGTATTCTTTACTTTGAGCCAAGATCCATCTGACATCAGCTATGATATCTCTCACTCCAAGTCCCCTTCTGGATCCAGCTTGCATTTCTGGAAGTTCTCTGTCACTGCTGCAACCATTTTTGAATTGTCTTCAGTAAGCATTTTACTTGTGTATGATATTAATGATATTGTTTGATAATTTCCACATTTTGTGGCATCACCTTTCATTGGAATAGGTACAAATATGGATCTCTTGCAGTCATTGGGCCACATAGCTGTCTTCCAAATATCTTGGTATAGCCTAGTGAGTGTCTCCAGTGGGACATCCATTTGTTGAAACATCTCAGTGGGTATTCGGTCAATTCCTGGAGGCTTGTTCTTTGCCAATTCTTTCAGTGCAGCTTCAACTTCTTCCTTCAGTACCATTGGTTCCTGATCATATGCCACCTCTTGAAATGGATGATCATCTATTAATTCTCTTTAGTATAGTGACTATGTATCTTCTTTTGATGTTTCTTGCATCATTCAACATATTGCACATGGAATCTTTCAATATTGCAATTTGAGGCTTAAATTTTTCCTCAATTCTTACAGCTTGAGAAATGCTTTTAGAAATGGTTGAGAAATGCTTGAGAAATGCATTTAGAAATGGTTTTCTAACTCCAGGTCTTTACACATTTCATTATAATAATTGACTTTGTCTTCTCAAACTGCTGTTTGAAATCTTCTGTTCAGCTCTTTCATCTTATCATTTCTTCCATTTGCTTCAGCTACTCTCCACTCAAGGACAAGTTTCAGAGTTTCTTTTGACATCTATTTTGGTCTTTTCTTCCTTTCCTGTCTTTTTAATGACCTCTTGCTTTCTTCATGGATGCATGGATGATGTTCTTGATGTCATCCCACAATTCCTCTGGTTTTCAGTCATTGATGTTCAGTGCATCAAATCTATTCTTTAAATGGTCTCTAAATTAAGGAGGCATATAATCAGTGTCATATTTTGGCTCTCATGGACTTCTTTTAATTGTCTTCAGCTTCAGCTTGAACTTGCATAAGAGCAGTTGATGGTCTGTTCCACAATCAGGCCTGTCCTTGTTTTGGCTGAAGATATGAGCTTCTTCATCACCTCTTGCCTCAGATGTAGTCAGTCTGATCCTCTGTGTTATGTCTGGCAAAGTCCACATGTATAGCCTCACCACTCCTCCACAAATTTTATATAATACAGCTAGACTGAATTACTTTCAGTTCGGCAAAATTGCCAAGTTCACTGACTTTCCTCTGAACTTTTAAGTGTGCTGGCCTCTGCCCATGGCCTTCCTCTACATGCTCATTCCTTCTGCCTTTTTAACTCCTGTTCATCTATCATATTTTAGCTGAGGTATCATTTTCTCTGAAAAGCCTTTTCTGACAACCTCATATCCCAAGAAAGAATTAGTAGTCTTTACTGTGTATTCTAATTTCCAGATTATACCCCTGTGCTGTCATGTTCTTACCAAAATTATTGGTTATTTACCTATATGTAATCCTAGATGGGAGCTCTGGTAGCATAGTGGCTAAGGCACTTGACTGCTAACCAGAAGGCTGGTGGTTCAA
>NW_006921638.1:7074726-7075842 GCF_000298275.1 Orycteropus afer afer | reverse complement strand
AGTATACTCTAGACCAAGGATAGATTCAGCTGAGGCTAATCTTGCACAGACACCAGTAATACAAAATACCTGCAATCCTTACAGAAACAATAGAAGATAGACACAGAGTAATCCCTTACAGACAACCAGACACAATGTAAGAGAGATCCAATAGATCTACCATCTCAGGACTGTAGTACTGGGGGACACCAGACTCAATTGGCACAACAAAGTACATGAAAGCCTTGCTCCACATCCTACATTGGTGAGTAGCAATTGGGGTCTTAAAAGCTTTCAAGTGGCCATCAAAGATGCAGCTGACAGTCACCTAGCATTGGAAGCAAAGAACAACACACAAAAAAAGGGGCATTTGGAAGCAATCAGCCCTAGGACACGATGGCCCTCAAGACCAGAAGAACTAGATGGTGCCCAGCTACCAATGCCAACCACTCAGGAAAGGATCAAATCTGGAGATCCTGGATAGAGTGGGAGGGAAAACATGGAACAAAATCCAAAAACTCAATAATGACCAGAATTACTGGTCAGATGGAATGTGGTGAGACCCCCAATACTATGGCCCTGGAATACATTCTGCACCTGGAATAAAATGCACCCCTAAGGGCTGGCTCTCAGCCCAATAGTTAACAAGATGTACACACGGACCACTCAACCCAGGATGATGCACCCACATACTCTATGGTAATACATCCCTTAGAGCAATAAACCAAGGGACACCAGAGGACCAACATTCAAATTGAGGAAATGCAGGACAAACAGGATTGCATAAATTTGAGAGGCACAGGGAGAGGGTTATAAAGTAGGGAGGGGAGGAGATTGGGTTAGGGTTGGACATGGTAAATGGGGAATGAAACTAAATGTACATGTAACGTTGAATGTAAAACAAGCTCTTTAAATAAATAAATAAAAGAAGAGTCGGAACTTCTGCTACTGGCTGTGTTAAAATATCTTGTTTTATACCAATCTGGCAATTATTCCTGTCAGGAATAACTATAAAATCAGATTGTTTTCCTAAGGCGTTGGAGAGCAGCCAAGGCTACCAGAGTTACAGGCTAATCCTTGAGAGAAGGAAAATGCATTAGTGTGACCATGACATCTTCTATCTTTTTTTTTTTTTTT
>NW_006921638.1:7070863-7074626 GCF_000298275.1 Orycteropus afer afer | reverse complement strand
TACAGTCCTTTCCTTCTAGGAGTTTGTTTTTACATCAGTCATATGAATAAATTGGGGGAGCAGAGTTTACATCATGGCCCTTTCCTGACAGCAAGTAGTTTCTATGAAACTAAAACCCAAATAATTGCCTCCATTTGAAGGGCCTTTATGGTCATTTAGGCAACTTACTATAATGAAGATAGGAAGATTCCAGAAGGATTTTCTTTAACATCCTATGAATAATCATTATCCAGAAATTGTGGTACTAAAAAGAGTTGCTTTTTAAAGCTAATTTTTCAAGTTTCCCTTGCTTATGCTTATGTAAGAATTAGAGGTATTTCCTCAAATACAGACCTATCACATAATTAAAACCTTAGGCACCTAAAGGGAGTCTTTAGGTGCCTAAGGCATTTGACTGCTAACCAGAAGGTTGGCAGTTCAAACCCACCACCTATTCCAAGGAAGGAAGATGGAGCAATCTACTTCTGTAAAGATTTACCTCCTCAGAAACCCAATGGGGGTCGCTATGAGTCAAAATCAACTTGATGGCAGTGAGTTTGTTGTTGTTGTTGTTGTTGTTTTAAAAAGAGTCTTTAGTTTCACACAGTTTTATATGTATAATTTCCATCAATTTTTTTTATCTCTGCACATGACAATCAGTAAATGTTTAATGATGATAGTAATAATTATGATGATAATAGTGATAAAATTGAATTATGTAAAAGGATGACACAACACTAAGAGTTCTAAGTTGCCCTCTCAAGGCTCTAAGTATGTTTTATGCAAGGCTTGTTTTCATAGCTGGATAGCTTCATGAAAGAAATTCACAATTTTAAAAAGAAAACCAATTCTGAAAGATGTTGTTGACATCTGTGACCCCATGGAAATTATTTCAATCTGTGGGCAATTTGTTTTCAGTCTTTGTGTACAGCACAGAAAATTCAGCCAGCTCTCTGTCACACAACACCTATCTCTGCATTCGCTCTCTTTTCTTAGCTCATCAAGATACAAAATCATCTAAATAAAATGACTAGACTGACATTTTCTTCAAATACCGTAATAATCGCCAAATTGGACTGACCAGAGACAAAAGGAAATTTTTATGTTTTGTTTATCACATACATTTTTTTATACATGAAAAATCATGGCACTATCATTCTCCACCAGGCTGCTTCTGCCAAGGACTATGACTGATTGGGATTCATGTAAAGCCTCCAACCTCGTGTGAGCATGACGAGAGTCAAATTAGGTGGGATGGGAGTAAAACAGAAAGCTCCAGAAAACTCTCAAACTCAGCATTTTGACAGAACCTTCTTCACACCAATGTGCATATTGCCTCATTAAATGATGTGTAAAGGTCAGGGGTTAATCAACTTCAATTTGGCATGCATATTGAGTAATCTTTACTGATCATTTTATACTTCCCAGTGAAAACAGGCAAGAAACACTTCAAGTTAGTGGACTATTTTCTATAATTATCTTTTACCTCTTTAGAGACAATTTCACATTTAACTTAAATTTTTTCTTTCTTTCTTTCTTAAAAGCAATAAGAGATCTCCAAGACATAAATGTCTAGGTTGTATTTTTTAAAGTAACAGTTTTATTCAGATAGAACTGGAATTAAATCAACTGCACTTATTAAAAATGTAAAATTTGATAAGTCTTAACATATTTATACACTAGTAGAACTATGGCTACAATCGTGATAATGAAGATAGTCATCACTCCCAGAAGTTTGTTTCTTTTCTATTCAGGAGACCTATTCTCACCTTTGTCCAACCTTAAGGAATTCTTTTCTTCTTTCTATAATCCCATTTATTTATCTCTTTTTGTCAGCCACATAACTTAAAGAAAAGCATTGGTAACATCCTCAATTCCTTCCTCCTCCCTCCCTCATAACACCCTACGTCAGTCAACTCTTCTTTCATTCTATTTCCCACTCTGACTGAACTTTGGTTACATTATTACAAAATATTTTAATTAATCTCCTTGCTTCCGGTCTCTTCAGCCTCAATCCATCCTCTATAAATCTGGTTCTATAACTCTTCAGTTCAAAAACATTTTAATTTCCCTATTGCCTATATAAAAACATAAGGTTTTATATATGATCCAGCATAGAAATTTAAAGTCTGAACTTCATTTAATCTGCACTAAGAGGGAGGAATTCATTTCTTCTCTGTCTCCTCATCTTGTACATCAAAACCAAACCAGAACACTTGCTGTCAAGTTGATTCCAACTCATACCAAGCACATCTACTTGTGGTATATTTATTAACTAGAGTTTCTTTCTGACCCTTCCAGGATCAAAGGGAAGGATGGTGAGGGAAGTCAAGGGAATAAGAAAAGCTTTATTTGACTTAATGTTGTGATAAGTAGTGGCACTCTATCTAATGCTGCCTAACAAATAACCCCAAAAAATGTAATGGTATAAAAGAACCATTTATTATGCTTACAAATTCTAGAGGTTAGGGATTCAGATAAGGCACAGCAGGAAAACCTTGTCTTTACAATGATTGGCTCTTCAGCTGGAATATGAAAGCTGAGGGCTGGAATCATCTCACGGCTTGTTTACTCATATGTCTGGTAGTTTATACTGGCCGTTGGATACAGGTCCCAGTTCTTCTCCATATGTGTCTGTCCATCTGGTCTCTCTGCATGGGCTAGTTTGGACTTCCTCACAGCATGGTGATTGGGTTTCAAGAGCCAAGTGTCCCAAGAGAAAAAGAGCCAGATGGAAATATTTTTGTTCATGATCTAGCCCCAGAAATAACATAGCATCACTTTTGTCGTACCCTATTTGTCAGACTGGGGCTCCGGTAGCATAGTGCCTAAGGCATTTGACTGCTGACCAGAAGGCTGGCGCTTCAAAACCACCAGCCACTCCTCAGAAGGAAGATTAGGAGATCTACTTCCATAGAGATACCGCCTTGGAAACCAAGGACGGGTCGCTGTGAGTCGGATCCAATTCTACGGCAGTGAGTTTGGATTTTGGTATTGGTCAGAGTACAGAAGCCGTTGATACACAACGTTGAAAGCACTCAGCTGCTAACTGAAACGTCAGCAGTTGGAACCCACCAGTTGCTCTGCAAGAGAGAAATGTGGCAGTCTGCTTCTATAAAGATTTACAATCTTGGAAACCCTATGAGACTGTTCTACTCTGTCCTGTAGGATTGCTATGTGTCAGAATCAACTCAATGGCAGTAGGGTTTTATTAGGCAGAGTAGTTACAAGTCTCTGCCTAGTTTCAAGAGGAGGGCAATTAAACCCCACCACCACCTCTTAGTGAGAAGAGAACCTGTCACATTGCTAGAAGAACAAGTGAGATGGGATATACTTATATTTATTGGTGTGGCCCATCTTTGGGAAATAAAAGCACCACAATCACTGACTACTTTGGCTTCCATATTTTACAGAGAAGGAAATGAGGTCCAGGGAATTCCATATGATCCAAAAAAAATCATACAGTCAATGGTAGAGCAAAACAAAAAAATTAAAAAATAAATAAAAACAGGCATCGGAACTCCTAATCCATGCCCATTGCCACTACCTCACATTGTCTTTTAATTTTCACAAGGCTCAAACTGGTGAGATAATGAAGTCAATGGATAGAGTATATTTAGTGTATGAAAATTCTGACCTGAATCCTAGATGAAGTTTTCTTGATTCAGTAAATTCAAACATAAAAATACTATACTATTAGCTAGTGAAGCAATGAAAGAAAAATTCTAGGAATTTCCTTCTAGGAAGGAATTTTTAATAGTTCTCAGACCGAAAAAAAAAAAAA
>NW_006921638.1:7054706-7065753 GCF_000298275.1 Orycteropus afer afer | reverse complement strand
ATCCTCACTTTCAGCAAGCAAAGTTGTATCATCTGCATATCTCAGGTTGTTAATGATTCTTCCTCCAATCCTGATACCACGTTTTTCTTCATACAGTCCAGCTTCTCGGATTATTTGCTTAGCATATAGATTGATATGCTAATAGGTCAAGTATTGGGCTAATAGGTCAAGTAAAAAACAATGGCACAGAGACTTTGGTGGCCTTATAGGGATAATCCACCAAAAACTAAACCCAGTTACATTGAGTCAATTCCTACTCATAGCGACCCTATAGGACAGAGTAGAAATGTCCCATAGGGTTTCCAAGAATGTAAATCTTTGCAGAAGCAAACTGCTACATCTTTCTTCTGCAGAGCAGCTGGTAAGTTTGAACCACCAACTTTTGGGTTAGTAGCTGAGAGCTTTACCCTTTGCACCACCAGGACTCCTTCTTATGAGGATGTTTGTTGTGGTTATTAGGTGATGCTGAATTGATTCTGACTCATTGCGACCCCATGTACAACAGAACAAAACACTGTCCAGTCCAGCACCATCCTCACAATCGTTGCTGTGTTTGAACCCAATGTTGCAACCGCTGTGTCAATCGATCTTATTGACAGTTACCCCTTTTTTGCTGACCCTGTACTTTACCAAGCAGGATGTGCTTCTCCAGGGACTGGTCCCTCCTGATAATATGTCCAAAGTACATGAGATGAAGTCTCACTATCCTCACTTCTAAGAAGCATTCTGGCTGTACTTCCAAAACAGATGTGTTCATTCTTCTGGAAGTCCATGGTATTTTCAATATTATTTGCCAACACCCTAATTCAAATACATCAATTCTTCTTCAGTGTTCCTTAATCATTGTTCAGTTTTCACAAGCATATGAAGCAATTGAAAATTCCATGGCTTGGATCAGGCTCACCTTAGTCCCAAAATGACATCTTTGCTTTTTAACACTTTAAAAAGGTATTTTACACAAGATTTGCTCAGTGAGATTCATCCTTTGATTTCTTGACTACTGCTTCCATGAGCGTTGATTATGGATCTAAGATAGACAGGAATTAGAAGGACCAGGATCCAGGAGAAAAAGGAATCAAAGCTGGGCATTCTTCTTTTCCCCTCGAGAGATTTGTCAATTTCTAAATCACAAACGGTGAGAGGCCAAGTATCCAAGTAGGAATTAATAGCTAAGAGGACATGCTACAAAGGTAAAAATTGGAATTCAGGACCCACCAAGGAAGACACCAGTTGGTAAACACTCAGACTTTCAGTGCAGGTCTCACATAGGCTATAACTTTGTAGTAAAGCAAAACTGCAATAGACCCAAGAGGAAAAAGTCATAAAACTGGTCAATATAAAACATGAGATCAAAAAAATGAAATGCATAAAAAGATATGTAGACATGGTTAAAAAAAATTGAAATTTCAGAGAATAGGTAAGAAAGGATGATACAGAAGTGGATGAGAATTTTCAAAAGCCAACAGAAGGATCTCAAGCCCTAAGTTAAAGAAGGTCTTTCAACCTAAGGAAGATAAATACCAAGAAGACATTGTCATCATGTAAAACTCCTTAAAACTAAAGTCAAAGAGAAAATCTTAAAAGCAGTCAGAGAAGAAAGACACATTACCTTTAAGAAGCAACAGTAAGAAAGTTGACTTTTCAATAGAAAAAAAAATGAAGGCAACTGAAATGGAATTATGTCATTAAAGTGCAGAAAGGAAAACAACTTCCAACTTGGCATTACGTACATAGCAAAAATATGTTTCAGAGATGAAGAGAAACTAAAGATATTTTCAGGCAAACAAAAACTATGAGAACTTATTGCCAGCAAACCCACACTACAGAAATTACCAAAATGGAATAATAAAAATAATAAAAATTCTTCAATATGTGTAAGAGTTTCTAAAAGTGTTCTTCCACTTTACTAGGTCCTGCCAAATTACTTTCCAAAGTGCTGCACAAACAACATATGGCAGATCCTCTTTTACCACCTTCTTACCAATGTTTGGTATTACCAGACTTGTGAAGGCTGGCCGATCTGATGGGCATGGCATAGTGCCTGATTTTTTTCATTTGCAGTTCCCTGTCACCAGTGATGTTGAATATCTTTTCTTACAGTAACTATTTGGTTTTCTTCCATGATTTGACTATTTTCCCTTTTTTGAAAAATAGAATTGCTTTTATTTTTCTAATTGATTTACCCCTTATTTATTCCATGTATTAGTCACTGGCTGAGGTTACTGGGTACTGGTACTCTTCCATCTTATTTTCCAGAAACAGAATAAAGAAATTCAGATATGTTGTCAGTAACAGTTAATGATTTCAGTTTCAGATATTGCAAGTATTTTTCATAATGACTAATTTTTGACTATGTAATTATTTTTTGCATGCAAATTTTAATATGGTTGATATATTCATTTCCATGGGGTCATGAGGATATCCTCAAGTTTTAAAGTATTGGCTTTCTCTTTTAGGCAAATGTAATTTAATTTTGTGTCCGGTGCAAATTAAATATCTAATTCTTTTCCTATTTAATAGCCAATTGTCCCAGTACTATTTACTAAATGACCTATAATTTCCTTATTGATTTATACTGCTACCTCTATCATATGTCAGTATCACACACACACATACACACACACACACACACACACACACACACACATGGACCAAATGCTTGTCTTTATGCCAATGTCACATTATTTTGGCTTACTCTTAATGCGTATTCAATTCTTTATCCAATTGAGTATCCCTCCTCCAATTTACTATTCTCCTCTGAAGAAGAAATTGCTCTTCTTGGCAATTTATTGTTGCATATAAATTTTAGTTTCAACTTTTCAAGTTTCAGAAATAAGATTTGTTGAAATTTCTGTTGTAATTAAATTGACTTTATGAGCTGATTTAGGGAGAAATGACATCTTTATGATATTGAATCTTCTCATTAGTGAACTTCTTACATATCTCCATTTATTTAGATCTATTTTATGTCTTTTAGTAAAGTTTTATAATTATTTCCTGTAAGGTCTTACATTTAAAATATATATATATATTCTCAGTGCTTTAAGGTTTCTATTGTTATTGCAAATGACGTTGTTGCGTATATTGTGTAATATTTTTGTATATTGAGCTTGTATCCAGCAGCAGCATTGAAATCTCTTATTAGTCCTAGTAATTTGCCTATAAATACTCTCTTATATTTAAAGAGAGTACATAACAAAGAGCAAAGGAATTTCCAGATCAGGCATCTGAATTCAATGTTTACTGATCCAGGAGGCTGAATATAAAGTTTTAAAAGAGAGGGGAAGAAATATTATATTTTCTTTCTATATCCTTTTTATAACTACAAAATACTTTATGATTTTACAATGCTACGAGGCATAGAATAAATAATGAGACTAATTCCCAGTAACAGCTTTGGAGGAAGGTTCATTCTCAGTAACTCTGTATGCTACTATAATTTTTTTTTTTTTTTAAGTGAGATTTAAAAGGGAGGCAGAAGCCAAGTCATGAATGACTTGTGTGCCAGGCTAAGGAGTATGTATTTTATCCTGAAAGTAATTAATTTTAATCAGAGGAATGGCATGATCAGATTTGCATTTCAGAAAGAACACTCAAGCAGTGCTGTGACAGACAGGCTGACCATGTGTTTTAGAGGCAGGGAGACCAATTGAGAGGTATTTCAGTAACTCCCTAGACTATCAGCTTCATGAGGGCAAGGACTGTTGGCTTTTCTCACCAATGAATCCCCACAATCAACCACAGTACTTGACACATAACACATGCTCAATGAATATGTGTTAATAAGTGAATTAATTAATCCTATGAGAAATAATCTGGACATAGCTAAAACACAGAGGTTGTAAAGATGGAGGAAACAAAAAAATTGTATAAATATTTAAGAGAGAGGGCAACTGTATATTGGGGATGAGAGAAAAGGATCACTCTAGACGGGTTCCCGGGTTACTGGCTTGATTAGATAGATAATGGTACCCTACAGCCAGAGGGGAAATGAAGAAATAGTCATGTTTTCAGGAATATGCAATGAGTTCAGTTTCCAATATATTAAATTTGAAGTATTTCAAACATTTCTCAAAAACAAAAGCTGTTGGATCTCTGGGTCTAGAACTGCAAAAAAAAAAAAAAAATTCTAGCAGTAGAAGGAAGCTGAGGATACAGGTGTCAGTTAGTCATCCTGGAAAAGAGCATAGTTCAAGTCTCTCTCTCTTGTAACAAGCTGTATCCATCTTAAGCTACTTTAAGATCTCAGTAAAATACTTACAAGAACTTGAGCAGATCTGAAGTTGCCTCTTGAAGGAAACTTTGGCACCACCTGCAGGGACCACAATGATTCTCTTCCATTTGGAAGTAGAGTGACCTTTCACTCAGGTTAGAACACAATCAAACATATATATTTTGCATAAAATAATGTCAACTCTGCCATCTGTTCATCTGCAATCAAAAGCATATCATTGTCCCTTCAACAGTAGCTACACACTTCACTCCTCATTAGAAAAGTTCACCTGGAATTGTCTGCTCTCCAGTTCTGGTCAAAGACCCTTTAGGTTGATGGCTGATGGCCTGAGATTTGTTCTCTGTCCCCTCCTCTAGCTATTTTATAGTCTGTTCTAGCATAAATATGGAGCATAACATTAGCTTAGTTTCTTCACTGAGTATCACTTGGGTGTTAATACTTTACTGAACCCCAATATAAAAAATAGACACATGAATAAAACCCTAGTGTTGGCTTTAAAACCTTTTCTGAAGATATTGTCCTCTATATTGGTCAATGTCCATTATACAAATTTTTTTTTTCATGATAAATTCCTCTTGTTTAAATTTCTATTGGTATTTTATTATAAAAGTAAAATATATTATTGAAAAAAAAAAAAAAAAAAGAATTCTCAGCAATGTAAAAGCACCTATATCCCTCTTTCCTGCCCACACAATTCTAACTCCCAAGGGTAAAATAGTCAGGTATTCTTTCCATTGCAAGTGACAGACTTGTAGCTTGAAAAAAAGTTAAATACAAGAGAGGAATTAGAAGGTCACAAGGGAAAGGGAGAAGGGGCAGTGGTGGTTCAGTGGTAGAATTCTCACCTTCGATGTTGGGTGTGACCAATGCACTGACCAATGCACCTTCGGTCAGGGGAGGTATGCAGTGTTGTTATGATGTTGAATAGATTTCAGTGGTGCTTCCAGACTAAGGTGGACCAGAAAGAAAGGCCTGGGAATCTACTCCTCAAAATCAGCCAGTGAAAACCCTATGAACCACAATAATCTGTCCTACAGCCAATCATGGGGATGGGGCAGGTCCAAGCAGCATTACCTTCTGTTGTGCATGGGATCACCATGAGTCAATGTCAGCGAACAGCAAAGGAAAGAACAAGGAATCAGAACAATCACTGCAGAAACCAGAGCAATGTCAAGGGTATCAGGGAGTATGGTGTGATCTTTGTATCTGTGCTTCTACCTGATCTTCGTTTTCTCAAGTGGTGGAGAACAGAACTTCCAGTGGCTCAGGGACCAGCTGCTTGCAGCATTGTCTTAAGGGGGATTTTTCCCCCTTAAGAAAATCCCAGGAAAATGCTTCTGTTGGCTTGGCTTAGGTCAAAAGAGTACTGTGGTTGACAGCACTTCTCCCCCAGGAAACTCATGACTGAAGTGGAAGAGATACAGTTCCCCTGGGAATGGCGGAACATTGTCATCAAAAGAAGAAGAAAGTTGTACTGGGCAGCAAAAAATACTGACAACCTTTATATCACTATAAATGGTTGCCTGAATATCTTCCAAACATTTTCCCTGCACTTAAAAGCATTTAAAAAATCCATTTTATGTTTTACACAAATAGGAACATATTATGACAAATTTCTTTTGGAAATTAATACCAGGCGGGGGGAGGGAAATGTTCGTGCACAAAGTGCTGGTATACTTTCTTTTGATCAGATAATGAGTTTCTCATCCACTATTCTGTTTCCCTGACTGTCAGGAAGCTCCAAACTAAATTTAATGTTAAGTTACCCTATCGATAGTAAATCTCATGGTTAGAATATTTACTTCCTTCTTATTTTCATAGCTTTAGATTTCTAATTTCTGGCTCTCTTTATTGTAAGCCACCTCAAATTCTTCTTGAAAGAAGATGAAATTTTTTATGCCCTTCTAATCCTAGTATTTTAACTTTATTATTTTTCCTTTATCAGAAAAATTAGTGCTTATTATGCAAAATTTAGATAATAAGTGGAAAAGTAAGGAGAAAAAAAATCACCCATGTTTCCATCACTCATTATTCATGGTGTGCTGCCTAGTTTTAGTAAGGCATTTGTCTGCTAACCAGAATGGCAGTTCAAACCCACCAGCCGCTCCACAGGAGGAAGATGAGGCAATCTACTTCCATAAAGTTTTACAGCCTTGGAAACTCAATGGTTGTTGCTATGAGTCAGAATCAATTCAATGGCAGTGAGTTGGGTTGGGTTTGGCCTAGTCTTAAGTGCAAGAGAAACAGCCAAGTCATATAACCAGCTTGATTGAATAGATTCCTTACTAATAAAAAATCTGGAGCCTTTAAATTATAGAACATCATTGTTGTTGTTGTTGTTATGTGCCGTCAAGTCGGACCCGACTCATAGCGACCCCTCCTTGGGTTTCCAAGGCAGTATCACTACGGAAGTAGATTGCCCCATCTTCCTTCCGAGGAGTGGCTGATGGGTTTGAACCGCCAGCCATCTGGTTAGCAGTCAAGTGCCTTAGCCACTATGCTACCAGAGCTCCTATCTACTGGCAATAATTTTACTTAGCTCTGAATTTTTCAAAAAATAAACATCTGAAGGGAGGTGAGTTCTTTATACTTTCTTTGAATAACAGTTGACCAATAATTCCACACAAAAATAATGCTTCTTAAAAACTAAACATGATATAAAGACAAGTATGAGAAGGTATGTAGACATAGATATATTCAAAGTTCACTCATTTCCATTTCATCCAAAACCTTTAGCTATTGCTTAAGATTCAAGACCTGAAATACCCAATGCCATAATATATAGTTTGGTTGATAGTTTGATAGGTAGCTATGGAGAAGCCACTAGGATAGGAATTCAGTGGCCAAAGTGGATATGGATGAAACAACTGGATTTAGAATAGACAATGCAAGCTGAAATTAGAGGACTTTGTCTTGTCCTGTGTTTTATGTAATATGTACTTACTTATGGTTAAATATGAAACAGAGACTATTTTGGATCAGAATTTTAAATAGCCCCATTTTTATATATTGCATTAAAATGTTTTCTCTTCAAGCTCTTTCATCTGAAGTAAAAAAACTAAATAGAAAAATATATAAATCAAATTTTCTGGTCCTTCCCTGGCCTTCCTACCATAGGCTGACTCTGTTCGAAAAGCATGTATTTAGAAATTCATCCTTTTAGTGAACTGGGTCTTTCCCAGGATTTTTATTTTGCATTTAACAAAATAACAGCAAATTTCAGGTATTAGAAGGATCGAAACAACCTCTTCTATTCTGTTGTCCTTAGAACACCATCTTTTATTCATAGCTTCTCTTGTGGTGCTGGAAGGCAGATTCTGTTGCTATAGCAACGCCCTGCATATCCTTGGGGATAGCTTACAGTTTTACTTTTTTTTTGAACAACAAAGAGCCATTGATACTACATGTTGCCAAAGGTTACAAAAGTTGAATTCTAAAATGAAAATATTTCTTCTATAGAAGTGTTACACCATATGTGTCCCACAAATTCAAAGAGATATGTAAGAATATGACCTTTGTGTGAACATTGATGAATCTAGTATAATACGGTTTGGCTTCAATGGATTATTCACAGCAGAAGTAGTTGAAGTATATGCCTTGTTTTCTAAGACCACTGTGGGAATAAGGGGTTTATTCCCAATATCTCTAAAGATCCAGGAGCAGGACAAAAAAAAAAAAAAAATCAAAGGTACCATCACTTATGTTTTGTTTGTTATTACTTTATAATTACCTTCCCATCCCCAACTCCTACCAAAATGAACTATTATATCAAAATTCAATTACACTTTGACAGTAAATAGATCCTCAAAGGGTTGTTCTAAGTGAATCCTTGTTTCTCTGAAAAGATATTTAAACATATGATTCTCAGAATCTCTGAAATCTGTATCTTAGCTTTGTTTTAACTGGATTCTCTCATCTGTGGAAAACAAATATTCCTTAGCTGTATTGTAAGAGCAGGAAATTTCTTTTCAATTATTCTTTTCAAGATAAGTTATCTCATCATCCTGGAAATCTGAAGTAATGTGCTGAGAACCACAAGGAAAACAGACGTAAGAGTTTATAGAAGACTTTGTTGTTGTTGTTGTTGTTATGTGCCATCGAGTAGAGATAGTAATCTGGATTTTTCTCAACAGGAGAAGGAGCTACAGGCTGAAAATGTAGATAAAATTTAAGGACCAATCTCAATCTTCTCCATTCACTAAGGCCTGGAAGAATTTACCTGTATTAGGAAAACCTTTCAGCACCAAACAAACTCCATGATTTGAAGCCATTCGTTCATTCATTCATTCATTAATATTTATTGAGTACATGTAATGTTTCAAGCCACTCAATGGTTTTCCAAATGCTTTCTAAGTTGCACTCTTGAAGAATTCATCTCTAATTCAATAAAGCCTTCATTACTACAAGTTCTGTGGCTATGATGTGGAGAACTCTGTTAAAAATAATTCACAGGGTAATAAAAACAAGTAATAACAAGCACAAACCATTTCCTATCATTGGACCAGGGTTCCTTGGAGAAATGACTGATTTCAGAAATGGATAGGATAGGAAAAATACAAGGTGAGCATGGAACATCTTACTGTTCAAGAAATCAAGGGAGTGCTCAAACACTAATAAAGTCACGTCAAAAGACACTGGAGCTGGCTTGAAAGGGATCCCCCTAGCCATCTGAGCATCAAAATGAATAATAATACTAATAGGTTATAATACATTAAATAAATATGAATCCATAATGATACTTGCTCTGATGGCATAGTGTCTGCGGCATTTGACTGCTGACCAGAAGGCTGGTGGTTCAAACCCACCAGCCACTCTCAGAAGGAAGATTGGGCAATCTACACCCATAGACATACAGCCTTGGAAACCCAAAGAGGGGTCAATATTAGTCAGATCCGACTTGATGGCAGTGAGCTTGAGCTTGAGCTATAATCATGCTCTGAAGGAGAGTAAGGAAGAGAAAGAAAAGGAGAGAAGGGAAATTTTAAAAAAAAAAAATGAATATTTCACTTGTACATTATATAAGATAATATTTCATGTGTATGTCCTTCTAGATGAGCACTTCTCAAATCTCACTGCACATTTGAATTACCTGGGGAGTTTTTTTATTTTGGTTTTTTTTTTAATTTGATACCTGCATTCCACTCCTGTTGTTGTTGTTAGGTGTCATTGAGTCGTTTCCAACTCATAACGACTCCATGCACAGCAGAATGAAACACTGCCCCATCCCGCGCCAGCTCCATGATCTCTGCTATACCTGAGCCCATCTTCGCAGCCACCGTGTCAATCCATCTTGTTGAAGGCCTCCCCCTCTTTCGTCGACCCTCCACCCTACCAAGCATGACATCCTTCTCCAAGGAATGGTCCCTTCTGACAACATGACCAAAATAGGTGAGAAAGTCTGGCCATTCTCGCTTCCAAGGAGCATTTCGGGTGCACTTCCTCCAGGACAGATTTGTTAGTTCTTTTAGCAGTCCATGGTACTTTCAGCATTCTTCGTCAGCACCACAACTCAAAAGCATCAACTCTTTTTCGGTCTTCCTTATTCATTGTCCAGCTCTCACATGCATACAAGGCGATTGGAAATATCATGGCTTGTGTCAGGTACACCTTAGTCTTCAAGGAGACATCCTTGCTCCTCAGCACTTGAAACAGTTCCTTCGCGGTTGACTTTCCCAATGCTACACGTCGTCTAATGTCCTGACTGCTGCTTCCATTGGCATCAATTCTAGAACCAAGCAGTGTGAATTCTTTGACAACCTCAATCTTCTCTCCATTTATTGTGATGCTTCTCATTGGTCCAGTTGTGAGGATTTTTGTTTTCTTTGTATTGAGATGTAATCCATACTACAGACTGTATTTCAACCTTCATCAGTAAGTGCCTCAAGTCATCCTCACTTTCAGCAAGCAAAGTTGTATCGTCTGCATATATCAGGTTGTTAATGATTCTTCCTCCAATCCTGAGGCCACGTGTTTCTTCATATAGTCCAGCTTCTCGGATTATTTGCTCAGCATATGAATTGCATAAGTATCGGGAAAGAATACAAACCTGATGCACTTCCTTCCTGATTTTAAACCATGCAGTGTCCCCTTGTTCCATTCGAATGACAGCCTCCTGGTCACGGTACAGGTTCCTCATGAGTACAATCAAGTGCTCGGGAATTCCCATTCTTCTCAATGTTATCCATAATTTGTCATGATCCACACAATTAAATGCCTTTGCATAGTCAATAAAACACAAATCTTTCTGGTATTATTTGCCTTGAGCCAAGATCCATGTGACAACAGCTATGATATCTCTTGTTCCACATCCTCTTCTGAATCCAGCTTGCACCTCTGTAAGTTCTCTGTCAATATACTGCTGCAAACGTTTTTGAATTATCTTCAGTAAGATCTTACTCATGTGCGGTATTAATGATATTGTCCTATAATTTTCACAATCTGTAGGATCATCTTTCTTTGGAATGGGTACAAATATGGATCTCTTCCAGTCAGTTGGCCAGGTAGCTGTCTTCCAAACCTCTTGTCATAACCGAGTGAGTGCCTCCAGTGGGGCATCCGTTTGTTGAAATATCTCAATAGGTAGTCCATCAATTCCTGGAGCCTGTTCTTTGCCAATTCTTTCATTGACCTTTGACTTCCTCCTTCAGTACCATTTGTTCTAGATCATATGCCACTTCCTGAAATGGATGAAGATCAACCAGTTCCTTTTGGTACAGTGATTCTGTGTATTCCTGCCATCTTCTCTTGATGTTTCCTGCATCATTCAATATTTTGCCCATAAAATCTCTCAATATTGCAACTCGAGGCTTAAAT
>NW_006921638.1:7052469-7054166 GCF_000298275.1 Orycteropus afer afer | reverse complement strand
GACCTGGTTTTGGCTGAAGATATTGAGCTTTTCCACCACCTCTTGCCACAGATGTAGTCAATCTGATTCCTGTGTGTTCCATCTGGTGAAATCCACGTGTAGAGCCACCGTTTGTGTTGTTGAAGAAAGGTGTTTGCAATTGGCTCCGGGAACTGATGGAATACCCATTGAGATATTTCAACAAAAAAAAATTTGTTGGTCTTGCAAAATTCTACCAGGCAATTTCCAGCATTATTTCTGTTGCAAAGGCCAAATTTTCCAACTACCGGTGTTCTTCATCCCACTCCTAGATATTTTTATTTAGAAGGTATTGAGTGGGACCTGTCCCTCTTTTTTAAAATTCCCAGGGTGATTGTAATATCCATTCAAGTTTGAGAGATACTGAAACGGATACTAGAGGCAAGAAGTTGCATAAAAATATTTGGTAAATAATATGGCAATGGCTTTGCAATTTACAGGCTGAGGTCTGAATCCTGGATCTGCAGGACAGTACTTGTAACCCCGAGCAAGTTACTGATTCAATCTGAAAGAGTTTCCTCTCCTGTAAGGAAGAAAATGATGCCTTCAAGGAATTATAAATGTGAAAGAATTTAATTTGCCCTGGAAGCTGTCAGTAGCCATCAAGTCAATTCCAACTCCCAGTGATTCCATGTGTGCAGAGTAGAACTGCTCCTGAGTGTTTTCAAGGCTGTGACCATTCAGAAGCAGATTGCCAGGCCTATTTGCTGAAGTGCTGCTGAATGAGTTCAAACCAAATTTTTAGCTAGTAGTTGAGCATTTAACCACTTACACTGTTCAGGGACTCTTTGCCCTGGAAGAGGACTCCAGAATTTTGAGTTGAAAGAAGAATTTACTCTTGGATGACATCTAGGTCAATAGGCATAACATAGTTCACAAAGACAGTGTTCTACATCCTACTGTAGTGAGTAGAGACTGGTGTCTTAAAAGCTAACAAGTAGCCATCTAAGATGCAACTATTGGTCTCTCCCCCTTCAGAATAAAGAAGAGTGAAGAAGATCAAAGATTCAAGGAAACAATTAGTCCAAAGAAATAATGCACCACATGAACCGCAGCCTCCACTTCCCAGAGATCAGAAGAAGTAGACAATTTGGGCTACCACTGCAGCTCTGAGCAGGACCACAGAAGGCGGCCAAAGAGCAAGAGGTTTCTTCTGGCCCAGAATCATGTTATAAGGAGTGAGGGAAGAAAAGAAAAGAATAGAGATGACTGGCTATGACATTCAATAGCACTATTCTAAATGGTGCTTCTTCATGCTTCAGTAATTCACTATTGATTTGGTGATCTCTATTTCTCTATCTATACACACATTCTCCTCATCCCCTGTAATTTTGTTCAAATACTGAATTATCAAATACCAAATCAGCCTTGTTTCAGCTGAGAATGTTTCTCCACTGTGCACACTTGTGTGTGTCTGTGAATGGCCTTAAACGTGCCAAAAGTATTTTTAGCCAACAGGTGAATTGACCAATACAGAATGCACAAATTATAAGAATTGACCATAGATGAGTAAGGAGCTCTGGTCATGCAGTGCCTAAGGCATTTGCCTGCTAACAAGAAGTTTAGTGGTTCAAACCCACCAGCCACTCCACGGAAGGAAGATGGGGCAATCTACTTCAGCAAAGATTTACTGCCTCAGAAACCCAACGGGGTTGCCATGAGTCAGAATTGACTGGATG
>NW_006921638.1:7047337-7052369 GCF_000298275.1 Orycteropus afer afer | reverse complement strand
TTTATAGATGCATACTTAAATATATATATATCTATACACATACATTGCTGTTGTGTGCCATCCAGTCAGTTCTGACTCACAGAGACCCAATGAGACAGAGTAGAACTATCCCATAGGGTTTCCTAGGCTGTAGTCTTTATGGAAGCAGACTGCCAGGTCCTTTCTCCCTCAGAGTAGCTGGTGGGTTCAAACACTGACATTTTGATTAGAAGCTGAGTGCTTAACCATTGTGCCACCAGGGTTCCTTACATATAAAACCAACTGCCATCAAGTCAGATCCAACCCATAGCAATTCTACAGGGCACAGTGGAACTGCCCCATAGGGTTTCCAAGGCTATAAATCTTCACAGAAGCAGGCCGCCACATCTTTCCCATGCAGAATGGCTGGTGGGTTTGAACCACCAACCTTCTAGATAGCAGCCAAATGCTTTAACCACTGTGCCACCACAGCTCCTTATGTATACACACACATATATAATATATAATATAGCCTCAAAATTACTTAGGGTCTGTTAACTAGCCAAACTATACATTTTGACTAACAGAAGTCATATAAGCTTCTACTCATGCTTGCTGAGGAAAGTACATAAAAATTACAAACTATTTCCTGAATACATTTTATAACAAAATTTTCATTTTTTCTAAGCAATATTATTCTATAATGATGACAGTGGTGATGATGATAATAAAGCTGAATTTCTGCAGAAACCATCTCCTTACAGTATTGTGGCTATTAGATTACTTATTAAAATTTACTATTGAATTTTAAAAACTTATCATGTTAAAATTATATCCTGTATTGTATTTACTTGCTTACTAACTTCAAGAGAATGTATCTGTGATGCTCTAATGTCCAAATCACTTTTTTGAACATATGTGATTGATTTTTGGAACGTTATAAACTTACTGCCTATTTTTGCTCGAATCAAAAGCTAACTATCTATTCCTCATCACACAAGCAGCTTCAAAATTTATTTGGCATGGAAAGTGTTAGTTCATTTTCTCAAATATTTAAACTTAATCATGGCCCAGATCAAGAGTGAGCAATCTCTGGAACTAATTCTATTGAATGAAATCTGTTGATAAACATTTACTGGAATATAAATATGAACTTCTTTCCTTTTTCTGCTGTATTTTTCCTTCAATGACATTGATGGGTATTGATCAACCCATTAGTTCTATTATGGCTTAAGAAATGATCATTTCTTACTCTAGCTACCATCAAGTCAAGTAAAAGTGAATTACTGAGCACTACACAGGAATTTGGAATCCCTACATGGGACAAACAGTTAATGCACTCAGCTGCTAACTGAAAGCTCTCAGGTTCAAGTCCACCCAGAGACATTCTGGAAGAAAGGCCTGGTGATCCACTTCAGTAAAAAATAGGCTATGGAGCACAGTTCTACTCTGACACAAATGGGTTGCCATGAGTTGGAATCAACAAAATGGCAACTGTTTTTTTTTGGTTGGTAATAGTGAGTTCTTTTAGGCAAGACACTACGAGTAACACAGGAAAACCATAAATTGTGATTCCTGCCCTTTTTGCACTCAAAGTCTAACATTTAGGAAATATACCAAACCATAAATTAAACCATTCAGGCAAAATCCAACTGTTAGCAAGACCAAAATATATTTTCTCTGACATTTTTATCCTGCCTTTAAGTGAAAAGAAACTGCTCTCTCTCTTAAATTCATGGTAATTCTTTAGTGGTGACAGTAATGGGTTGCAAAACTCCTTAGAGTTACTCCAGTGTACACAAAAGAGGATCCCAGTCAGCATAGAATTTCTCCAGTGTTTCAGTGTACGTGTGCAGCTACCTTGCTCTTGCACATTTAAAACAACCAACTGCTGATGTGGTGACACACCTGGGGAAGGCTTGCATCATCAGTACCATCTCTACAATTTATCGTTTGGGCTAGGCTTTTTCTTTTACTTTACATTTATTATCTCATTTAACTCTTCTCACAATTCTAAACCCCAAAACCAAGCCCATTAGAACCCTATCGAACAGACTACCACTACCCTGTAGTGGTTTCAGAGCTGTATCTTTATGGAGGAACATAGTGGTTAAGCAGTTGGCTGCTAACTGAAAGGTGCACGAGCCACTCTGGAAGGAAGATGTGGCAGTCTGCTCCCATCAAGATTTACAGCCTTGGAAACCTTATGGTGCAGTTCTACTCTGTCATATAGGGTTGCTGTGAGTCGGAATCGACTGGACGTAATGGGTTTTGGTCTTTGGAATCTTTTTGGAAGTACACCATCATATCTTTCTTCCACAAATGGCTGATGGGTTCGAACCACAAAACTGTCAGTTAGTAGCAAAGTGCTTAACCACTACACTATCAGGACTCCTTGCCACATTTCTATTCAGCAGACAGTGTCCTAATATTAGAGATGAAAACATTGAGATTTAAAAGTTGAACCAACTCACCAAACTCATAGTCAGAAAATGGATGAACTTGAATTCAACTAGGTGTAGTTGACCCCAAGTCCATGCTCTCTTCATGTCATGATATACCACTGCTACAGAGCTCAGGGCCAACTGGGGCAAATTACTTCTCTGTATTTTATCTAACTTTAAAGATTTTAATTTGAAGGCAGGAAGATATAAATAAGATTATTGACAGGTAAGAGACAACGTTTTAATATTTCCTGTGCACATAATTTAAACTAAACTTGTGTAAAAAGAACTAGATAGTGCCTGGTTATCACAGTCAACCACTTGGAGGGCTATGTAGGAGATCCTGGATAGGGTGGGAGAAAAATGTGGAACAGAACTCAAAATCATTTAAATAAATAAATAAATAAAGGACCAGGTTTGTTGGTCTAATAGAGTCTGGTGAAACCCCTGAGACTATGGACCCTAGCTACCCTTGAGGTCTGGAATTTAACCCATTCCTGCGGCTTCCAGCCAAACAAAAGACAGGCTTATGAGTTTAACATTTACATGAGGTTGTTGTTATGTGCCGTCCAGTCGGCCCTGACACATAGTCGACCCCTCCTTGGGTTTCCGAGGCAGTATCACTACGGAAGTAGGATTGCCCAACCTTGCCCAACCTTCCTTCCGAGGAGTGGCTGGTGGGTTTGAACCGCCAGCCCTCTGGTTAGCAGGCAAGTGTCTTAGCCACTATGCTACCAGAGAGACACGCTCATTGAGGAGATCAATCAGGGGAGAATAGAAGGGCTGTTTTGCACAGGGACATAGCTCAGGGGCAGGGAGTGCATGGGAGGGAAGGACCCAGGGATGAGGTAGCTATGGGGAGGAAGTGGGAAGAAAGCTGTTGCACTTTGGGAAATTGCAGTCAATGTCATGAGACAAAGTATAGGTGAACTGTTGCATGGAAAATGAATTTGCTCTGTAAACTTTCACCCAAATTACAATAAAAATTTAAGAAAAAAAAAAACTAATCTTTGACATACAGTGTTGATGACAGGCTCAAGCTCAAGCTCTCTGCCCATCAAGTCATTTCTGACTCATAGTGACCCTCACAGGGTTTCCAAGGCTGTAAAACTTTACAGAAGCAAACTGCCTCATCATTCTTCCACAGAGCAGCTGGTGGGTTGAACCACTGGCCTTTTGGTTAGCAGTCAAATGCCTTGACCACTACACCACCAAAGTGCCTTTGATGATAGGGCAAGGCACAAAAATAGAATATGGATGATTTTAGATGACTTCTTAGGAGTTTTTCATGTCTATTTGTCATCCCAGTTCAGGCCTAGAATCTCAGTAATTTCACAAAACAGCCAGGGGCAACAAAACTGTTATAGTTCAAGACTCCTCACTTTTCCTCTCACCTAAGCCTTCTATCTCCTTCTCCGCATCCGAATTCTCATCAGAATCTTTTGCTTCAACCATTTTCAAGTACACTTCTGCTGCTTTTATAATTGGCTTATTATTTCCCTACTTGGATGTTTAAAAGCCCAAAAAACAAAACAAAACAAAAAAAGTTTGTTTTGTTTTTCTTCCTTAGTACAGTGACAGCAGCCATTACTGTTAAATTCAACTCCCTTTGGGATTGAAACCTGGGACAACAGAAGTTTATAGGTTTATTTTTGAAATTGTCATTCTTCTCATGTGAGCAGTTCTTCCCCTCCTGTTTCATGAATAGAAATTCTTGTGATGTAGTGGTTAAAGCACTCAGCTGCTAACCAAAGATTGGTAGTTCAAACCTACCAGCCAATCTGCAGGCAAAAGATGAGGCAATCTGCTTCCATAAATATTTACAGCCCCTGGTGCAGTTCTACTCTATCCTGAAGGTTGTTATGAGTTGGAATCAACACCATGGCCGTGGGTTTTTTTTTGTTTTTTGTTTTCCCCATGTAGGTTGTTAACATAAAATAAGACAGAATTTGTACTCCACTTTGTCAAAACTTATAATTACACCTAAAGCTTCTCTTTCATCAGTTGGTAAAAACTGTGGAAGTGGCTTTTCCTAAACCAGTAGTTTGGGTGGAGTTTCATGGCAGAACAAGCATCAAAACAGCAAAAATGTAACTAAAATCCTGAATGGTTTGATAATGTGGACTTTCACAATTCAGAAAATATTTTCATTTTTGTCCCAGGAGAAAACCAACCAAAGGATAGATCACCTGAATGTGGAAGAAATGGAGACATGTGGGAGCAGAAGTCAGAATCAGTGAACATAAGAATATGAGATATTTTAAAAGCACATCTGTCTAGCCTGAAGGCTCCTTGGAAGTGAGAATGGCCTGACTTCATCTTATCTACTTTGGTCATATTGTCCGAAGGGACCATTCCCTAAAGAAGGATATCATGTTTGGTAAAGTGGAGGATCAACGAAAAAGGAGAAGACCCTCAACGAGATGGATTGGCACAGTGGCTACAATGATGGGTTCAAGCTTAGCAAAGATAGTGAGGGTGGTGTAGGGTCAGGCAGGGTTTCATTCTGTTGTACACAGGGGTTCTGTGAGTCAGCACTCAGTAAGTGTTTCAAGTCATCTTGTTGAGGGATTGTTCCCTTGCTTATTTATAATTTTCTTCTTTGAAAAACAGAAGCCAAGTTTTCATAT
>NW_006921638.1:7041523-7046862 GCF_000298275.1 Orycteropus afer afer | reverse complement strand
CCTTCCTTCCGAGGAGTGGCTGGTGGGTTTGAACCGCCAGCCTTCTGGTTAGCAGTCAAGTGCCTTAGCCACTATGCTACCAGAGCTCCTACAAGCCTTAGTAGTAACCCTAATAATCTGACACTTCTATGTCCTTTCCCTGCCTTTAGCTATAACCTTATAGACCTTGAACTGCTGGAGAAGCACCACCATGTGTCATTCATACAGTATAAACATAGAGGGTACTCGGGACATATAAAATACAAACCAAACTGCCTGCATGGGGTCAAGTCTATTCTGAATCATAGTGACCCTGTAGGATAGTGTAGAACTGCTCCATGGGTTTCCAAGGCTGTTATCTTTACAGAAGCAGACTACTACATCTTGCTCCTTTGGAAGAGCTGGTGAGTTTGAACCTCCAACTTTTTGGTTAGCAGCCAAGCACTTAACCACTATTCCACCAGTGCTCCTTCAGTGCACATAGTAAGATGGAACTACTATTGAGGCTCTTTCTCCTTCAAAAGAACCAATACTAAACCATTTCAAAAAACCATCTAATTCCCCACTTAGTAGTCAGGTGACCATAGACAAGTTACTTAACCTCTGAAAGCTGATGTTTCCCCATTTCTCAAACAGAATAATAAAGTACCTACTTCAATAGGTTGTTATGAAGAGAAAATGCATGTCAAATACTTAGGGCAGTTCGTCACACATAACATCACTGGGTAAATGATAACTTATTATATTAATATAGTAATAAATCCAAACCAAGTAGTTTCCTTGAGTAAATAAATAAATATATAGAAATCCAAATTAACTTTTATGTCTATTAAGTTATGTATGAAAAAGCTTAGATTTGGAAGAAATTTCAGGAGATAATAGTCTATTGATTTAATCCTAACTTTGCTTTGACAGTATCTTCAAAGGAAAATGAGGTAGTTAAAGCCATTGTCTCTTAAAAGAGAGAGAACCCATAGGTTTAATTACTGGTAGAAAAGCACATAACAACAAGAAAAGAAAGCTTTGTATTTTACAAATTCTCATTTATTCTAACTGTAAGCTATACCCTTCAAAGTAATATCAAAGGTGATGCTATAGTGTCTCCTCATGGGTCCATTTCTACTTATTGTCAAGCTTTTTCTAATAGAAAGGCATCTAAGAGTTTAAATTTTTAACAGAAAAAAGAAAAAAAAAATTCAGTGAACTAGAAACCATCCCAAGTAGGCAGTAAAATCTGTTACTAAGAGTTGGAAACAGGAGAGAAAAGCAATATGATATGTGTGGAGCAAAAAGAAGGAGAATTTAGTGATTAGCAAGAAGGTAATTGAGAAATCAAATTGAAAATTTTTGAGAAGCAGGTTATTCTGAATAACATAGATTGATTAAATTGTTTTGTTCTATGCATTTTTAAGTCAAAGAAGAAATATTAAAAGTGGAATAGACAGTGGTATGGATTGAATTGTGTCCCCTCAAAATATGTGTTGAATTTTTGGTCCTTGTACCTGTGGATGTGATCCTATTTGTAAAGAGGGTTTTCTTTTTTGTCTTAATGAGGCCACACTAGTGTGGGTTGGATCCTAAACCCTTCAAGGAGTGACAGATGGGTTTGAGCTAGCAGGTTTGAACTGCCAGCCTTCTGGTTAGCAGTCGAATGTCTTAGGCACTATGTCACCAGAGCTCCCCAGTTATAAAAAGATCAGAATAGGCACAGAGACACACACATGGCCGGGGGCGGGCGGAGAGGTGGGGGGAGAGGAGTGAACGACAAGTGCCAAGGAACACCAAGGATTGCAAGCTAAGAGAAGCTCACAAAAGGAATTGACACAGCCGAGATGCTGATTGGACTGTGAGTCTCCAGAAATGTGAGAAAATACATTTATGTTCTTTAATGTCACCTGCTTTTAGTAACTCTGTTACAGCAGCATTGGGTAGCCAAGTCAGACAGGATATACTGAAAGTTAAAGATGTCTTATAAAGATGAAAGAAAGGGAACAGACTTCAGAAACACTAAAAAGGACAAAGCTAGACTGTCTTAAAAGTTAAATTGGTTTCCGGGAAGCCAAGTTCTGATGTTATTCTTGCTATCTTTCAAAAAAGTGGGAACTGTTTAATGAATGTATTGTAACAAAAATAGGTGTATGTAATGTGTGTAAATCACTTTCACATTTGTTTTATCAAATTCAATGTGCTGTATAACGCCTCCTACATTTAAGCATTCCAGCCTTTAACAAAGAAAGACATACTACTTTTCTAATAAAACAATTCCCACAACAAGCTACAGTGTTACTCTAAGTACTGGGTGGGCCTTTGTCGACCTGCTAAACCTCTCTAGGCCTCAATCACAATAAGAGCACAACCACAAAGCTAAACCAAAGGGACCTTGAAGTCCTCACCCTCCTAAAATCCTATTTCAATATAAATAGATAAGATTATTGTTAAGATGTGACTCTTCCTTTTCCCTCTGCCACACTATTTAAATTGAATATGTTTCTCATAAAAATAGATGCATTATGTGTGATGGAATTTTATATACATACTTTTTCCCTGCTCCTATTTATAAGAGAACAGGATTGCAAGTATTTTTAAGTTCCCCAAATCTTTTAAAATAAAATTTCTTAACATTTTTAAATGTGTTGCTATCTTAGGAAATTGTAAAATGGTTTTGTCAATTTTAATAAAGAAACTTTGTTTAGAATTATTCAATTCATATAGTTATTAGAATGTCATTTTGAAAAACTTGTCATTTGAAAAATTCCAGAGTGCTTTTCAAATTTCTATGTATTTGAGTATTAGATCTCATGATATTCGATTAGCTCACATATTTAAATACTGACAGACCACTATCTCTTACACAAGAGTTGACATTATAATCAGAATTAAACACTAATTGCCATCAAATTGATCTGACTCGTGGCAACCCCACGTGTACCAGAGTAGAACTGTGCTCCACAGGGTTTTCAACAGCTGGGTTTTCAGGAGAGCACCAGGCCTTCCTCTCAAAGTACCTCTGAGTGGACTCGAACCTCCAAACTTTTTCTTTAGCAACCAAACATGTTCACCATTTGCACCACCCATGGACTCCTAATCAGAATTAAGCATTTTGTTATTGAACCTAGTTCACAGATCCAAAGCCATTCCTTAACTTTTTCAGTTGTCCCTCTTTTACTTTATGGTTTTACAGAATTTCAAAGAGTTATATTTTTTATCCTATATCCTAGAATAAAAAAGTTTTGTTCTTTTCTTTAATCATACTAATGTTGTTGCTGTTGTTGTTGTTGGTAGGTGCCGTCGAGTCGTCTCCAACTCATAATGACCCTATGTACAACAGAACGAAACAAAGCCTGGTCCTGCGCCAGCCTCATAATCCTTGCAAATACTAATGTATTCAAGTTATATGAGTCGTCATTGACTCGATGGCAGTGGATTCGGTTTTTTGGTTTTGGTATTCAAGTTATAATCCTAAATGTGCAAAAGTTCCAGTTCTCAAAGCACATTTTCAGGTCCCTAAGGACTTGAAAATAATTCACAGCACCAGCAGTATGGGGAATGTTGCCCATGATCACCTTTCATTTTTAAGCACGTTTTTTCCATTCAATTTTGTGAATTTTTCTTTCCATTCTAGTTATTTGGGGCCTTTTCTAAGTATTACCAAATAGGAAATTACCACAAAGAAAAGTGGAAAGAAAAAACGTTTTTAAAATAACTTCACACACCACCTGCAATTCTAGTAAATGCCTCACTCTCCGAATGTACAGGCATTTTTGAGATTTCTGTCAAATCAGTGGCACTGTCCCCCTACGGGGATTGGTGTTCCTTTTCAGCTCAGTAATCAAATAGCTTTGACTGGTCCATGTCTGCTTTTGTCCTCTTCTGACCTACATGTTCCTGTGAGGGACATCTTTGTCTCACTTTTCTTTGGTCACTGAGTTCATGTACCTCAATAGGCTAAATCTTGCAGTCCATTAACGAGAATTCTCAGCTCAGCCCTAGGCCACCCAGAAACCCGGGTTGCATGTTCTTTCTGAATGGCTTCACTGGTGGCCCATTCAAATGTGCTAATGTCAGAAAAAAGGGTTGAATGGGGCGCCAATGTACACCATTGCCGAGGTAAAGTGACTGCACCTTCCAACAAAGCCACCCTGTGGTGATGTTAAGCAGAGTTATCAATGGTGCAGAGGCCGAGCAAGGACTAATGCTCCAATCATGCCATCAACAGGTGGCACAGATGCAGCCACTTCAATATGAAATCACAGTGCAAAGTTCACTGGCAATTCAATCCTCTCTCTAGATAAATGTGCAGATATGTCTCTTTCTCCTCCTGGTTCTGTGACAGGCCTCTGTGAATTGCCCTGTAGAAGACATTTTGGTGGGAGAGGAAGTGGGTACTGTATGTTTCCAATTTTCCTTAGGTTCTCATGCCCAGTTGAGAAGTTTTCTTAAGTTATTTTATTTTCTCATAGACATATGGAAGCAGATAAACCATTTTCTTAGTGTTCCTTCCAAATGCACTGAAAGGGAAATTCACAAAGCAGTATTTTGAGTGTGCAAAACAGTTGCTAATTCCCTTAGTAGAACATCTTGATTTACAACTAATTATTAAGGTGTGATGACCTTTCTGCAGTATCTTCTTCCCTCACTTACCTCAAGTCGATTTCGACTCATAACGACCCCTCTTTGGGTTTCCGAGGCGGTATCACTACGCATGTAGATTGCCCAATCTTCCTTCCATGGAATGGCTGATGGGTTTGAACCGCCAGCCTTCTAGTTAGCAGTCAAGTGCCTTAGGCACTAGGCCACCAGAGCTCCCTATCTTCTTCCCTAGTCAGGGTATATGGAAGGGAAAAGAAAAGGATGGAGCAGCCCCTAATTTTTCCTTCAAGGTAGATATTTCTGAAGAACCATAAAAAGAAGCAACAAGTCAGTATTTCCATAATTATTTTTAAACTCACTTTAAGACCCTTGGACTTCTCAATTACTTAGAAATACACAGTACTCCCACACGTTAACTTGGAAAAATAGCTCAGAATTATAGTCCCACTGTGATTCAAACTTAAACTAGTACTATTGCCTCCCAAATTCCTAATCCTTAAATCCTGATGAGTCTGATGAGCCAGGTCATGTACATGACAACATCAGCCTCCTAGGAGGCACAAAGGTAGCTTTGCCACTCACTTCAAGTCAGCAAATATGAAAACTGCTCAAGTTCTTCAGCTCCCTCAAAACTTTTTCCACCTCTAATCAAAATTAACAGCACATGCAAAAGAAGTGGAGGATATCTCGCCCTCTCGATTAATTTTTTTTTTTTTTTTTAGGTAATGCAATTCTTTTTTTTTTTTAGGATTTGGGTGAAGATTTACAGA
>NW_006921638.1:7038977-7040355 GCF_000298275.1 Orycteropus afer afer | reverse complement strand
CTGGTAACCAACAAAGAAAATGTCCTCCAATAGATAAACCTTTCCTTAACTTTTACAATAACGGACTAATACAATATTTGTCCTTTTGTGACTGAGTTATTTCACTCAGCATACTCTCGATTAATTTTTGAAAACTAAAACTTTGTCTGAGATTAGTGTCTTGTTCTAGAGAAAAGAAAAAATAAGTCTCTAACTCTGCTAAAGGAAATTAAAGAGATTTTTTGAAGCCAATATGTCATTAGAATGGAGAAGCATGAAAACCTCAGTGTCTGAAGATCATGAATCCTGGTAGTTGTTGTTGTTGTTGTTGTTAGATGCCATGAAATCGTTTCTGACTCACAGCAACCCTATGCACAGCAGAACAAAACACCGCCCAGTCCTGCACCAGCTCCATGATCCTTGCTATACTTCAGCCCATCGTAGTAGTCATTGTGTCAATCCATTTCATTCAGGGCTTTCCCCTCTTTCATCGACCCTCCACCTTACCAAGCATGACATTCTGACAACATCAAGTAGGTGAGATGAAGTCTGGCCATTCTCACTTCCCAGGAGCATTCTGGCTATACTTCCTCCAGGGCAGATCTGTCGGTTCTTTTAGCAGTCCACAGTACTTTCAGCATTCTTCACCAGCACCACAACTCAAAAGCATAAATTCTTCTTCGGTCTTCTTTATTCATTGTCCAGCTCTCACATGCATACGAGGTGACTGAAAATATCGTGGCTTGTGTCAGGCACATCTTAGTCCTCAAGGAGACATCCTTGCTCCTTAGTACTTGAAAGAGGTTCCTTGCAGCCAACTTGCCCAGTGCTATACATCGTCTAATGTCCTGACTGCTGCTTCCACTGCCATCAATTGTAGGACTAAGCAATGTGAAGTCTTTGACAACTTCAATCTTTTTTCCATTTATTGTGATGCTGCTTATAGGTTCAGTTGTGAGGATTTTTGTTTTCTTTATATTGAGGTGCAATCCATACTGCAGACTGTAATCTTCAATCTTCATCAGTAAGTGCCTCAAGTCATCCTCGCTTTCAGCAAGCAAAGTTGTGTTGTCAGCATATCACAGGTTGTTAATAATTCTTCCTCCAATCTTGATGCCACGTTCTTCTTCATATAGTGTAGTTCTCAGATTATTTGCTCATCATACAGATTGAATAAGTATGGGGAAAGGATACAACCCTGATGCATTTCCTTCCTGATTTTAAACCATGCAGTGTCCTCTTGTTCTGTTTGAACAACGGCCTCCTGGTCAATGTACAGTTTCCTCATGAGCACAATCAAATATTCCAGAATTCCAATTCTTCTCAATGTCTTCCACAATTTGTTATGATCTACACAATCAAATGCCTTTGCATAATCAATAAAACACAAGTAAACATC
>NW_006921638.1:7036213-7038092 GCF_000298275.1 Orycteropus afer afer | reverse complement strand
TGACCTCTTGCTTTCTTCATGGATGATGTTCTTGATGTCATCCCACAATTCTACTGGTTTTCAGTCATTGGTGTTCAATGCATCAAATCTATTCTTTAGATTGTCTCTAAATTCAGGAAGGATATATTCAAGATCATATTTTGGCTCTCGTGGACTTGTTTTAACTGTCTTTAACTTCAAGTTGAACTTGCATATGAGCAGTTGATGGTCTGTTCTACAATCAGCAGCTGGCCTGGTTTTGGCTGAAGATATTGAGCTTTTCCATCACCTCTTACCACAGATGTAGTCAATCTGATTCCTGAGTATTCCATCTGGTGAAGTCCATGTGTATAGCCACCATTTGTGTCATTGAAAAAAAGGTATTTGCAGTGAATAAGTCATGGGTCTTTCAAAATTCTACCATGTGATTTCCAGCATTATTTCTGTCACCAAGGCCAAATTTTCCAACTACCAGTGATTCTTCTTTGTTTCCAACTTTTGCATTGCAATCACCAGTGATAATTAACACATCCTGATTGCATGTTTGGTCAATTTCAGACTGCAGAAACTGATAAAAAATCTTCAATTTTCTCATCTTTGAATGAATCCTAGAGAGTGGCATAAATCAAACATAATTATAGTGCCATAGAAGGAACTACAAACATAATATTATGATTGGTTACAGTGATTGAGGTTAGTCATAGACACGACAAAGCAAAGTATGACCTTTCACATTATTGATTACATTAATACAACTGGAAATATTGATTAGTTAAAAGATAACAATTACAAATGTTTGCAATTTCAGAGAGAGTCACATGACTATCTCAAAACAATGGCATGATGATAACATGATGGCTACTCTTGGGAACAGATTGTTAAACATCACCTCACTCACAGTTTTAGGTCTCCTGGAGCTCTCACACAAAGAATTTGATAAAGTTTGGTTACAGATTTATAGTCTTAGACTAACCACAACCTTCAAAATAGGATTGGTTCCTGAGCAACAGGTTTGAATCTATGTGAAAGATTAACTCTGAGCTTTAAGAATTAGTTCAGCCATTTTCATTTTAGATCAGGCATCTCTTTTTGGTATTAAATCCCATATCATTCCCTCCTTTTGATCAGGAATTTCAAAGAATATCCTTTTAACATACTTATGGGTATATTGTCTTCAGTATGGGTTTGTCAGTGTGCGACTCCCAGGTAGTGGCTCAACTTTAAGCTCCTTTTTCTCCAGTAGTCAAGGACCACTGGTACCTTGATTTCTATGCAGTTCTGGTAAGTCCACCATACCATTGCTGAGGAGCCACCTTCAGCAATATCAGTATGGGAAATGGATAGGTATGGCCACATTGGAGGAACAATCTGATCTATTTTCAAATGGTTAATCTAAGTCATAAGGTTTCTCTATTTTTGGGTTCCCGAATGCAGTGTTGATATTTATAAGGTACACAAATAGTACCTTATTCCAAAGCATTTGGTGCAAAAACAGTAAGGTAAACATGTGACAATGAAACTTCAAAAACAACATTATTACACAGAAGTAATCTACCTAAATTTAATTCCTATATTCAATATTTCTGTGGGTAGAATTTTTTGACAAATGGACAGTTCCACTTTTTTTTTTTTTCCCATATATTCACCTAACCAGAAATTGTAAAAATCTAAGGGGAACAAGGTATTCTATTAAAAAAATCTTGTTTTAACCATAGGATAAGTCTGCTTAGCAATAGATCAATTCTGTTCCCCTAATTTCACTTGAGTTAAGTTAAACCTAGAATTCTGGGATGGTGTGATAATTCCACAAGGTGCCATAATTTAACATATATGGCTTGCTTAAAAATGAAGGAGTTCTGGCAAGATGGTGGACTAGGCAGAAAGACTGCACAGACCCTCT
>NW_006921638.1:7016235-7031282 GCF_000298275.1 Orycteropus afer afer | reverse complement strand
GAGTTATAGGCCAAAACAGGTGTGGCTAAAAGCACTGAGTTTGAAAGGAAGAGTGGCAAATCCAACACCAACAGTTAAATTCCTTGCACTAGCCACTGATTGTGCTAATTTAATGAAGGCATTGTCTTGCCAGGCAACAAATAAGGGGAAAGTTGTTGAAATAAAACAACTATAATACAGATCATTGTTACAAGAAAGTAAAAGAATAATATTACAAGCCTCTAAAGTAGGTTAACACTTTCAATATGTTTATTAGTAATTTCTAGAAAGTACAGGATGACCTTTACCATGGCCCTGTTATGAGATCTAGAATTCTTTAAAATGTATAAAAGGAAGGGAATAGCAAATATGATGAAAACAAGCAAACAAAGTCTAATTATGTTGTCTGTACTCATAAGTCCTTTAAAGTCTTGGAGGGGAAATACAGACCTGGTCCAGATGTCTTAGAAAAACCAATTATCTACTTATACATTGTCTCCTTCTCATCTTTGGATCATTTAAACTTTGAGTCCTTTAGTAGGTTCAACAGTCCACTAGAATCTTGGGGCTTTCTTTAGCTGCAATAGATAAATGTATCCCTTAACCCTCCATAATTTAGTAGCACTAAGGTTAATGAGAAGGAGTAAGAAAGATTCCTTCCAGCAAGTTTCCAATGAGTCTTTTAATTGATGTCTCTTCATGCTCTCCTGGTGAGATGTTAAGTAGACTTTTGGATTCTAGTTTCTGCTTATCATAGTTTTCTTTAACCTGTGAAAAATATCTTGGAGTATTTGATTACAGTTTGTTGGTACAAATAAAATAAGGAAGGCTATTTGGTTTTTAGAGAACTACTTCTCTTACTATAGTCATTTTAGAATTCATTTCTTGGAGTCCATAGGTGGAACCATTTAAAATACTCTGAATATATTTAGTTGGAATTTTGACATGTGCTATGACATCCTAGAATCCTATCTGAGCTACAAAATAGGAGTTAAATGATTACACCATGGGAATACAGATCTGGACTAACAATTAATTAATTGTGAGAACTTTATTATTAACTGAAAGAAAAGAGGAAAATGTTGTTTCTTATATCTAGATAATAGAACATTGACCATCAGCAATAATCTTATATAAATCTTATAGTAATTGTTTTAGTTTACTCAGTCCAATGTAGTTAATTTTGGTTCCATGAAACTCTGGATCAGTAGCAGTCTGAAAACCTCATCAGCTTCTTCATAAAAGTTCTAGAAATCTTTATATAGTCTAATGGTATCCATGTTTTGAAATATTACAGTCTTCTTTATAAGTCTGACATAGTCTAATTTTGTTAAAATATTATGGTCAAGCATTTTCACTAAGTCTTCAGAGGACAAAACTTAATATGGCTGTGATTAAATTATAATATTTCTTAAAAGAGCTGATGGGAATTAATTATAAAAGTAATGTAATGCTACAAAAATTCAATGAAAAAGAAATTTTAAACAATGTGAATTTCTAGTAAAGAAAACCATTGGTTTTAATGATGTTGGGTTTAAATGAAATAAAACTACAATTGAGACAATGAAATTATGACACAACACCACATACTTGCTGTTTAGTACTAAGAAAACATTATTAACATATAAAATTTAATTCAGAGAAAATTTGGCTCTTTTCCTGATCTGACAACATGCTCTACGTAATTCTTAACATATTAAATCTTTTCAACATTTCCTCCTTTACAAAACAAAAACAAATTGTTTTTGTTGCCTTCCTATAAAATTTCAAAATTGTGAGAACTTTATTATAGATTACAGAGAAACAATTATTTAAGTAAAATATTTTAAAGGTAAAACTCTTAGTTTTGAATCAATACAATGTGGCTTGGTTTTGACTCAGGAATCAGTGCAAGGCTAAACCCTTGTTTCTGAGGCAAATTGCATATAGAGTAAATTGACTCTTTAACCCAATAATGAAAGAAAATTATTATTTTAACAATGAGAAATCCAATTCTTTGCTTTATGTTATTTGATACTAAAAGTTCTTAAAAAAAAAAACCTTTTAAATTAATTCATCAAATTTTAGCCTGACAGATAAAACTCTGATTATATATTATATAAATTCCATGTTTTATAAACCTCTCAAACTTTTTTTTTTTTTTTGGTATAAGTCTTTAAGTGGCTATAATGAATGTATTTATATATATATGAATATATTTATCACCAGACTCATATTTTATATGTGTGTGTGTGTAATGTATACACACACATAAATATATGTGTGTGTGTATATGTGTGTGTGTGTGTGTGTGTGTATGTATCTTTTCTCTTCTGGAATGAAAAGCAAGCATAAAATTTGGATATGAATTCAATTTAATATCAGTAGTTATCTAAAAATTTTAGAAATTATTTTAAGCTCATATGCTATAAAACTAATTACCATTGAAATAAAGTTTATTTAAACTGCCTATCTGGTAGCACAGTGGCTAAGGCATCTGACTGCTAACCAGAAGGTTGGTGGTTCAAACCCACCAGCCACTCTGCTGAAGCAAGACTGGGCAATCTACTTCTGCAAAGATTTACTGCCTCAGAAACACAGTGGGGGTCGCTGTGAGTCAGAATCAACTTAATGGCAGTGGGTTTGGTTTTGGTTTTTTTATATTTTTATTTAACCTTTTCCATTTCATTTGTGTTTCATCATGATTACTATGTTTTGGCTTCTTATCATTCCTCTACAATAGAGAATGTGGTTATATTTCTTTTATGATAGGAATCCACTCAATTTTTGATAACTATTGTAAAACAGCATCTTTTTCTTTTTTCAGTAAGTGGCTTTGTGGTGTAACCACTGAGACAATGGCCCCTAGCTGCCCTTCAGGTCTGGAATTGAACCCACACCTGTGGTTTCCAGCCAAACAAAGTACAGGCATGTGAGTTAAACATTTACCTCAAGTAGACACACGCCCTGGAGAGAACAATCATGGGAGAAGGAAGGGCTGCTTATGCACAGGGAGATAGCTCAGGGTGCAGAAGAGTATGAAGGGATGGACACTGGGAGGAGGTAACTATGGGGAGGAAGTGGGAGGGGAGCTGCTGCATTGTAAATTGTGGTCAATGACATGAGACAAAGTATATGTGAACTGCTGTATGAAAAGTGAATTTACTCTGTAAATCTTCACCCAAATCCTAATTTTAAAAAAAAATTTAAAAAATACACAAATAAAATTAAAAAAAAAAATATTTACAGTAAGTGGCTTTGCCTTTTCCTATGTTCTAATTTCTTCTGTTTTCTTGAAGTCAAACATTTTTTATATAATATTTAGTTAAGTTACTTGAAAAGATTTGCTCTCAAGGTTGTCATAAACACAAAAACCTTTGTTAAAATGAATTCATTTCTATTAATTCCTTGGAGTATTAGGACTAATTTATATAAGTGCTTATTTATCATTAAACCAATTAGAGTGAGTTCCTTGAAGAAATATTATAATATGATTTAATTATACCATCCAGAGATAAGAACTAGTACCTTTTGATATCTTTGCCCTTTTGCATGCTTTACAGAATCCTGTGAAGAAGCAACTTTTGAAATAGTTTAAAGGCCTTGTTATACCAATTAAATAAACAATTTTTCTTTTTCAATGCACTTCTTAAATGAACCAATTTGTATTAAAGTTTCTCAGAGTGACTATTGAAAGCCTAATTTATAAGACAGGCACAAGAAGCAATTTTGTTTGGAGCTTTTCATTGTGGCACAATAGGAAAATAAAAAAGAAACCCAGATCAAATTCTCTATCTAGCTTAAAACTGAAATCCTCAAGACAGAATCCCATCTACTTTTCTAGATGACTTACTGAAGATTTCATCCAAGTGGGTGCCATCTTGGATAAGAATCACACACTCACCAGGTCTTTAGAACCAGTCCAAACAACAGGCTCATAAGGTCTCTGCCTGTGTTTTTCTTTATGGTTTTCCATTTTATGATGATCAACAAAAAACAAAGCAACACACACACACACACACACACACAAGTAGCTACATAATTCCAAGCTATTTTAGTCAGGTCGACCTATCTTAAAATTACTGGAGATCTCCCTTTGGATCCAGTCAGAGAACGCTTGCCCCAAACCTAGACAAGTGTCTGTTGCATCCAAACTAGAGCAAGTATTTTCTGAAGCCCCTCCGCAAATGAGAAATTAGTGTAGTGCCTAAGGCATTTGACTGCTAACCATAAGGTTGGCGGTTTAAACCCCCAGGCACTCGCAATCTACTTCCTTAAGGATTTACTGCCATAGAAACCCAAAGGGGGTCTCTATGAGTCAGAATCAACTTTGCGGAGTAAAGTTTTTGGTCCCAGAACAAAACATCTCCAAGAGAGCACACATAAAAACAAAACAAAATGTTTGCTAAAGGGCAAAATCTTTTGAGAACATTTACATGATGGCAATCAAAAAAATGAACTAAGCCTGATGTGCCCCTAGACAAACAAAAGAAGAAGGTTTGCTCCAGGAAGTTATATTTTTCATCTATTAAATGGCAGACTTGTCACACTCAAATTTCCTACCAGAATGGTCAGACCGTAAACAGAAAACAGGAAAAAAAAATAATAACCATTTAAAACACAAATTAGAAAATAGGCAAACAGAAAACAAGAGAAGGATGAGCATGAACGCAGGACATAGCCAGTAGGTGGCAACCATGTGAAACCCCAAATGCTGTTTAAAACAAACCTCCAAAATTGTTCAGCTGTAAATAGTAAAGTAAGAGGGAAGAAGAGCTTCAATTAATCTCCAATGAGCCACGCTGAAATGCTGGGGGTTCAGCTGAGGAGCGACATACTACCAGAAAATCCCAGGGAGTTCGAGAAAGCAGGGGAGCTCAAGGCGCTACCTGTCAACACCTGACTGGTTTCTCAGCTCTTTGTGGTCTACTGGGGAATGATGACTTGGAATCCTGCAAGAGTACATCAAAATGTTGTAGAGAAAAAGTCTCTAACTCAGTTAAAGGAAATTAAGGAGATTTATTGAAGCCAGTATGTCATTCGAATGAGAGAGCATGAAAACCTCAGGGTCTGAAGCTCAGGAATTGTGGAGCACAAATAATACATAATTACAGTGCCGTAGGAGTGCGGCGTAGTAAATTACTTAGTGTGGCTTTTCTACCCATAAGTCTTTGTAAACTCCAAGGTGGGAATTGCTATTAGCAACTGAGGAGATCCTGATTTTAAAGGCCCCACCTGAGTTATCTGGGAGGTGCCCACTCTCTCTCAGGTGCTTAGAGTTCTGATGCTATGATTGGCTAGTTAGGCCACTCTGCCACTCTCAAAAGGAGGTCTCCTAGAGGCAGAACTTTCTCTCTGACTGCTGGTTGAGGAAGACGTGCTGCTGAAAGGAACACGCGCTCCTGAGACACGTGCGCTGGGAAAGAGGCGCAAGAGACACGCATTGCTGAGTGAGACACTGAGGGACCAGCACTGCTGGGAAAGAGACTGTGAGAGACTGTTGGCTGAGGGACGGTGGGCTGGGAGAGGGACTGAGCATTCTTCCTGAACTTGAGTTGTAGCCTGGTGCTTCCCTAATAAACCCCATAATCTGTGAGCTCTGTGTGGCCACTGCAGTGAATTATCGAACCCAGGAGAGAGGTGGTGGGTGCTTTGGGAGGAACGGTTGGTGAAAGGGCTGGAGGGAGGCAGCATGTCTGGCCTTGTAGGAATAGGCTTTGGGTTACTGCTGGTAATCCTGTCTTCCTCTTGTGGGATTAGAGGAGGTCAGAACATGTGGCCTCCTCACAGTTTTTGCAAGGAGGAACTACAAACACAATGTTCTCATTGGTTACAGTGATTGTGGTCAGTCAAAGGCAGGACAAAGCAAAACATGACCTTTAACATTATTTGTTACATTGATATAGCTGGACACATTGATTGGCTAAAAGTTACAATTACAAATGCCTGTAATTTTGGACCCGTTTCAAAGCAATGGCATTGCCATGACATGATAGCTACTGTTGGGAACAGATTGTTAAATATGACCTCACCCAGAGCATTAGATCTTCTGAAGATCTAACACAGAGTTTCATACAGATGTATAGTCATAACCTAACCACAAAACCTTAGTAATAGAGTTGACTCCTAAGCAACAGGTTTGAATCTGCATGAACAGTTAACTCTGTGATTTTAGAATTAGTTCATCTATTTTTATTTTAGGTCAGATGCCTCTTTTTTAATTTTATATCCCATTATCAGTCCAAAGCAAACAGTGAAATGCACACATACATGCACATACACAGACAAATGGAATTCTACCTACATGAAAATGGTTTTTAAATATTACAGAAGCCAAAATTGCAGAGTTCTCAACTAAATAGTAGATCCCAAGAACTTGTTTTGATCTAGTTTCAAAACGAGTGATATTATGGAAGGACCTCTCTGGGGGCTGCATTGTCTACCTGTCACTGGATAGGGGCCTTCCTGGTGCTTATATCTGGTCACCAAGCCAGTCCTAAGCAGATATCCTTAGAAGAGCCTCCTTCTAGGACTTCACTCCTATGGTGACTCCCACACACTTCTGTTACTCATATATGTTAAGGGTTTATGGTAAATAAGATTCAAGGTTAGGTGTTCTCAAGCCCAAGAGAGAAAGTGACAAGTTTCCTAGGGTTTCTGACCAGCCCTAGGAATCTTTCTTCCTTCTTCTTTTTTTTTTTTTTTTTTCCTTCACAGTCATCTAAAGAAAGTTTCTCCTTCACTGTCCATAATTTTCTGATTCTGGGATGTTTTTCCCACTTTTTTCATATGCCAGATTAATTATAAAGCAAATAGAGAAGGTTTTCCAAATTATTTATGGTTTTTATGTAATGTTGAATTCTTCTCTTTTTCCTACTTTTCTACAAGGGACATGGATTATTTTTATACTCAGAAAAAAATATATTTTTAAATAGTAAAATTAATTCACCCTCTATCTTCTATTTCTCAAAAATGAAATTTTTTACTCTTAATTCTCTAAGAAAACAAATATTTGCAAAAACTGTTTACAAATATTAGTAAAAGAAACAGCTGGCTGATTTTAAAAATCAGTAATTCAAATTATTTAATCAAGAAAAAAATACTGTGTTTTCTCTCTCCATAATTTCCCTCTTTATTATCATATTTGAGCCAAAGCTATTTAAACTGTAAACTTCTTGCAGGAACTGATGCTTCTAGATCCCTCATTCTTCCAACTGAGGTAGCATTTGTAGGTATTTAAGAGCTCTGGTGGCGTAGGTCTTGGTCCAGAAAACTGCAACCATGTGATCCTACATTTACCCATCTTGGTTCTCCTGGTACATTACCAATCAGAGAATGTAACTGTTCCTTTAAAAAAATAACAAACAGTGAACACTTGATGGGTTAGTACCTGGAGATATGACTTGCATTATTTCTCTTCTCTTTATGCATATAAGCTTGAGAAGTCAGAACCTTAAATAATATTTTTTTCCCCTTTTTATTGTGATTTGGGTGAAAATTCACAGAGCAAATACATTTTCCATACAGCAGTTCACATACACTTTGTCTCATGACATTGACCACAATTTACCACAATGCAACAGCTCCCCTCCTACTTCCTCCCGACAGTTACCTCTTTCCTGTGTCCATCCCTCCATGCACTCCTGCCCCTTGAGCTGTCTCCCTGTGCATAAGCAGCCCTTCTTTCTCCCACACTTGTTCTCTCCAAGGAGTGTATCTACCTCAGGTAAATGAAATAACATTTTTTTTAAAAGATGCTCCTGGGTTTTACTCTCTCCTTACTGACTCTAAAAAGACTCCACAGAATGTCCAGAGAGAACAGGCCAATCACCAGCTATCATTTTGTTTACAATTCCTTCCCTTCTCCCTGTTGCTCCTTCACTGTTCCCCTCTGCCCAGCCATCCAAACGTTACTTTTGAGGCATCCTTGACTTCAGAGGAGTTAGACCTTCTCATAGATGTCTCTTCTTTCTCTAAGGAAGGCTAATAGAGATAATAGGCCCTGTGGGAGAAAGGAAGCCAAAGAGAGAGAGAGATTCCTTTGAATACTTAAGGGATTAATGACAAGGCTCAACAGGCTAACAAAAAGAAAGAAAGAAAAGAAACTGAGGTTGATCTACCAGACCCTTTATACAATCAACTGAGCAAAACCTGTAGTTGATGCATTTTTTTTTGTTTTGGTTTGGTTTGGTTTGGTTGGAGGAAAGGCTAATTTCTAAAAACTAAGTCTCAGGCCCCTTACTGAAGACACAAAATAATTTTTTTTAGATAAGTGACTGTTAATTGAGATTATCTCCTAGACAGGAATGGGACAATGAGTGAATTCTACTCAAGACGGGAAAAGTTAATATCAATAATTCCATAACAGAAAACAAAGCATCATTTAAATGCTGCTATGGGAACAATCAAAAAGAATTCAGTAGAAATTCTTTTATGTCTTTAATCAGTCTACATTTTTCACTGGATATAGATAGATAAGGACAAAGTTACTCTCCCAATTTACTTAATTTCAGTAAAGGACTCTTTACAATATTCTTTTATTATTGTCTTCAGGCCCTTAAAGTCTGGCATTTTCTGTGCATGGACTAGAGATCATTTAATGCTGGGCTTTGGGGTGGTAATTTATCTACCACCCCTTCTTCTCAGAGTAAGGTCTATCTTCATTAGCATAAAAGTCCTCATCTTAAAGTTTAAACGCAATGATTGTTATTCTTGTTGAATCCTATTCCAAAAATTCGCTTAATCCTATCACCTCATTGTCAAAGAATGACTGAACTGGAAGTTTGGCTATAGAAGTATCCCAAATAGGAATTAATCATCACACTGACTCTAATTCATCTATGGCCACACTTGTAGCAAAATGTTGATGACACTGGTAGAGGCTGCACTACCATCCTTTACATTAATAGTACAATTCAGGAGGCAAAGAGACTAGATACTTATCCTAATGTTCAAAAATAGCATACATCACATTCCAGGCATTAACACAAATATATGTAACGAATATTCTCCTCTATGTTTTGTTATAGTTATTAATCTTATTATTCTTTTTACACACAAGCATTCTTTATATGGAAAAGAAACCTATCCTTTTTTTTTTTTTTTTTTTTTTTTTTCGTTCTCCTTGCCGACCCCTTTTTTTTTTTTTTTTTAACTTTTTCTCCTTTTGATCCTAGAGCAGAAGTAACTTATCACTCAGCTCCTAAGAGACAAATCCCTCCAGTGAAGGAAAATCTTGCTCCATGAATCGCATGTTCAGTGCTAGATAAAGAAAACTAGCCTAGGAACATGCAAAGAAGGTATTTCAGCTCAGTGCAGCTAATTCCAGATATGAGCGTGGGTGGACCTACATCCCAAGGAAGCAACATTTAGTAGAAGATATATTCCTTTATGGAATAGGTTTTTCTCGCCTACCTACCAAGAGCATACAATTATGTTTTCTTCTCTGACAAGTGATATTCATTGTCAAGTTACTTTTCAGCAAGATGTACATGAAGTGATTTTTAAAAGAAAGTGTCAGGTAAAACGATTTATTATACACATTTTAATTGTCACGTTTTCTCATTAATTTAAAACACAAAAAGCCAAGATCCCTAGCAAACCCACCACCTAGTGACATGCTGCTTATTCATCTACACCTCCAGAGCTTTCCATAAGCTGCAGATGCTGTCCTCCTGGACTTCCTTTGAAGTCCTAACGTTTTTGCATTTCAAAGAGGTACCAAGACAATAGTAGGGATGAAGAAAGTGGGCACTATTCCCCAATTCAAAAAATGTTAGTCCCATTTTATGAGTCTAAATGGCTTTCTGTTTCATCATCAAAATCTTCTTTCACCAAAGGATTAAAACTAACAGAAGTACGATGGTATTAATTAATTAAATATAGTCTATTAGTTAGATGTTGTACATCAAGTAATTAGCAATGAAGTCTCTGTGCCAACTCTTTCGTGTGTACTTTTACTCTTGATGTAGCAAAAATAAATAGCAGGGCCTTTAAAAAAATTATTTCAAATTTGCTACCACCTCCCCTTCTTGTCGCATTCTTAAAAGGTTTTGACATCATCAAATAGATACTTCTGTTCTCTTGAATTTTTTTGGCAAAAGTTGCAGAGCTTCTGGGTTAATTCCATGTAATAACTCAACATTTCTAAATAAGATTTATATAGTAAAATATCAACAGCTATGACTTTACCACCCAGAATAAGTTTCTATGCAAAAACACTTGATAAATGCTTCAGTCTTCTAACAGCTTAAAAAATAAGCAATGACTGGCACCCAAATCTAAAAGGAAACCAGCAACAGGTCTAATGAACATCATTCCAAGAGCCCATCAGACATCAAGTAAATACTTTGCTTCTGTTTTCTAGTCCCTTTTTGTTTGGTTACCATGGTAACCTGTTTTTGTGGGGGTAACTTGGAATGTATAAGAATTTGCTGCAATTAGATGTTTGTGTCCTATTGGCCAGTATGACTGAGAGTAGTAAAACAAAAAAGAAAAGAGAAAGAAAGACAGTGGTGAATGCGGACAAAGCCAAAGTATACTTTGGGAACCAAAGAAACATTTTGTAAGCCTATTTATCTTTCAGAACTATTTTCCAGGTTGCTCTTAATAAAATTTCCATATCCTCTAGCCTGTGATTTCTCACCTTCTTGACCTCCCAAACTACTCGTCAGCCGTAATACACCTCTTGCACTTGATTTTACCTTTGCTCTAATTGCCTTACAGATATATGAAGTTGCAAAAGACCTTAAGATCAGGGTCCACATTTCATAATTTCAGGCAGTGTGGTAAAATGGAGAAATCTGTGGAAGTGGAATTAGATGAAATGGTTTGTGTCTAGGTTCTGAAACTAATTAGTTGCACAGAATTTGGACAAGTCTCTTTAACTTCTCTGAGATTCAGTTTCCATATTATAAGGTCCATGACCATTTTAAAGTGTTATTTTTACATTATTTTATACTGTCTTCAGTGCTTAACCTAAGATATATGTTTAGTAATTATTTCCTCAATTAAATATAATTTAGTTGATTCAATATTTTATTTAAAAATTTCATTTTTAAATTTCATTTTATTAGAAGATTAAGATAACTTGCCTCCACTTTAATACCAAACATCACTATCATTTTATTATGGACTCAGAACTCTAAATTTTGAATTCATGGTCAGGGAGGGTAAAGTTGGCCAACTTCTAAGATGAAAAGAGACTATAAGTTAGATGGCTGAAGTTACGTTCACAAAGAAAAATAGTAGTAGCATCAGTACTTGCTCAAAGATTTGCTTCTCTACAGTGTCACCTAACCTGTGAGAATGAAAAGCAGCATTACTGTGTGTCTCACCTGCATCCAGACATTCTGAATTACAGAGCAATTGTTTATTTAAAATATCCTTGCTGCCTTTTTTTTTTCGTGGAAACAGTATCTATTAAACTTTATACCTGTCAGTAGATCTGTCAAATGGGTTCAAATCTCAACTTGATTGTTTACAGTCCAAAGATTATCTAAATTCTCCTCCACTCACCTCTAAACCCCTTTTCACCTGCTCAACAAGGCTATCAATTCAGCCTTTTATTTCAATGCCCCGAGTGGCAAAAAACTCACCATACCGAGAGGCCATTCATTTCGAGTTTAAGCAGCTCTAATTGTTAGGTAACTCTTCCTTATATTAAAACTAAATCCCTCTTCCTTGTTATTGTGTACACTGGTCTCAGGCTAGAATTGCTCTCATGACATTGTTTGGAATTATTTTCCTCTGGGTATATGCCAGTTTTCCAAGTCCTTTTTCAAGAGGCACCCAGAAATAAACACTGTCTTTGATGCTGGCTGACCAGTACAGTGTAAAATAGAACTATCACCTCCACTTTTAATTCAACAAGCATTATTACATGCCTGTTATGGGCTGTCTGCTAGAGATACCAGAATTAGGCAACATCTTTGACTTTAGGGAGGTAATGATCTGCAGGAGGAGACAAGAAAATATGCAAATATGTTCAACAAGAAGACTGAGGGCAAAGGTTGAAAATAGGGTGCTTTTGGTTTCCCTTGGGGAATGAGAAAAGGCCAGAAAAAGTTTCATAAAGGAAATATTATTCAGGTAGTCCAAAGACAAAAAGCATTTTGGCAAAAGCAATAATATAAGTAAAGGCTCTGTGAGCTATGATTCAACATGATAAATTCAGAGAACTTCAAAAAGTTCATTATAACTGAAATGTAGGGTACAAGCCTTATAAAAGAACTGAGGCAGAGCATACAAAGAAAGATGCCATGTTAAAGCATTTAAACTCTGTTCTGTCATCTAGTTTTCTCCAAACTAGGATGCCCAAGGGAGCTCTGGTAGCATAGTGCCTAAGGCACTTGACTGCTAACCAAAAGGCTGGCAGTTCAAACCCACCAGCCACTCCTCGGAAGGAAGATGGGGCAATCTACTTCCATAGTGATACTGCCTCGGAAACCCAAGGAGGGGTTGCTATTAGTCGGGTCCGACTTGACGGCACATAACAACAACAACAACAACAACAACAGGATGCCCAAACTGATCCATTGAGGTACAATATGAGAACATCTATTTTATTCAGTTTTTGCCACAAAAATTAGAAAAATAGTAAGTTTTACTAATATGTAATTTTAATCAACACTGGCACCCTCAATAGGATTGAATGTCAAACTGTTACATATCTTATATAGTATACAAAACACCCTGGAGGAAATATGGAGATTCCATAATGTGGAGGGATGGATGATTGGTCATCAACCTGTCGTTCATTTTATTTTTATTATATATTACATTTTATGGTGCTCAGTTAAGTAGAATTATTATCTAGTTATATTATGCAGTCCCCTCAGAAAATAAAACAAACACCCAGTGCCGTCGAGTCGATTCTGACTCATAGCGACCCCCATTGGGTTTCCAAGGTGGTAAATCTTTACGGAAGTAAATTGCCCAGTCTTGTTTCCATGAAGTGGCTGGTGGGTTTGGACCACCAACCTTCTGGTTAGCCTTAGGCACTGAGCTACCAGAGCTCCACCTCAGAAAATAGACAAGTGATTTAAAACTCTCTCTTTAAAGAAACCCAGACTAAAGATAATAGTAATAATGCAAACATAAGGTCTAAGAAAATGACAGAGCTGATCCTTCTATTCCCTAAATAATCTGTCAGGAAAAAGTCCTAATAATATATTCATATCCATTAAATCATTAACTACAGTGACCAACTGACCGCAATACATACATATATATACATATATTCTTGTGGTATACACACACACACACACACACACTCATTCATATATATTAAGAAGACTATTTGAGATACAAATTTATAACTAGGTTATGAAGACCTTTCAAAATTTTACTAAATTTGATAAAGATTTAGAAGTATCTTTTGCAGGTTTTTTTTTATTATTTAAAAAGTAAAAGACAAGATGTTTATCACTTTGGTGAAATTACTGTTCTCTCTGCCTTAGTAAACATAGTTGAAAAAATTCTGAAGGCTATTTGGTAACCACAGCGGCTGACGCTGTGACCTGCCATATTCCTTCTGCACGTGTTCCTATACCTGCAAACTGAATCTTACTGCAATACCTATATCCCTTCACTTGAGGGCTCTCTCCATGTCAGCAAATGGGATGCCAGCAGTGCTCAGTGATTGATGCCCAGCCAATGACAAATGAAAGTTGAAGAATACTTATTGCTCCTGGAGTGGGACAAAGACTTAACTCCCTAGTTTGGGACATAAGTAATTTCATGGATAGTGACACATTCCCCTCAACAAACACTCTAGGCTGAAAATACCAGAACAGGAGATTTTGTAGATAAATCTAATGCATCTGCTAAATCTGAGATGTTTATGAACCATTAAGTGTCAATGTCAAAAGTATTACAGAGTTAAGAGTTGTCAGCTTATATAATTATACTTTATTTCTTGACTAATGAAAACTAAAAACAGATCATTTTTCTTTTGGGGGGTGGATTAAAATCAGTTATATCATCCTGTTAATTCATATTGAACTTATAATTAAGGTATTTTTTGCTATACTGTGCTTTTGTCATTGATCTTTGGATCTAACAACAAGACTTTACCCTTGTGCCTATCTTATTCCAGCTTGCTAAAGTCAACTCATTATCAAGTTCTCCTCAGTGGTGCAGTCAAGGCTGCTCAGGCAAATTCCAACCTTGTGGCCATTTGTATCAAACTAGTCTAGGGAGCCTGAGATCATCCACTTCTGACGCCAAATGGTTGGTGAGTAATAAATCCCATTCTATGCACCAGTTGCATCCTGTGGAAATCTCAGCTTTCCTTCCCTAGTTAGTTCAGATTCCAGATGCCAATGCAGCCCTTTCTCTCTCATCCCCATTCACCCAGGGCTAGGTCAGTTTCCTAGGACCAATAATGATTCATTGTGACTTACAATCACTAGGGAAATGGATATCTTTAATCCAGCAGGACGAAAGGATACAAACGCATAGGCTGAGGTCTAGGAGGGCTGTTGGTGCAGAACTTTTATGTCCCCAGAGGACATACTTTCCTGACAGCAGATATTTGCTCTCACCACCCAAGAAACTCCACTGAGCCTCTGTCTTCCAAGACCTTTATTGGCCTAATCATGTGGCCATGAGACCTTAACTCCTGAAGTTTTGTCAATATTGGGCACCCAGATTGTTCCTCTTAGTCTGATTAGGCCCCACTCTTGGGCATTAAGCGTGATCTGAATTTTAAGAGCCAGGACCAAAAGCCAATTTGTTTACTACAAAGGAATTCCACTACAACAGAATTTGTACGTGCCTACTTTTTACTTATATGTGCCTCTCTTCATTATACCTTGTAGATTGTGGTCACCATCAAGCACATCAGCCATTGCTTTCAGCTTTATTTCATCACTTTCTAGTTTTGTTTATTGAAAATTCCTTGTCATTTCTTATTGCCCCTCCTTGCTCTCAGGCACACATTATTAGTTGATTGGTTCCCAACACCGTATCATCTTCACTCCCTGCATAACCTCTATTTTATTTCATTTATTTTTACGTTTTTGTTTCCTACTCCTTCTCCTTAAATTTTCCCCCACCATATTAGAACCGGGAGCTCTGGTGGCATA
>NW_006921638.1:7007009-7016015 GCF_000298275.1 Orycteropus afer afer | reverse complement strand
CAGAAACCCAAAGAAGGTTGCTATGAGTCGGAATTGACTCAATGGCAGTGAGTTTGTTTGTTTGGTTTTTCATTTTTCATTTTTTTATGGAGAAAGCCTTTGCTTAACTTCCCTATATGATCATTTTGTCACTTTTTCAAAACACTAAATTCCTGTTCAATTGAAAACATTTCCAGAACCAACCTGTTTGGTGATTTTTTAGACATTACACATTTGTTTGTGAACCAATTATTGTAACTTACTTGTATGTGCCTCTCTTCATTATGCTAATTCTGTGTACCATAATACTTTTTGTTTTGCTTGTGTATTTTACTGTCTAGTTTGTTTGACACCAAAACAAAGATTTGGCACATGTTTGGAGTGGACTATAACTCAGAATCAAATTTAAATGGTTTGTTGTGAAGCAGGAAAATTGCAAAATTATACACAGAAAAATATATTCACTCAGCTAATAGACGTTATTATTAATTGCTTAGGTAAAGAAATTTACTAAGAAAGGTGGTTCAAACCCACCAGCCACTCTTCAGAAGGAAGGTTGGGCAATCTACTTCTGTAGTGATACTGCCTCGGAAACCCAAGGAGGGGTCGCTGTGAGTCGGGCTGACTCAATGGCACATAACAACAGCAACATATATGAACAGAGTTGAAGGTAACAATTACAGAAAAGCTGTCATATTAATAGAAATCAATAAACTAACCAACTATTTCTCTCTCTACTTTTGCCAGAGGGGATATTGAGAGGAAATTGATGGCAGAATGGAGAGGGAGAGAAATATGTACACTACAACTAAAATATATTCGCCAAGATCATATTTCATTTTTTAAGTGCTGTGATATTGTACTATTTCTCCCTCACAAGTTTTATTTTCACTTACCTTCTGTGATAGCATTTAGTCATTCTCCACTGCCACTTCCATACACACTCAAAAATAACGATAATTACATCAAGCAAGTAGCAAGTGATACTATACATTTTCCTGTTTGCAACCTGAGATGTGTGAACTATTAGTCAGTTTAAGATTGTTTTTTCTGCAAAGTGGATTGAATTTAATTAATATTCTGGAGCATTAAGTAAGTTTTCTATGAAAGGCCACAACGTAACATAAGGTTAAAAAGAACTCACATTAAGAAGAGGAGAGCAACAGACATATAGTGACGGAGCCTATACAGTTAAAAGCACTAAAAGCAGAAATATTTACAGATCATTCTTCTTCAGCCTTTTCTAGAGCAACAAATCCAAATAATGTTATGCCTTATGTTGCTTTTTTTCACTTTACAGATACTGAAAACTTTCATTTCAAGTTTCCATCTCCTAGAAGTGGGGTGGAAAGAAAAAGCTGGTTATTATTCCTAAACCCATTGAAATTGCATTTGTGGCATCAAAATGGATTTTTTTAAAAAAAGCAGGATGTTGGATTGACAGTAAAGCAGCTGCTCTGCAACAAACGGAAGCAAAAATTAATAAGAGACCTTAGCAAAAGAAAGACTATTGGTTTTGCACACCCAGAGCAAATTGGCTGGATTTAGAAGAGCACACTTTGATCTTTTCCAGACTAATTACTGCTCTGTGGTTTGACTGTTTTGTGCATTAGTTGCCCTTCATACAAAACCGAAACTACTATGGTACACAGCTGTAATACAAATGAAAATTTGACATTCAGTAAACAAAGCATGGCAAGGGTCATTCTTTCAGCACAATAGCTACATAATACAATTTTAGAATGCCTTTTGTATACAAAAAATGACACATTTTAAGGCAGTTTTGAACTCAGAGTAGGCAGTCAAGGCTGTTTATAAAGAATAGAGAAATTGCTCCCAACTCTGATCTATAAATATAGATAGAAAACAATTCATTTCCACATTGTGGAAATGCTGAGGAATTTACATATCTACAGATATAAAGGTATCTGTTCTTAGAAGATAGTTTTTCATTTGTCTATAAGGTTAATAGGAAGCAAATTTCTTAAGTAGCTGTTTCCAGTAGCAATAATGGTGTTAATTCACCAATATGATTCTGGATTTGCGTGTGTGAAAGAATTCAGGTTATTTTAGATGTAAATTTTATATAAAAGTATTTTAATGCTATATTTGTTTTTTAAGAAAATATTAATAACGATATGTTCAACAACTACCAAGTGAAAAATTATTTATAGATTATGATCATTGTAAGTGCCTTTCTGCATAAGAAATATATCTAGCTTTTAACTGATTTAACTTATCTTTATAAGGGTGTGATTTTTAATAGTTTGTGTTTTTAATGTTGTTTCCACAGTCACTCTAAAAAGCTGTGCAATAGTTATCACCAAATGAGTAAAAAAAATGGATCAAATATATCAAAACCTTTTTACATTGCAATACTTGACTCAATTTGTATTTAAACCAAATTAACCTTTGGAGCTATACAAATTTTATCCAGTTTTTCCAAACATACACCTTTATGCAACTTCTAATATAACCATATTTAAAAAGTCAAAGGACTTATAAAAATGTCATCATTTTATGCTGAAATATTTCAAATGTGGAGAAATTGGAAAACAGATTAGAAGCATTAGAGAACAGAGCAGTTAGAAACATTGCAAACTAGTGTGGGCAAAACACACCATATCTATATGCTTTATTTATATTTCAAACTTTTGAAGCAAGGTGATTTAGAAAATATTGAGACTATCAAAACCAAACCCACTATCATTGAGTCAACTCTGACTCATAGTGACCCTAACAGAGAGAGTAGAACTGCCCTATAGGGTTTCCAAGGCTGTAATCTTTATGGGAGCAGACTGCCACATCTTTCTCCTATGCAGTGGCTGGTGGGTTCAAACCACTGACATTTTGGTTAGCAGCCAAGCACTTAAAAACTGTGCCATCAGAGGTCCTTAATATTAAAAATATAGTCTATTTAATTAGGGATTCATTAGAAACTGAAAAACCATTTATTGATAGGTAATCACCATCACCAAGACAGTACACCATGGGTGTTAAAAGACAAGAATTATTGAACTCTTGCATTAAACCATTTAAGAATAATGCATTACATGCTGAATAAATTTTCTCTCCATCATTATTTTTTTAACTGTTTTATGAATTACACCCACTCCTCACTTATCAATATAGTTTGGTTACAAATACCAGGTTGTTTTGCAGAAATCAGTGTTAAGTGAAAAAGCAGGATGACCATAACATCATCAAATGGAGGATGACTACATCATTACATAAAATAACTGCCAAATTACATCATTACATTAACTGCCAAACCACTGGGAATTATGGCCCAAACGAGCTGGCATATAACCTTAACCATTACAGCCAGTGTGACTCTCTCCTTGCACCTCAGTGTTCATCACTGCCAGATATATGTTGTTAATGCACAAAATAGTCAGTAGATTTTTACTATCATCATCCATATGATATGTCAGATAATGAGATACAGACAGTCACCAGGTTATAAACATGCAATTTACAGAAAACTCCTACTTGCCCTTTAATGCCTGACTTCAAACCCATTCTGTCATGGCCAGTGAAGTAAAACAGGAACAGTATAGAATTTTCACAATTTGGGTAATTTGTCACAGTAGAATGGAAAAAATTACAGTTGAAGGACTGCAATGGAAGACCCGAAAAGGCATAGTGAGCCATTTCAGGAGCCTGATGCATGAGGTTGGATTACTGCCCTACTGTGAAAAGCCACACACAAAGCAGCATGGTGCAGCCATGTTGGAAGACCCTCTTTAATGTTACATAAATTTGCCCTCATTTTGAAAAGATTGAACCAACCCCTACTTAAAACAAATTCTTCATTATAATCCCTTCACTTGCTGCACATGTAACTTTTAAATCATTGAAAAGACTTCTAGCCTTTTCTTGCACTAAAGCAAGGCTAAATAAAGAACTATATGCACCTGTTCTCACTGACCTACAAATTCTTAAAAGATACATCTAGGGATGAATCTTGTTTCTAACCCAGGAACTGCCTATAGTCAATAAGGGAGGAGTAGTCATACGTAACTTTTTTTATCTCAGCACCTCCCCTTTTGCTTTCAAAACTTAGCCATATACAACCTTCATATATACACAAAGCTATTTTCTAAATGCTTGTTGTTGTCTGACTCACCCAACTGAAAAAGATCCATATTCGTGTCCATTCCAAAGAAAGTTAATCTGACATATGTAGAAATTATCAAAAATAACATTAATATCACATGCAAGGAAAATTTTGCTGAAGATAATTAAAAAAAAGAAAAAATGGTCACAGACGTACATTGACAGGGAACTGCCAGAAATTCAAACCAGATAAAGAAGATGGTGTGGAAGGAGGGATATCGTTGCTGATGTCAGATTGATCTTGGCTGAAAGCAGAGAATACCAGAAAGATATTTACCTGTGTTTTATTGACTGTGATTCAACTCTGTGGAGCATAACAAATTATGGACAACATTTTGAAGAACGGGAATTCCAGAACATTTCATTGTGCTCATGAGGAACCTGTTATAAATCACATTTACCATTAACTGCCAGAACATAACAGCAACCATTTGAACATAGCAAGGGGAGACTTCATGGTTTAAAATCAGGAAAGGTGTAAGTCAAGGTTGTGTCTTCACCATACTTATTCAATCTGTATGCTGAGTAAGTAATCTGAGGAGCTGGATTATATGAAGAACACCATCAGGATTAGAGAAAGATTCATTAGTAACCTGCAGATGACACACCTTGCTTATTGAAAGTGGTGAAGACTTGAAGCACTCACAAGTGAACCAATAAGCAACATCATGATAAATGGACAAAAGACTGACATTGTCAAGGATTTCATTTCACTTGCATCCACAGTCAATATCCATGGAAGCAGCAGTCAAGAAATCAAACAACATATTGCCTTGGGCAAATCTGCTGCAATAGACCTCTTTAAAGTGTTAAAAAGCAAAAATGTCACTTTGGGCACTAAGATGCACTTCATATGTATGTGAAAGCTGGACAGTGAATAAGGAAGACCTACACCTCAGCCAAATAGACTGAAGAATAACAGAGAACTCATAATTCTTGCTGCCTCAGTACCTATCAAATTCAAACTTTGCAACTTAATCAACCTGAAAAACACCAAGAATGAAGAAAAGAGAATATTGATTCGTGGAGAAGTCATCTATGTTTTATTTTCCCATTAAAAATAATTGTAGAATGCTATTCCAACATATAGAGTCTCCCCTCATGTAGTATAAAACAAAGGCTCTGGTGGCGCAATGCCTAAAGAATTTGACTGCTAACCAGAAGGTTGGCGGTTCAAACCCACCAGCTGCTCTGCAGAAGGAAGATGGGCAATCTATTTCCGTAAAGATTTACCACCTCTGAAACACAATAGGGATCGCTGTGAGTCAGAATTGACTTGATGGTAGTTTGGTTTGAGTATAAAACAAGCCAGTTCCTTTTTGCTAATACTCCTAAAATTATCTCAGAATGGCTCAGTGAAATATTTACTTTTATTTTAATTTTTAGCTGGGGAGAGAATTGTTAAAGAAAAAACCCTTAAAGCATTATTTGCAATGCAAGGTTTTCCTCAAGGTTGTTAGTGTTTTGGGGGGGGTTAGTAATTTACTGATTACTCAGTTGAGTGCACTTTCTGTCCTATGAACATTAATTATTTAATATTTTTTTCCATTTGTTTTTGTTATAAATCATGTACTCAGATTTGTATGTAAGCTACTATCTGCAAAGCCATAAGAAATTAAGAAATGCATTGACTTTTTTTCCCTTCTTGTTTTCAAAACAACTTTCTGGTTAAATACCCGAATTAAAGACTTCTTCTGAGTTACCTGATTCAAAGGTCAAAAATAAGTATGTTCACTGAAGTAGCACATTTCACAACAAAAATCATAATTCTGGAAAATAGAAATTAGATTTTAATTTGCAGTGAGAGCTATTTTCCATAATGTCTTAATGATTCAATAAAATAATAAAGAATTCTTTCATGTGCTGTACGTTCAATTATAGTCTCGTGATTGAAAATTGTTTTGAACCCCTCCCCTCAAAAAAAGTAGTTAATGTTCCATGTTTGTGCTTTGGGGGTTATTATAGTCACAGGTTCTGTTTTAAATTAAACACCTAATTAAAAGGAAAACATTCATAAATAGCAATGTGCAGAAAACAGAATGGAATAATAGGGGTTCCAATATGTCCCTTTTCCCCACAAGGCTCTTAGAGCATTTAAAAAAAAAAAAACAAAGCCAAACTCACTGCCATCGAGTCAAATTCGACTCAAAGTGATTCTTGTTTGGGTTTCTGAGGTGGTATCTCTATGGAAGTAGATTGGCCAGTCTTCCTTCCAAGGAATGGCTGGTGGATTTGAACCGTCCGCCTTCTGGTTAGTAGTCAAATGCCTTAGGCACTACACCACCAGAGGTCAATTAGATCAATTGCAACCCAGACATTTTTGCTGAGTATGCAAATTGACTATCACTATCACTAGCATGTTTTGCTAGTGAAAGAATGGCAACCATTGTCATCAGTCTCCTAGAAAATATACTCTAAAGCAGAGTATTCTCCTACGTTGTTTCAAACTATTACCAACATTACCTGCTTTCTTCAAAGAACTTAACTCCAAGCCAGACCAAGAAAGAAAAACTCTCAGCCTTGGGATAAAATGTGAGTACTTTCAGGAAATCTCATTTTTTAAAAAAGATTATATAAATAAAGGCTTTTAATTGCTCCCCAAACTATTTTTCATCTTCTTAAGGTTGGAGGACACTTTTAAACTGTATTTAACACTTGTCATTCTCTGAGAAGATTAAAGGCATAAATGGCCATGACTGGCTGGCAGGGCCGCTACCAAGGCTTCACAGTACCTTGTGCTTCCTTTACATGTCTATGCAGTCAAACGTGTGCCAACAAGATTTGAAAATTGCAGGGTTCACTGAAAGCCAAAGCAGAAGGCAGCACATTCTGAGCATTCCACCATAAAGGGAGGCTGGGTGCAGTACTCTTAGTCCTCGGGCCTTAGGGAAATTATTTCACATTTCTCTTCCCATCTGTAAAATGATGAAGGATAGCTTTGTAGGGTAAAGTCTGACATACGAATGAATGAAATTGTGTCTTTAAATGTCTTGAAGTCAGGTACAATTTAAGTAAAATAGAGTGCTTTAAACACTTTATGATCTTACATCAAAGTCAAGAGAATTTAATCTGTTGCTTTTTTATCCTAACAAATTCAGTATCAACCAGGCTTATTAAATACTTGTATATAGTTCTATGAAAAAGTTGTGCTGACAGCTAATTCATGGTAAAAGTTATTAACTCAAATGAGAGACTGTGCATGTAAGTACTTTGTGAAGTATAAAGAGGGTGGCTGTGAGTCGGAATTGACTTGACAGCAATGGGTTTGGCTATTGGTTTTTTTATTAGGTGCAGGCAGTATGCTTTACAAAGGTTTATTAAACTTCATAGCAACCTTAAGAAATAGATGTTATTATCCTCATTTTATAAATAATAAATCTGAGTCAGAGATAGTGAGTCATTTACCTGCGTCACACAGCGAAGAAGGGGAAACCAGGAAAGAAGCCAAGATCTGTCTGACTTCCAAGCCCAGGCACATCATACACTCTACACTATGAAAGGGATTGTTAGGATAGTAATTCTGTCTTTCCTCCCATTTTAGAACATAGTAGTTTCACAGTGACTGACAATTTATACCTCTAAAAATGTACATATTAAACCCCTCCAGCCCTTCAAGCCTGGAGCTGAACCCACACTCAGGGATCGACTTTCAGCCGAACAAAGAACCTATGAAGTGAATAATAACACCAGGGGTGAATGTAATCCTCAGTACAGTCAACTGTATGAGACCAAAAGGGCAAAGCCCAAAAGGCAAGAAGGGGCAGGAAAGAAGGACAAATGTAAAGGAGGAAACCAGGGAAGAAGTGGAAAGAGCCCTTTTACGTTGAGGGGATTGAACTAATGTCATGAAACAAAATATGTATAAATTTTTAAATGAAAAGCTAATTTGCTCTGTAAACTTTCACCCAAATTTCAATAAACTTTTATCAAAAATCCACATCTTGCTCTGAATTAGAAAGTTGAAACACAACATATTTTGTTCATAAAATACTCTTCCTAAATCGTTCCTACTGTTCATTAAATATCTTCTTTTATAGAAAAGAAAGTAAATATGATAGCCAGGATAAATGGCTGCTGTCCTTATTTTGCAGTTTATATGACAATTAATACACATCATCATTTGCTGTTAGATTTTTAAATATTTGATATTAATATTGATGGCACCAGAAAATACTGCTGACAGTGGCGTTATACTTCTATTCTAATACATAATTGCCAATTTTATTCCATATGCATTTTCTAATCTGGAAATTCCCTGATGTGAAAACACCAGATACATGAATAAAACATTTTCATTAAATAATTTCAGTTAAGAATTTAAAAGAATCATAGTTTTTCAAATATTTATCCTAACACTTTGACTATGGTAGCAATAAGTTCTATTTTCCTTTTACATAGACAAAAACAGACAAAGAAATGTCATAATAGATAGGGAAGCTGAAAGCATTTTTCTTCTAAAAATTAAGTAGATGAAAAATCAGTGCAACTATTTATGTTTACTTCTAATTTAAAGAACATTGTATAAGAAAAAAAAATTCCAAATACTCACTAGCCACAGATTCTATTTTAAAGCATTTTAATTTGTTTTAGACATGGAAAAAAGGGCTAAAAATTCAACTACAGTAATATAAGTTTTGACAGAATAATGAACTGTTATAATTGAGGGATTTCATCATTATACAAGAGAAAACTTTTCTAATAATATAAAAACACTTTCCTTTGAGGCGGGGCAAGATGGCGGACTAGGCAGAAGGATTGCACAGACCCTCTTCAAAAAAGAAAAGGGAAACCAATTAACACAGATACAGAAGATAATCTTGGACCACTGAGCCTTGAAGGAAAGGATGCAGATTTGGACTAAACCCCAACTAGCAGAAGAATTTGCGTGAAAATACCAAAAAAAAGGAG